>NC_062561.1:226866958-227167625 GCF_022837055.1 Prionailurus viverrinus | reverse complement strand
AGAAAGAAAGATGGAGGAAGGAAGGAAGGAAGGAAGGAAGAAAAAAGAAAAAGAAAGAAAGAAAGAAAAGAAGGAAGAAAGAAAGAAAAGAAAAACACTTGATTGCTAAAACAAAAACAAAAAGAACAAACACTAATCATCATCTGAGATTACAGTCAAGTCATAATCACCGGTCACCAATCACCATAACGAATGTAGTAGTATTGAAAAAGTTTGAAATACTTGGAGAATTGCCACAATGTGACCCAGAGACAGAGAATGAGCAAATACCGTTAGAAAAACGGTGCCAACAGGTTTGCTCGACACGAGGTTGCCAAAGACCTCCAACTGGTAAAAAATGAAGTACCTGCAAAGTGCAATAAAGCGAGGTATGCTCATATGTAAGTAAGAAACTCACACGATGCCAGGCCTCCCTGTTCCCTGGGAGGCCACAACCCCCTGTGCTAGGAAGGGCCAAGGACAGAAGGAAGGGCTTCCGACAAAGATCCAAGGACACGGGAGACTCCAGCATCAACTCCGTTCATGCTGATGCTTTGCCAGAGAGTGTATACCTTTTCCCAGCCCTGCCCCACCAACAATGACCTTGACCTTTTTGTGTCCAACTCCCTTCCCTAAGGTTACCTCTATAGCATGTAAATAGGTAGGAAGACTCCTATTTCAGATTTTGGGGTTCACATTGTGGAACACAATATTACAAGTGATAGCTCTACTCTAAAAACACTTATCCTGGATTATACACGAAAACCTCCTGTCTTCTAGAATCTCTAGCAAGGAGCATTCAGGGGCTACTTATCTCGGAACCCACATGCCCGATCATGCCCCCTGTCCAGCCCTCCCAATGCCACTCTGCCCACCCCGCCCCCAAGGCTGGCCAGACTCATTCTCTAGACAGAGGGAAGGACACTAGAAATTTCCACCATCCTCCCAACCCCCAGCACTTTGGCTCCTTGGCAGCTTCTAGAGCCAAACCATCATGAAGCCATATTTCCCACCTTTAAAACGACTGATCTGAGAAGCTGTTTGCTTTTTCGGCCCTGGCTAAGGAACGCGAGAGGACTTTCCACATTTGTGACCCGCTGTTCTATTTCTCTCATGAACCTGAGGCACATTCTCATCTTTTAGCAAATTCACTTCACGTGAAGAACGAGCAGCACCCAGAATTCCAAATGCGTGGATCCACTCTACACACACTGACTCAGCCCCGTTGGCTGACAAGGCACTGTGTGAGGGCCAAGAAGAACACAGAACTCCATGGCGAGGCATCCTCAGAATCCAGCAGACCGGACTCCGGACTCCAGTACCCCAAGTGGCCACATCAGCCTGGAGAATGACAGCAACAGCAGACACACGGACCGTGGGCAGGTGCCAAACATTTCGCACATGCTCGCTTATTTCTAACGCCCCAGCAACTAACACTGCCCCCATCTAACAGAAGTGAGGAAGCAGGCGCAGAGCAAAGAACTTGCCCAAAGCTCCAGAGCTAACAGGTGGCGCAACAGGTGCGGTTTCTCTCTCCTCTTTTTAAAAAAGAGGGCTATTAATGTATAATTTATATACCATAAAGTCACTGACTCTCGGGCAAGTGCATCCTCTTAACTCCACCTAATTCTGCCTCGCCTGGCACGTTTATTCTCTGCTCTACAGTTCCCTACGTCACAAAACGCAAATGATAAATTCAGATCCGCAGGACAGCTAAGAGATTAAATAAGGGAACGAATATTAGGAAAATAGCCCAGTCCAGTGCCCCTGGCTTCCAGAATGGTTCAACAGCCTGAAAACGAACAAGAGCTAGTCTTCTCTTAAAGACTTTAATCTAATCAGAGACCAGACCAGTAGCTACAGAAAACAGGCGTCACAAAAGGCAGAGGGACAAAGGACACGAGAGGTGCTGATGAAAATACAAAAGGGAACGGTGTGTTTAAACGGGAGGGAAGATCTGTGAGTCTGGAGCGGAAGCATTTGCAACCCAGAGCCTGGGATGAGAACACGGAGTTGAGTGTCGCACTGAATCACGAACTACGTGAGAACAGACCAGAACCTCCAGTAGTGGAGTCGTACGTTTCTGACCCCGATAGAATCACGTCGGTGGCGGAGAGCGGCCTGATTCCCTCTTTCCAGGGATGGGTAGGGCCGTCTTTAAGCAAACCGCACACAGCTTGGCTTCCCAACCCTCTGAAGGAAACGCTTCCAGGAACGAACGTAGGATACGCAACGTAACCCACATCTGTCTGGTCTCGTTCCGCGAAGCTTCCCGTTGTCTTCGGAGGATAAATCATCTTCCCACTGACCTTGAAACCCTCTTCTCCCAAACCGCGGCTGCCCTTGGAGCCGGAGTCTTCCCTGCTCTCAACAGGAGACAAGAAAGGAGGACAACAGAGGAATGTTCTCCCGCCCGGAGGCCAGCAGCTCTGGGCAGTCAGAGCCCAGAGCTGCCTCCTTGACAGCCAATCTTCCCGGGCTGAGGGAATGACCAGAATGCCAGGGCAAACAGGCCCATTCCAGATCCGCTGACGGACAAGCGTCACAAAGCGAGAAAGTTCTGCTTCTAGGGTCTGCCAAAGCAGAAGACAGTGTCACCTCAGAAGGAACCCACTTTCAGCTCTATTTTACGGCTCCCAGGACACCACCTGACGATCTCTCATTTGCTTTAAAGAATGAGCTCCCTGGGGCGCCTGGGTGGCTTGGTCGGTTAAGCATCCGACTTCAGCTCAGGTCATGATCTCACGGTCCGTGAGTTCGAGCCCCGCATCGGGCTCTGGGCTGACAGCTCAGAGCCTGGAGCCCGCTTCGGATTCTGTGTCTCCCTCTCTCTCTGGCCCTCCCCCGTTCATGCTCTGTCTCTCTCTGTCTCAAAAATAAATAAACGTTAAAAAAAAATTTTTTTTTAAAGTAAAAATAAAAATACAAAAAGAATGAGCTCCCTGCTGCAGGTGGAACTAAGAAATTTAATACCTGACTTCCAAGATGCCAATTGGCCACAAACCGTCTTGTGCGTTGACCCACACGCAGACAACGCGTGGGTCCAGGGCGAGAGCTGTGGGGAGAGTCGAGAACAGCTTGCGAGCAAAGGGATATCCGAGGAGGGAGAACGATCCCACAGTTGTGGAGTCCGATTTCCTGTTCCAAGTGAAGACAGAAAGTGCCCAGAGATCAGGACGGACACACCCTCGATCGCAGTCCCTGTCAGAAGCAACAGAAATCCCCTGTATTTGGCATTTGCACAGAAGTGACAATGTGTCTCACACACCGGGGCTGGATCCCGTATCTGTTACAGGGCCCAAAGGCACCTGTTCCCTGACACTCCAGCTGCTGCCTGTCGTTAAGGCCACTAACAGGCTTCCCCGCGGGGCACTAGGGGAAGAGTCTGGAGCGGTCCTTCCCCAACCCCCTCAGCGCTACAAACTGGAAGGAGACGCTAGCAGGTCACTCCTGGGACTAAAGGAACGTGCATCCTTTACTTCCGGAAAGGTCCAACATCAGCAGCATCGCCATCTGGGGCCAGGTCATTCTTTGTTGTGGAGGCTTGTCCCTGCGCATGGCAGGACGCTCAGCGGCATCCCTGGCCTCTACTCACTGCAGAACCCCAGCCATGGGGTTATAGTTGGGATAAGCCAAAAAAATCTGCAAACATCACCAAGTGTCCCCTGTAGAGCGAAGCCACCTACAGTGAGAGCCACTGGTCTAAAGAGTGTTAATGGCCCACTGACATCCCACCTAGAGGAAATTTTAAATCGTGAACCACCAAGGCCTGGAAGATACAAGCCAGCCTGGCCAAAACCTTATCATCATCTCTCCACCCTTCCTCCTCCCCGACCCCCGTCCTGAAGGGTCTCTGCCACCACTGGATGGAAAGCTGACGTTCGGCAACCTCATCACCCGTACCCAAAAGGTGCCGGAATTCTGTGGATCCTGTCGGTCTCTTCCCAGGGACGTCTCCTGACCGCCCCCCTTCCTGTCGATGCCCCTGGCCACTGGGCAGAAGCAGAGAAATCCCATTGACCTTCAAGAACCCGGGATTTCGGATTGCCCCTCGACAAAAGTGACTTCCTCCGTTTCCGTTTGCTTGCCTCTTTATAACTTAGCTTAGGAAGTGGTGGAGCCCAGACTGGAAATAGAGGTCAGGGTAGAGCACGCGCTCTTGTAGTTAGACTCTGCTGCCTCTCAAGTGTGAGACAGAACAAGGCCGCAAAGGACCTTGTTAGCGAGCGAGTAGAGCTCGCAGGAAACACAACAAGGACTGGAAAAACCAAGGACAAAGTATCAATTGCCAGAGCGAGGACCAAACCAACCAGCACTGGTCCCTCGATCGGTTGACAGATCGCCGGTGAGAGCATTTGCATCTAGAGTGCTCTATTGAAACAAGAAAGACCACAGGACAATTTCAGCCAGCCCTAAATAAGGTCCAAGGGCTCCCACCACATCCCAAAGGATTACACAGGTAATATCGAAAGGCTCTTCATGTAACAACATTTACAGAAGGAGATAGCTTCTCCCTCTTTAAAAACAAAAAACAAAAAAAAACCCACTATCCATAGAATAGAAAACTTCAGTGTGGGTAAAGGCAAAGTATACTTAAGTTCTGGGGCTTTTCTTTTCTTCTTCTTTTTTTTTTTAATTGTTTATTTTTGAGAGAGAAGGAGAGGACGGGGGAGGGGCGGAGAGAGAGGGAAACAGGATCTGAAGCAGGTTCCAGGCTCTGAGCTGTCAGCACGGAGCCCGACATGGGGCTTGAACCCATGAACTGTGAGATCATGACCTGAGCCAAAGTCAGATGCTTAACCGACTGAGCCATCCAGGCTCCCCTAAGGCTTGGTTTTTTGGGTTTTTTTATTTGTTTGTTTTAATGTTTATTTCTTACTGAGAGACAGAAACAGCACATGAGCAGAGGAGGGGCAGAGAGAGAGAGAGACAGGGAGACACAGAATCTGAAACAGGCTCCAGGCTCCAAGGGGTCAGCAGAGAGCCCGACATGGGGCTTGAACTCACAAACTGAGATCGTGACCTGAGCCGAAGTCAGACGCTCAACCGACTGAGCCACCCAGGCACCCCAAGGCTTGGTTTTTAACACTACTACGGTAAAATTATGGGAGATAATGCTTTGGTATTTCCATGTGTGAGTTGCCGAGAGGGAAGGGAATGCGTACAGCATGTCCATGTAACTTCCTTTTTCTGAGCTTTATTCCTTAAAAAATGTCATATAAAAACTCATCTTTACCCCGGTTATAAAAAGAGCAAAAAACTGGTGAATCACTTAAAACTAAAGCAAAAAAGTCACTTCTGAATGTTCTCTTACGTGGCTGTAAGCGGAAAATCCGAACCTTCCTACCTCTTGGCACACATTTAAGACAAAGGATGAAATCAACATAAAACCGGGTATTTGTGCGTGTTAAATCACACACGTGAGCAGTCCAAATCGACCACTGGGAGATGAGCCTCAGGCTCCTGTGAATTAAACTACAATTAGGTTTTCTGAACATGCTTTGGCCTCTGGCTTGTGAGCTATGAATAAAGCATTTAAAATAAAAACTTATTTATTAGTTGAGGGGTACCTGGATGGCTCAGTTGGTTAAGCGTCCGACTGTGGCTCAGGACCCAATCTCGCAGTCCATGGGTTCGAGCCCCGCCTCGGGCTCTGTGCTGACAGCTCAGAGCCTGGAGCCTGCTTCAGATTCTGTGTCTCCCTCTCCCTCTGCCCCTCCCCCACTCACACTCTGTCTCAGTCTCAAAATACACATAAAAAATAAAATAGACATTAAAATAAAATACATGAACATTAAAAAAATTAAAAAAAAAATAAGGTTATTAAACAACTGAAAATAGAGGCCCAAAGTAGGAACCGTGTTAAAGCCACCAGGATACTGTACTTAAGAACACAATACATCCATTCCGGTCTCTGTAAATGGAGCCTCTTGACGGATGGAAATCAACATATAGAAATATATACATTATGTACGTGAGATGTATCATTGGAGACAGTTTTATATCATATTTTTATACACTTCTATATAAAGTCCGAGCCAACACTGGAGTATTATTCAGCCATAAAATGGAATTAAGCACTCATCTATGTTATCAAGCGGATGAAACTAAAAAACATACCAAATGAAAGAAGTCAGACACAAAAGGTCACATACTGTACAATTTCATGTACAGGAAATATCCAGAATGGGTAACTCTATGGATCATCGGTGGTTGCCAGGGGCTGGGGGAGGGGGTGAATGGGGAGTAACCGTTCGGGTGTTATTTGGGAGTTTAATTAGGTCATACGGGTGAAACTCTGATCCTTCTATGTCGAGACACCAGAGCGTTTTCTCTTCCCTCCATGTGAGGACACAATCAGAAGATAGCCCTCTCTGCAAGACAGGGAAGGAGTCCTCGCCAGAAACTGAACCTGCCAGCACCTTGATCTTGGACTTCTGGCCTCCAGGACTGTGAGAAATAAATGCCTCTTTAAGTCCCGCCCCCCAACCAAGTCTGGGGGGGTTCTATTATGGTAGCCCAAGCTAAAACTATGGAGGTTTTTTTAGCTTTATTGAGAGAGAGAGAGAGAGAGAGAGAGAGAGAGAGAGAGAAAGAATTCCAAGCAGGCTCTGCACTGTCAGCATGCAGCCTGACACGGAGCTCAAACTCACAAACGAGGAGATCATGACCTGAGCTGAAACCAAGAGCCAGAAGTTCAACCAACTGAGCCCTCCAGGTGCCCCTAAGACGACAGAGTTATGATCAAACCCATTTTACAAATGGGAGGCAAGAGGCACTGAAGAGGAACGCAGGTCGCCAAGGCCATCCACCTGGCCAGCAGGAGGACGGCATTCAAAGCCTGCTTCCACAACCTTCCCCTCTAAGGGACACTCCATTCTTGCTGAATGAACACCAAGTGACCAAGAGAAGTGGGACAGAACCCTCGAACGGCATCCAACCTTCCATACCTCACATCCTTGCCAAAAAAAAAAAAAAAGGGTAAAGTTTTAAAATTGTATAATAAAACTTTTTCCCCTTTAAAAGACAAGACTATCCAGCCTCCCTGGATTAGCCAAGTAAAGCATAAAGAAGGAGCCAACAACACTGAATAAAATGGGGATCCGTTCTAGAAATGCAGAAATTTAACCTAGATACCACCCTTGCAAAAACGGTTTTACAACACAGTAAATATATTTTTGGAAGCCAGCTAACACTAACCCAAAGGCAAAGAGTCATTCCATTCCCTCCTTCTGCTCCAAAGTTAAGCCACGTCACTTCTTCACCGGATAGTATGAGCCCCAGTCAAGTTTCCTTTGGCTCACGCAGTAAAAACCAACATGCATTCATTACTTGTCAACGTTTTACAAATTGGGACAATTCACAGAAATCTATATATCTGGTCTCTTTCAAAACAGAAAGAAGGACTGGGGGTGCCTGGGTGGCTCAGTCAGTTGAGCAACTAATTCTTGGTTTTGGCTCAGATCATGATCCCCGGCTCGTGGGATCCAGCCCTGCGTCAGCCTCCATGCTGAGTGTGAGCCTGCTTGGAAAGGTCTGGCAACACCGAGTCTTTTATTTTTTTTTTTATTTTTTTTTAATGTTTACTTATTTTTGAGAAAGAGGGAGAGACAGAGTGCAAGTGGGGGAGGGGCAGGGAGAGAGGGAGACACCATCCAAAGCAGGCTCTGGGCTCTGAGCTATCAGTACAGAGCCCGACGCGGGGCTGGAACTCACAAGAGCTGTGAGATCATGACCTGAGCTGAAGTCAGATGCTTGACCGACGGAGCCACCCACGCGCCCCTATGGATTATTTTTGAGAGCGCGCAAGCAGGGGAGGGGCAGAGAGAGAGAGAGAGAGAGAACAGAGGATCGTGGGCTCTGTGCTGACAGCAAAGAGCCCGATGTGGGGTTCGAACTCACGAACCTCGAGACCGTGACCTAAGCCAAAGTCAGACACTCAACCAACTGACCACCCAGGTGCCCCAACACCGAGTCTTAAATTCTCCCAGGCTCGCGAGCACCGGTTAACCACAATCCTCGCCACTCCCCACGAGCGCAACCTGGCTCGTTTCACTCATCTCCTCACCTGCTGATCCCTACGGGCCAGTGTCTGCAACTCTTTCAGACAGCCGGCCACACAGTCTGGGCCTCAATACGGGTTGTTTAAAAAATGCATTATTTTGTGTCGAATGCCTCCATTCAAAGGAAGCTTGTGAAGGGAAGTGTCTCAACTATTTAATGGGTTTGTGCAGCAGTGCTCTTTAATTAAAGCTGGCTCAAATCAGAACGGAAAACATGTCTGTTTTTAGGCCAGTCTTGGACGTAACCTATTGAATCATATCTTAATTCTGACCAAATGACAGAATAAAGCCCTTTTTTAAAAGCACAAATGTTAGCCACCCAAGTAAGTGCTCTATTTATAGCTGCCAGGGATTAAGGCTTCCAACGTCTTTTACCGCCATCCTGCCCCAGCATCAGCGCGCACACACACACACACACACACACACACACACCCGTGTCGCTGCCTCAATATTGAATTTCAGCCGCCAGCAAGTCAGACTTTTTCCATTAGTTCGTTTGGGATGATTCCTGAGCTATAGGCACGCTTCCTGGCCAGCTGCCCACAGAACGCCTGAACGCAAAATTCTGTTTATTTCTCAAAAAAAAAAAAAAAAAAAAAAACCCCAAAAAACCCTGATCCTATCTTCTCTCTGGTTTTCATCAAGTTCAAGCAAAAAGGAGCCTACATTTCTCACCGTGCTTCCACCAGAACTCGTTGCTTTTCCCCCAGTTATAAAACTATTTTCATACTCAGAATTGAAAGGTGTTAAAAACCCAAAAAAGGTACACGCCGCTATCGATATAATATGCTCTTAAAACTCTGGCTAATTTAAAACGCCCGAACCCTGAGTGACCATCGAGTCTTCTTTGACTGTAGCAATAAGGCAGGGAGGTGTACATTTGGTAACTCTGGAAGGAATCCAGGCCTTTGTGCCATGAACCGCTTGGGAACATTTCAAACTGTGATTTTCGCTCCTCCTGGCACGGCCACTTGGAACTCAAGACGGAACGATTAACTGCAAGTTTCAGCCCTGGTATCAGAATGTCTTCTCCACAGGTCTGTGAAGGAAGTTATTTTTTAAGGAACTGCACGTGCAGGGTGAATACTCCAGCTGAAGGAGGAAATGGAGACCAGTCATCCCTGAGACCCCAGGACAGCAACAGGTCAGAGACCGGGGAGGAGGGGTGGGAGAGGGGAAGGCAGGGGTTACGCACAGAAGCAAGAGCAGCCCTGGGCAGTTGTCAGTGGCCGAAGCAGGTGTGTGATGTGGGGGTTGGGCGTGGCCGCGGGGACCACAAGATCTGGAATCAGAACGAGAGAGACAAATCAGAAGGATGATACCTGTATTTAAGTTCAAAAATGAGGCTGGCAAAAAGAAAAAAAAAAAATCAGAGCTCCAGGTTCAACAGGCAAAGCAAAGCCTTGACCTACATTGGGGGAGGTGGGGGAGGCCGCGGGGACACAGCTGCTGAGGAGGCGTGAGAACCGAGGAGAGGCAAGAGACACGGCAGAAGGAATAACCTCCATAATGCGGGTTACTCGCTGTAGTTCAATGTTGAAGGCTCTTTTATCATTCCGGTTAAGGCGAGAAACGATATACCACACTCCACACGCCTGGGCTCCTCCCAGGAAGCAGGCACCTGGGAACATGGACTTGGACAATAAAGAAGGTCAGAAAAGACGAGGGAGCATGAAAAACTTCTGTGTGCTCCTGACAGAGTGACCAAGAACTTGACATTCCAGCGTGAACGTGGCCAGGCTGAGAAAGCTCACCCTGAGACAGTCCCCTCCAGTGATCCCACCCGCTGGCCACACGGCCTCTCGGAAGGATTCTAACCTGAGACAACCTTCCCAAGGAAGCTTCGTGAGCTGCTGGAGTTCCCAATGAGGCCCGCAGTGCCCGCTCACGAGGGAACCTAAGATCCGTCGTCAGTAGATCGATGGTACCAGAGAGTGGCCAGCAAAACCACCACAACATCTCAGGACTCTCTCCTCACTGGGACCGGTGATATCTGAAAAAGTCTACGTGGCCCATGTTAACCCTGCAGACCCGTTATTTCTGCCAAGTCACTGCTTTCTTCTTATTTGTGAATACTGACTTTGTAGCTTAGATAGGTCCTGTATTTGAGAGAGTCCCAGACAAAACACATCCTCAAGTAGATCCCCGAACCATGAAAATAACCTTGAGATATAGTCGCTGCCTAGTGGGGGATCATACAGCAGGGGGAGAAGTAGAAACATTTGATAAACCCACAGCCAGTCTTCTGGACCGGTGATCCACCTGGGCTGGAGAGCAGTGCTAAACTCCTGAGACGCGAACTTGGAAGCAATGAACACAGTCTCTGTAGCTGGACAAGACGACGCAGAATCCCACGCACCAGCTGCGTGCCCTGACTGATTGCTTAACCTCTCGAAGCAACAGGTTGTCCAACCCTAGACGGGATCAACGATAGTTCCTAACAAGGGAAAGACTCAATGAGATGATGCGTATGAAGGGATGAGCACAGCAAATGGCACCAAACAGGCATCTCATAAATGTCCTATTATGGTTATTGTTAGTTTTAGAGGTTCACAGCTTCTGGATAAATCCAAGGGACCTTTTTAAAATAAATTTGTTTTAACCACTGATAAAAATAAATGTTTAAAAAAATTTGAGAGAGACAGAGAGAGAGCGAGACAGAGTATGAGCGGGGGAGGGGTAGAGACAGAGGGTGACACAGAATCCGAAGCAGGCTCCAGGCTCTGAGCCGTCAGCCCGACACGGGGCTCGAGTTCGTGAACCACGAGACTGTGACCTGAGTTGAAGTCGGACATTTAACTGACTGAGCCACCCAGGCGCCCCAACCCAAGGTACCTGCATCAGTTAATCAGCTGTACTTCCCAGGGATCCTCTGGTGAACACCCCTCCCCGCTGGCCTCATGGTCTCACTGAGTCAGGGGTAGGAATCCCACTTACAGCCAGATGCCAACTTGAGCTATCTCAGCCTCACAGCAGGCCAGGTCCATCAGTACAACTGAATCATACTGAATTCCATCAACATGGATCTTTAACAAGCAGTGATCTCTAAGACAATCCCTCATCCTACTCAAGTTTCTTATCAGTAATCTGAACTAACTGAGCGGGTGAGTCAGTACTTGGCACAGATCCCCTATCAGCTGAATGGCTTAGTCCCCTGAGTAGTAGGTGGAAGGCTTGGCAAGGAGGTCATCGCTGAAGCCTCGTTACCAACCTACCCAGCCCAGATTCCCATCATGAACCAGGTCCAGAGTCGTTAATCCCAATCAGGCTCAGCTCGCGCCCAACAAATGATCCACTTAGTAAATGAACTCTGGGCCAAAAGATAGCGGTACGGACTCTTGCTGTGACAATTTAACTCTCCTGTTTGGAGTCCTTTCCCGATCGACAGACAGAAACCTACAGGACACTAACGTTCATGTAGAAAGAGGTCTCGTTTATGGCACCTTCCACGTTAAAAAGCAACAAAGTCAACAGCAAGTCAGATTATTTCCCTGTTTGGTCTTCCCGCTAGTGGGGGAGAAAAGGTGAGGAGGAACATGGGAAGAACTCCTACCACTTTAAATGTTTTACAATTTTGGGGCGCCTGGGTGGCTTGGTCGGTTAAGCGTCCGACTTTGGCTCAGGTCATGATCTCACAGTCCGTGAGTTTGAGCCCCGCGTCGGGCTCTGTGCTGACGGCTCAGAGCCTGGAGCCTGTTTCGGATTCTGTGTCTCCCTCTCTCTGACCCTCCCATGTTCATGCTCTGTCTCTCTCTGTCTCAAAAATAAAGAAACGTTAACATAATTAATTAATTAATTAAAAAATAATAAAAATAAATATTTTACAATTTTATATGCCACATCATACCTCAGTAGAACTGAAATAAAAGAATAAAATAAAATAATAAAATTTTTAAAAACCCCTCACTTCTAAAGCACAGGTTAAATCCAGGAACTTTAAAGATGAACCCAACTTACTTTTCCTCCTGCCCAAAGGTTTGGTGAGAACAAGAAGGGTGTGAACTTAGTATTCTTCCATTTATTTTGCAGTTTGGCCTGCTGTTTCTACCGCCCTCCCCAAGCATTCAGTGATTCATTGCTGTGGCTTGCGAGGCAACGACGTGCTAGATGAAAATTAAGCCGAAAGAAAAATCATACACTTACTCATCAGCATAGGGAGAAGCGGAAAAGGAAGGACGGCGTGGAGTTTGTCGGTAAAGGTTCGCTCACCCCTTACAAGACGCTGCCTCAAGCATGATCAGGGTCCGTGACCCAAGTGCTCAGAAATGAATGAAAATAATCACATGGTGGCAGAGAGAGGACCGGAGGGCAGAGCTCTAGTTCTGGCCCCTTCCAGCCTTCTCCCGCGTCAAATCTACACATCAGTCTCCTGGTGCTTGGTGATGGAATTGGTCGTACTGTCTGTTCCTTTGCCTTTTAGGACAAACGGAAGCCCATAGCTAAAAAGGCCTGGGAAAAAATAACTTTACAGCCCACTGTATAAATACACAGACATACAATATATTTTTCATGGATGCCACAGAAATTAATTTCAGAATGAACAGAATTTTAAATCTAGATATATAACGTAACTAAGCCATAATAAACAGAATTTGGATATTATAATTGAAAAATCAGATGAAGGCAACACGGATACTCATTCACACATACTCCTAAAACATGTTACAGAAAATTACATTGGCGGTCATCATTTTCCTTAAAAAACAGAAAACTAAAATACAAAAGGGTGGAATCTTACAGAGTCAAGTCAGTCTTCTGTATCAGGGTGTCTCAGCCTTGATACTACTGACATTGGAACTGAATCAGTCTGCGTTGTGGGGGGCTGTACTGTGCATCCCAGGAAGTTCAGCGGTAACCCTCACTCCACCCACTAAATGCCAATAGTGCCCGCCCAACGTCAGCGGTAACGACCCAAAACGTCTGCAGACGTTGCTAAGTGTCCCCAGAGAGGCAAAATTGTCCAGTTGAGAACCACCGTTCTATATAAAATTCAAATCCCATCCATTACGATCTACCAAACCCCGAGCAACATTCAGACTACACGCTTTAGGACAAAGAATATATCTGCTGATATATAACCACGCCAGCACTTTTTTTCCTTCGTGCTAACACTTTTCTCTTTAAACTATAAAATCTGTATTCATTAGGAATGGCAAACAGTAGCAGCCGATGTAGCGCCACGTTCACCGAATTACAGCTTTGCAAGGTTCACTTAAATGTAAACCATTCATTAATCATCAAGTAAAACTCTCAGATCAGTAGAAGGGTCAGTTTCCAAAATGGTTTCTTAAAATCTCATCACTTGCTGTGAACCTAAAACTGCTCTAAAAAGAAAAGTCATTATAAAAAAAGATTTATCCCTAAACTTAAATGAAATGACCCTTTCATCCATCCCTGCTGAGGGAGATGTGAAAGGTCCAGATGCCGAAGTATGGCCAGAGAGCTGAGGGCCACTCACAGCAGCGAGGCAGACAGAAGCCATCAGCAATGCAGATGACAAGCAAGATTCCCAAACTGCGTGCTGCCTCCAAAGCAAACATGCCTTCTCACAACATCACTTCATGGGAATCTGGACTTGATCGCAAACACACAAAAGCCAAGAAAAATGGTTTAGGAAATTCAACGTGACCTTGTTCTTCAGTAGAAATTCTCCCCAGAAATCTACAGATTTTATAGAAACTAGTCTTTGAGGGGCGCCTGGGTGGCTCTGTCGGTTAAGCGTCTGACTTCAGCTCAGGTCATGATCTCACGGTCCGTGAGTTCGAGCCCCGCATCGGGCTCTGTGCTGATGGCTCAGAGCCCGGAGCCTGCTTCGGATTCTGTGTCTCCCTCTCTCGCTGCCCCTCCCCCGTTCATGCTCGGTCTCTCTCAAGAATAAACATTCACAAAATTTTTTTCAATAAAAACAAAGAAACTAGTCTCTGAATCTTCTCCCCAACAGAACGCCCTGCGATAGCTCTCACTCAGGATGAACGTTCGGTGGCCCATCACAGAAACAATCAGGGTTATGTTTTTATTGTTTGATTACAGGAAAACTTCAATTCCTTGTTCCAGTCACTGGCAAAAAACAGGTAATTCTTCTTGGGCTTGTGTCACCTGACTGGTCTGCTCTCTACGGAGATACAAATATACATTCCTAATGATTTCAACACAGATCTGATCTTCCCCTCCTACACAAACTACTGACATCACCTCCAAACGAATTTGAGTTCCCTAGAGCTAGAGATCTTGGATCCTAATTCCAATTCTACCACTGCCCAGCTCTGCGAACTTGGGCAAATTACTTACCGTCTTCGAGACTCTATCCTTATACGTAAGAGAGAGGAGAACGGTACCAACCGCCTAAGATGATTGGGCAGATTAAATGCATTAGTCCATGTAAAGAATTTAATACAGTGCCAGCCAAGTGATCAAGACAGTTTCACTAGTTCAACTGGATAAAAGAAAACGCAGATGGCACAGAGGCTGAAAATACTGCCTCGTGGCTTAGCCATGATGCTGAGTTCCATTTAGCCAAATCGTTACCCAAATCTCAGTTATACCAAATCCTAAGTATGTATCGTATTTGGTCTTGGGCAACTATTGACCTGAATTAGAGAACACTGCTAAAACATTTTTTAAGACATTTTTGTCCTAAACCGGGTCGTGATAAAGTCAGGCTGTATCATCTTTTAAATTTTTTTTTTCAACGTTTTTTATTTATTTTTGGGACAGAGAGAGACAGAGCATGAACGGGGGAGGGGCAGAGAGAGAGGGAGACACAGAATCCGAAGCAGGCTCCAGGCTCGGAGCCATCAGCCCAGAGCCCGACGCGGGGCTCGAACTCACGGACCACGAGATTGTGACCTGGCTGAAGTCGGAGGCTTAACCGACTGCGCCACCCAGGCGCCCCCCCTTTTATTTTTATTATTTTTTTTTTTTGTATCATCTTTTAAAAGGCTTAGTCGGTTAAGCGTCCGACTCTTGATTCCAGCTCAGGTCACGATCTCACGGTGTGTGAGTTTGAGCCCCGCTTGGGATTCTCTCTCTCTGCCCCTCTCCAACTTGATCCCAGCTCTCTCTCTCTCTCTCAAAAATAAACAAACTTTAAAAATAAATAAGTTCCCCAAATTCTGCTTTCCTTGAGGAAATAGCTACTCAACTTCATCAAACCACCAAAGAAAACCCTCACGGGGCCTCTTGTTCTGAAGACACCCCGTTTCTTTGTTTCAAACGTACCAACCACAGAGATTCACATTTAGGCATCCGGCAGAGGGTTAAGAGCCCACGACCACTTTAAGACACTCAAGTGACACAACCTAAGTTAGATTTCTGACCCTATCATTTGGTGTAGCTCTTGGGTAAAGCAACCGTTCTCTGTGACTCACGGTAAAAGGAATCTACTTGATATCACCAAGATAACAGGCAAATAAGCATAAAGTTACATTCCCATCAAGAGCCCTCTGAACTCCAGAGATTTTGCAACGTCAGAAGCACATTTTCTTAACATTGCACACAGTCCGTGAAAGGCGGGCCACCCTAGAATGGTTTTCGCCCCCCATTGTCACTTTCGGAACTGCTGACTCGTGTTTTCATTTTTTTTTACGATGGTAAAATACAAGACAATTAAAACTATGTGGTGAAGAGACAGACGCACAAATTACCCTCCACGGTAAATGCCAAGAGGCCCTGACCTGCTTGCTTCGTCTCCAGAATAAGGTATGGCAGAATCTTGTCCTGATTATACAGCCAAGAGCTCATTGTAGCAGATGCTTTTCTTCTGACGTAGGCTTTGAAAAACAACAGGAGATTCCAACTTTACTCATATTTTGTTATTTATATTCCATCAATAGTTACAGAAAAGATGCGCTGGCCTTCTCAAAGAGAATCTTAAGTGACCACGGTTTTACAGCGTAAAATACAGTAGCCCAACAGATCTGTCCAAGGGCAGGAAGGAAACCGTTATAGCTGAAAGGCGAGGTCACCAAGAGAAACATCCCAAAGGTCAGTGGTTCTCAAGACCTAAAACGTTTATGCTAGAATTTACAGTATGCCCAGACTTCATATCTTTGAACTTGGCACCGACTTTCGAGAGAATCCCCAAAGAATGAAAATCTTAAGGAAATACAAGGTCCATGATCAACAAGGTGGTATTTTGAGGACCCCATCCTAGCAAGGCAAGTCACGCCTGAAAAGGTGGGGAGGCGGCTTATAACTTTTTATCTTCTCAGAAAACCGTAAGCGGTTCAGAAATACTGCCTACTGGAGACTACTTCTGGACAGCAAACAATTCATCTACTACATGTGGACAAAAACCCCATGCAGCACGGCTTTGGTAACAGACTTCATTTCCCACATCAGCAGCTGTGACTGCCTCGGTCTAGAACCAAGAGGCTAAATCTAACACACACGTGTGTGCATATATGTATACACGTGGAACGCGTGTCCACGTACATGTGTTACATAGATGTGCGTGCATGGGACCTCACATGCACACGGGTGCACACACACATAGATTTCCTACCTATATACTAAGCAAAAAAAAAAAAAAATCTCTTAGGCTTGTAAGTACAGCTTACCTGCTTGTTGGTGAAACACTAGTCCTACGCTATGCACATTCTTGGGAAAAAAACAAGGGCAAGTGGATATTTTTCATAAAAAAACAGGAGCTGTAAAGAAAATCTGTGTATGGAGAAATTCTTTGCTCTCCAGCTGGGTGGTGAGAATACAGGGCATCTCCCTAAGACTCAGGAAGTACTCTCAGCTCCTATTTTAATTACAAAAGAGGTAGCAAGATCTGGGATTGGGGTGAGGCAGGCAGGGCAAAGGGGGTGGGGGGGGGGCTGGCTGGCAGGGGACTGGCAGGAAGTGAAGACAGTTCAGGCAGACAGTTCAGGGAGCTGGGGACAACCCAGTGCCTGGCGAGCAGGTGGCCCCTCATCTGGGGGGCAGGTTAACAAAGTTAAAGAGAGTTCCTTTCCATAGGATGGCTCTTTTTCTTTCCCCTTGTGCCCGAGAAACTCTCTCTGTTTGCAAAGCACAGGACCGGGAGCAAGAAGCAGCAGGAAGAAAGAGCCCCTGCCCAAGAAATGAGCAAGAAGCAGCAGGAAGAAAGAGCCCCTGCCCAAGAAATAACTGGGGAAAACACTCCCCTTGCCTCCATACTGCGCTCATCTTCACAGGGCATTCCTCCCAAACAGGCAGGACCCAGGAACAGATGAGGGTAAGAATCTGAGGGATGCTTTTCCATCTCTCTGGGCTCTGACGTTCCCGGTGGCATGCATGGCCTCAGGACGTGGGCACACGGCTCCTCACAGAGTGACAAGCCCGCAGGTGGAAACTGCCAGCTGCCCGCCCTAGCTTCTCATCACACCCTTCACCTGGAAGATTCCCTCACTGCCGCCACTCTTGCGTCAGACTCAACTCAGGACTCGCTAAGGACACTTTCATTGGCCCCAGATGTCTTAGCTTGCATCAAAGAAATCCCCTTTCCATCCAGTCGTGCTGAGACACTGAGGGATGGCAGGAATATCTTGCTGCATTTTTTAACATCCCAAGACGGCTCAGCTCACATCATCAGAAGAACAAAATACGCGTGGGAATGAGCAGATGCAAACCTATACTAAGTTTTTTTTAAGGTTTATTTTTGAGAGAGAGAGAAAGAGACAGAGGGTGGGCAGGGGAGGGTCAGAAAAAGAGGGAGACAGAATCTGAAGCAGACACCAGGCTCTGAGCTGTCAGTGCAGAGCCCGAGGTGGGGCTGGAACTCACAAACTGGACTGAGCCCCCCAGGCGCCCTGAAGCAAACCCGTATTAAATGCCAATGGCATGCACTATAAAAGGTATAGTGTTACTGTCACCTAACACTCAACACTTAGTTCAAAGTCCATGGAAAGATTTCGTGGAGGCAATAAGAATAAGCTTTAATGCAACACACACACATACTATTGTAGGCTACCTAAATTCCTCTAGTTAGAACAACCAACTGGTAACTTGGGTCAAGGTTAACACACGAGGATACTTACAATACAAAAGGATTGAGAATTAAAAGAAAAATCCATAAACAATTCCCCAAACCAACGGCCAACGGCTCTCCAGGCAACGTAAAGCCAGGTCCCTTGTGTGCACTTTGACCTTCAGTGAACATCAGCACCCACACAGGGATTTTCTGAGGGCCTGATGTGAATCGGCAGCCCAGCTTGTAATTCACTGAGAACATCTCTCCTCCACTGCAGCTCAGAGGAGAGCCTGACAGTGGGCCCAGTAATCTAGTATGTGATAACCTCCTTTATGAAAAACGCACGTCATGAAGATTCTAATTAGAAGCCACAAAATCCCTATCACGAATACATCATGACAGGGTATCTCTGCAGAGCTTGCTGTATGGAAGATGCACTGACACCTCTCATGAAACTTTTGCTGCCAAAGAATCTAAGTAAAGACGTGCAACCTCTTTGATCACACATCTCCATTCCCAGGAAATATTATCCTCAAGAAATAGACAATTGGGGCGCCTGGGTGGCGCAGTCGGTTAAGCGTCCGACTTCAGCCAGGTCACGATCTCGCGGTCCGTGAGTTCGAGCCCCGCGTCGGGCTCTGGGCTGATGGCTCAGAGCCTGGAGCCTGTTTCCGATTCTGTGTCTCCCTCTCTCTCTGCCCCTCCCCTGTTCATGCTCTGTCTCTCTCTGTCCCAAAAATAAATAAACGTTAAAAAAAAAAAAAAAGAAAAAAAAGAAATAGACAAGGGTACATGATCTAGGTATAAGAACGTTCATGTGCGGTTTTCTAGAAAAGCATGAACCTAAAATAGTGATATAAATGATGATACATGCCCAGGAGGAGCAGGCAGGGTCATTCTTAGACCTGTAAACGTAGGTAGGACTCCTACCCTGGGCTGTAGGCTCCTCAGCGTGCCCTGCACATCACAAAGACAAAAAAAAAAAAAAAAAATGTAGCAAATAAACAGAAGTTCCTCAAAGAATGAATCATGATTGTTGGTGGAAAATATTATTTTGTATGTACAGTTATGCCAGTTATTCGATGTGAACAACTGTTTACCATTAAGAACAGCAAAAGCTTCCGAAAACTCCGAACAGAATTTGGCCGTTTCACTTTAAAAAACTGTGCTCTTAAAATTTTAGAGAAAAATTTCATCAAACAGAAACGATACGTGACGCATACATACAACAAAACTAAAATTTCAAGAAAATATGTAAAACAGAACATTATGGAAATAAAAACATTTACAAGACCAAGAAGGAAAATATGCACGCACACATAATCCCCAAACACATTTTTATGCAGATAGTTTTGTGGCCAAGATGCATTAAGGTTTAGTTTCATCTGAAAACAGATTTTTAGGGGCACCTGGGTAGCTCAGTCGGTTAAGTGTCTGACTTCAGCTCAGGTCAGGATCTCGTGGTCCGTGAGTTCAAGCCCCGTGTGAGCTCTGTGCTGGCAGCTTGGAGCCTGGAGCCTGCTTTGGATTCTGTGTCTCCCACCCTCTCTGCCCCTCCCCTGCTCACACTCTGTCTTTCTCAAAAACAAACATTGAAAACAGATTTTTAATGAATTAACATGGTTTCTCTATAATATACAGAGCATTGGAAAGTTTAAGGAATAGTAAAAATTCACAGTACTAATGATAGGATTTATATAATGAAAATATTTAGTGCTTTCTGCAATACCAGCGATCACATGTAACCCTATTATTTTTCTAATCTAAATATTGCTGTATGAGTGAAATAGATAAAAGGGATTAAGAATATACTGATCTTGGGGCGCCTGGGTGGCGCAGTCGGTTAAGCGTCCGACTTCAGCCAGGTCACGATCTCGCGGTCTGGGAGTTCGAGCCCCGCGTCGGGTTCTGGGCTGATGGCTCAGAGCCTGGAGCCTGTTTCCGATTCTGTGTCTCCCTCTCTCTCTGCCCCTCCCCCGTTCATGCTCTGTCTCTCTCTGTCCCCAAAATAAATAAACGTTGAAAAAAAAAAAAAAAAAAAAAGAATATACTGATCTTGATGAATAGTGAGCAAGGTAGAGTTGGTGATTTATTACACTGCACACCTGAAACTAATAACACCATGTTACTTATACTTCAATTAACAAAAGAACAACAAATAGTGCTGTATGAGCTTTGTTGACAATGCCAATAACTACTGTCCTGCCTTACAATGCAGGCCTTTTCCAAACTCAATTAAAAATCTAACAACCGCTATGACTCAAGGAAGGTCTTTTACTTTGGCGTTAATGCCAATAAAACATAAATTGTAAACATCTTGACAATAACCATATAGTGATTTTGCTGAAAGACGGACAAGAAAAACAGATTTATGGAAAATATATTACGGACAACATGGTGTATTACTCATGCGAGTATCACTGGCCTATCAACAGAATGGCCAGGCATTTGCAACTGTAATTATTCTCTTCTACCCTTGATATTCTGCTTTCAGCAATAAAAAACACAGCTTTACACAAATTGTTTGATTGTGCCCTCGTGACACATGACCTCATGTCGAGGTAGGCAAAGACACTTTATTTACCGGTTGGTAAGCTTGATTTAGAACTTTTAAATACTTAGATATGTGACAGAGGTCTGCATTTGTACTCTTGCCCCCGGCCCTGAAAAGGACCCCTGCAAGTTTTGCGACAATTAAAACTTTTCTCAACTCTTAAACGAAAAACATTATAGATGTGCTTTTATAGAAACATATAGAGAGAGGCATGGAAAACAAACATTCCAAAACATTGACAGTAGGACCTGGGGGGGGGCACCTGGGTGGCTCAGTCAAGCATCGGACTTTGGCTCAGGTCATGATCTCATGGTTTGTGAGTTCAAGCCCGGCATCGGGCTCGCTGCTTTCAGCGCAGAGCCCGCTTCAGGGCCTCTGTGCCCCCCCCACCCCCTGCTCCTCCCCGCCCCCTCTCAAAAATTAAACATAAAAATTAAAAAATTAAACAAACATTAAAAAAAAGCAGGACTCAGGGAGTTTCTGTCTCTTGCTTATAGCATTTTCTAAATTTAGTACGTATCTTTGCTAGATTAAGGAAAGAAGAAATTAACAATGATGTGGCAAATAGTACATTACTTTTGACATGGTGATGTCAATTACTGATGACGTAGTAAATCCGTGTTCGGGAAAGTTGTTTAAAGCCTGAACATTCCTAATTCTAAATATAGTCCCTTAAACGTAATTTAAATATGTATGAAGTTAGTAACACCAAGAATTTATTAACAGTAGCTACACACAAGCATGTCGTCTATGGACAAACAAACTTCTTTTAAAGTGAACTTTAACACACAAGTGGACTTCACGAACACATGCTTTTGGAGAGAAGTCCACTTATCTCCATCATGTATCCCATGGTTGGGTACTACTCAAATGTTATTAGTGGACAAAAAAAAAAAGGCATTTAAAAGAACTACAGATTTCTTTTCGGGCCCAATGTTGGGTAGGAAGCCACGTAAAAAAGTTTACAGTCCATTCCAACATCTCCCAAGTCTTTTACCTTCACGACTCTAAACGACCAACCAGTAGTAAAAATAAGCCTATCCCAAAGTGCAAACATTCAACCTTGCCTACCTTTTCTTTGTAATAACTCACTTAAAAAAAAAAAAATCCACACATAAAATCCTTTTATACAGAGACGAATTTAATCCTGCAGAACGATACTGCAGCGTGGGTGAAGGTATTAAATTTACAGTCCCCCATGTGTCACTCCCTCGCTGTGGCTGGATTTCAACAGACAAGAACTCCAACACCTTTCCCCGTAACTGGCAGAGTCAGGTGACAGGAGGTCATGTGACGGGAGACGCCAGATTTAAATTGGGGACTCAAGTTGCATACTTTAGACCTGGTGGACACATTTTCCGAAAAGCTCTAGGCAAGGCTGAGATTCCTGTTTCAATCAAGGAATGCTCTCTAGAAATGTCCGGCCGTGTGGTCAGTGATCACGCCATGGGCGTTAATAAGCTGAAGGAATACACAACCGATATGCAGAAACGCTGGGAAAGTTGCCGGAACCCTGAATTGAAAGAGAAGATTCCATCAGAAAACCTCAAAGGCAAACACGGGGATAATGGATAGCTAGAACTGGGGAAACAATCGAGTCCTACCCTTTCTTGTAAATAAACACATCTCGCAAAGCTAGTTTTCAAAGTGTCTCGTTACATAAATCTTCCTACCATCCTCATGGGGTCAGGGCCGGCCGCTTTAGAAACCACATTTTACAAGGAAACAAGAGTGTATGTCTTCTTTAAGCAAAAAGAAAACCAGGTAAAAATTAATGGCGTGATTTAACATTTTCCTACTGGGTTTCAAGGTTTCTGGAGTGTGGATTACCTGTTAACCCAAACCCCCATGCAATTTAACTCAAAAATCATTTACGAACCGCCTACTGCCCTTCAAAGAGCCCAGAAACAACGGTACAAGCAGAAGGCAAATGACACCAACAGGACAGAAAAGAGTGACAGTGAAGAGTACAGAGGTTCTGGAGACAAAGATCAAATCCTAATGATCACTTTCTAACTGTGTGACACTCGGCCAAATTACTTAATCTCTCTGTGTCTCACTTTCTTCATCTATGGGGACTTCCTCTTTGAGCTGGCAAATCGATTACACGAGTTGCTGAATGCCCAGTACTCAGGAACATGCCTGGCACACAGTAAGCCCTCGATAAACATCAGCCATATTTATTATTGTCCTCAAAGAATTGTAAAATGTTTCACAATCAAGGAAAAAATGTTAGAAGCATCACCCCTCTCACCATAAAAGGATCAGTACTTGGGGGAAAAATAAAGGGGATACAAGGAGAGAATCCTATGCATAAGGACCTCTCAGTGCAAACAAGGTGATAAAACTTATGACTTGGATATTTAAACTCTTGAGGCTCAGTTTACTCATTTGAAAGGGAGAAAAAGATAGGTAAACCCTCTAGCAAACCAGGGTAAATTCCTAACAAGACCAGGATAGAAAGAGGCAGCGCCAAGTTCAGAGGAAAGAAAGAGGTAGAAGGTCACCGTGAACTAGACCAGTCAGGGATGGTTTCAGAAAGGCGCTAGCCAGGCAGGACATCTGATCAGCAGAGAGCACAGCACACACAAAGGTGTGGAGAAGGACCTGTAAGAGATCCTCGAGGGTAGAATTCACATGGGGAAAATAATACAGAAGGTCTGGAAAACCAGACTAAGGAATGTGAGCTTGATTTTATAAGCAATATGGACACGCTTGAGACAGAATTCTGGAAAGGCAAAATCTGCCAGAAGTGTACAGGTTGAAAGGGAGGAAATTAATAAATGCAATCTAGCACACGAAACGATCCTGGGGAATAGCGTTAAGGCCAAGATCTCCCTGCCCCGCTGCATTCTGGAATTTCATTCACCATCAGGAGCCCCCTGACTCTTACTTTCTAAGTTACTGTAACTAATCTCTTCTTGTGCACCTGCCATGTGCCAAGTCTCAAATTCTAATCATCATGCAAGGTTGACACTATTATGCCCACAGAAATAAAGCCCAGGAAGGTCAGAAAACCCAAGATCCCACAGGGGTGAGGGGTGCAGCTGGGCTCCCCAAAGCTACATCTGTTCTACTTTTAAGGATGAAGTGCTTTTCGTTTGGCCCAGAGGGGCATTGAGGTGTGGGGAACTATTGCTAAGCTTAATGTAGACTCAGTGTTTGCTCGTTCTTGAACGTTCAGTTCCCTGCAGATGATATGAAAATGTTACATAGCAGTTACTCTGCAAAATTTTGAAACTCATCAAGAAGGCATCCTCACAGAAAGAGAGAGGAATAAGAGTGCACTTATGGTGATGAGCGCGGAGTAGTAACACCTAGGATTGTTGAATCTATTGTACCCTGGCACTAATATAACACTGCACATTAATTACACTCCAGTAAAAACTAAATTTAAAAATCAGAAAAAAATAGGGGTTCCTGGGTGGCTCTTCAAATTGAGTGTCCCAACTTCGGCTCAGGTCATGATCTCACAGTAACGGAGTTCCAGCCCCTCGTGGGGCTCCGTGCTGACAGCTCAGAGCCTGGAGCCTGTTTCAGATTCCGTGTCTCCTCCTCTCTCTGCCCCTCCCTGACTTGTGCTCGTTCTCAGAAATAAAGAAACGTTAAAAAAAATTTTTTTTTTAACTAAAAAAATAAAGTCTCCGATTTCTTAATCAATTTCAATGGAAGGGCACATTCAAGGCGAGTGTCCTTAGAGGTGACCCCACTTAAAGCCAGCAGAGCTAAAAAAGCAAACACCGCCCTCCCTTGCCACCACTCTGATTAAACAGTGGAGGCCCCGCCCATGCTGGTTCGTGCCTGATTTGAGAGGTGAGAACAGCAAGCCACACGATAGGGGGAGAACAGCCCCTCCCTGCCAGGCCAGGGAGATCAGGGCTCCCTGCTGGTAACAACTGTCCAGCTTACAGCTGCTCTCAGGGCTCTGCTGTCCCCAACATGGCAGGGGCCAAAAAATGAGTATCTGACAACAGAAACCTCGACCGAGTGTGCAGAAAAGGCAAGGCGCTATAACTAAAGGAGGACCCCAGCAAACGGCCCGACTCTATTTTATCGTTGCCAGAGGAGTCAGCTTCAGGATCTGCCGGAACAAGGAGCCCCCAAAAATAAGTCTTGATTTTTTTTTTTTTTGCTCGAGGCAATAAATATCACTGAGACCTAAAACAAAATAAAAATACTATAGAAGGGGGGAGAGAAATAGGCTCAAGAATGACTTCCAGCTTAAAAAGCTATTTGAACTCTAGGTTAACAAAACCAAGACACCTTCCCAAATTAAGTGAAAACAAGGAAAGTGATTCCACCTGAGAGTAAGAAACGGGTGTAGCAGGGACATTTTCACCAACAATGTATCTCAAGACGTTAATAACCTGCCTTCTATGCTTGTATTCATGACACTTACGGACATTTTACATATTTATTCTGAAAATCAAAGCAGTCCTATACCTTCCATCAATAATCCTCAAAAGATCTTTTGTTTACATGGCCAGGGGGCCATACCTTTTCCTCAAATAGAGAAGTCCAGCTCCTGTATGTGTTCAGCTGGTACGTACCCGCCCCTCCACTACCCTAGCTGCCTACGTGGCCCCAGGGACATGGAAACACCATCCACTTCAAAATATCAACAACATGTTTGCAAAATAATCTTGCCACTTGGTTGAGCCTTTTCTCTTTGCTTAAAAAAAAAAAAAAAAAAAAAGGGCTTCTGGTTACAGACGTACCCCAACTTAGTTTCTGCCAACACCAAACTTTTTAACAGCTTAACTCCAAACGCTGAAAAAACGAGTTTTCCCAGAAGTGCACACACAATTTAATTGAGAGAAGCCATGAAAATGTAAGGTCACGAAGGAACTGTAAGGGGAGTTTGGGGCCCTCGGCCTCTCCAATCCCGAGGAACATTCTGAGGTCGGTAGCCATCAGCGGACGGCACAAACCTCACGGGCATCTCGCTGGCCTGCAGTAAAAGCCCTGATGACTTTTTAAAGCAGGCAAGCGCAGGCCAGAAGGCTGTGCTTGCAACATGCACAGGAATCAATTCCACGAGGCAACGCTCCACGGGCTGGCTCCGTGGTTCTCAATTAGGAGTGATTTCACTCCCGGTGGCTCATGAAGCAACGTCTGGGAACATTTCGGTTGTCACAACTTGGGGGTTCTGCTAGCACCTACTGGGTAGAGACCGGTGATGTTCAACATCCTACAAGGCACAGGGCCGGCTCCCGACAGCAAAGAATGAACGGAGCCACAATGTCAATGGCACCCGGTTTGAGAAATCCTGGTCCCGCTCTAAACAGCAGCTGCTAGTCACAAGAAGCTCCCATTCTGCTATTGTCTGGCCATGCTCACATAAAGCTAATACATGCAACATCTTGTTCCCCCCCTTTTTTTTTCTCAATTGCTAGTGTTAGTTAGCCTCAAACTGCTGTCCAACAAGCAACAAGTCATTATGCCTAAATCACAATGGAAAAAGTTAGCAAAGACACCAGTTACCAGGGCACTACTTAGTGATGAGTCGGTACGGTTTTGCTGTCCTTGGAAACATATCACTTCCACAGTTACTGTTTCTCCTGTGAGAGGACATCCCATGATTTTCTTCACTGGAGAATTTCACGAAATTTAACAAAAGGATGGCCTGTTAGAAGACACTACCGGAGACAGACAGGATCTATATTAGGAGTTTGTCTCTAATACAGCACCGTGTTGCCTCCCTGACTGGCCTTGATGGCCTCCCAAGGTCACTCCAATTATGGGTGGAACTTTGAATGTTGATTAGAATACTGTACTACAAATACATCACAAGCTTAAAAGCATAAATCTTTTTTTAGTTTTTTTTAATGTTTTCATTTTTGAGAGAGAGAGAGCAAGCGCGAGCATGAGCAGGGGAGAGAGAGAGACACACACACACACACACACACACACACACACACACACACACACACACAGAATCTGAAGCAGGCTCCAGGCTCTGAGCTGTCAGCACAGAGTCTGACACAGGGCTTGAACTCACAGACCACGAGATCATGACCTGAGCTGAAGTCGGATGCTTAACCTACTGAGCCACCCAGGCGCCCCAAAAGCATAACTTTAAATAAATGAAAATTTCCCCCAAATACGTGAGTCACCAGCAACAGAGAAAAAAGGCTCTGGATTCTGTAATAAGCTCTTCAACCTTGGGCTTGTGACTTGACATCTGTAGGCTAAGATCCATCATCCAGAAAACTGAAGGGGATGGACTAGATGATCGCCAAAGGCCAGCTTCATATTAATCACTGAAATAAAATCCAACAACCAGGTCTCCTTACACTTACCCAAGGTATGGTGTAAGGAAAAAGTATTTCAGAGAAAGTGCCGGCAGGTCACAGCTGTCCCATGTTATCCTGCAGTTCTGCCCCACTTGCACTAGGAGGCAGAGTTCTGCCCAGGGGGGGGGGGGGTGTCACAAGCCCCCTCCCCTCCTTGGTCCAAAAACAGGCTTCAACAGGACTGAAACCCCCAACAAAACCGAATACAAATCCTACGGCTCACGAGCTTTCCCAAGGGACCCAGAACACACAAAAAATAAAAAAATAAAAAAAATACGAATTAGTGTCCTGCAGGCGGAGCCCAGGTTTTCTTACAGATGAAAGCAATTAAACACAGCCCACTGGTCCATCTTTGGTTAACCTGCAACTCCAGTAAAAAGTTCTGGTGTTTTCTTACAGTCATGAAAACAAAGCTCTGTGGGTTAAAAAAAAATGCTATAGTCTCAACCACAGATTTCCTTAAAAGAAAAAATATATATATATACGAATGGATAATTCCTTTCCAGTCTGCTTTTCACGGCAAATGTGGGTATCACGTATGAGATGCCACCTTGAAAAAAGTGGATATTGCTGTTAGGCAAGAATGTATTTATTACTTTGGCCATTAAATACAGTTGTTTAAGAATAAGGTAAGCATCCATCAGGGGGAATGACTTGAAATATTATATCCAATTAAATAGGATAAAGCAAGTTAGCGAACAGAGGCAAGCCCTCACCAACCTAATTTGCTGGAAGATTCCAAAACTGTCCTGGATTCACGAAACGTCCCCTGGCTTCCAATGAAAGTCACATCAGACTCCCTTAAGTCAACTCAGTTTACTTTGAGCCACTTCAAACCTCAAACTTAAAACAGAATTTATTAAATAAACACAACCAAGAAAGGAGAGGGAGCCAAGAAACCACAGTAACTCTCCATCCCAGGGAGGGGGGGGGGGGGGAAAGAAAAAAAAGGTTCTCAAGTCAAGGGTTTCAAGTAACCGTGGTGTCCCGCCCTCAATGGCCCTAAAAGGGGCATCAGCTTAAACGTTAAAAATAATCATTGTTTGCCCCAAACGATTTTCTTTAAATTCGAATTCAGAATCTGCCAAGGACCGTCAGCACAAGCACATGATCTTTTGATCTCTGCCTCTGGAGTGATCTCAAACCCTGAATGAGCACATCTTGGGGAGCGCTACCACCTAGACTCCAAAGGTCCCGTAGGCGGAGAACACAGTGAATGATTAAACCCTCGCCTCGCTTCTCGCACTTCATTAAGCCGTCTCCTCTGGAAGGGTTTGTGCCCCTCTCACAGGAAGCCGGCACGTTTTGCAAAGGAAATACCAGACCAGAACTTTCTTGGAGAAAGGCACGTCCCGGTAGAACATTCGATTGGGCTTCCCACACCCCGGCAGCCGCGGCCCGGCGCCCGCCGCCTCACCTCGCGCGGGGCGCCGCAGGGACACCCGGTGAGCCAGCCACCCACGCGGAAGGAGGCTCACCTTCGCTACGTCCCGGAGCGCGGGACAAAACAAAACCTGCCTCGGCTTACTCATCCGGAGACTCCCCGGGGGTGATTTCAGGCGACTCCCAGAAAGTTTTTCCCTCCCGGGCTTAGTTAGGACAGGGTCCCAAGCGTGCGCGCGGCGCGGTGGGTAGATCCCTCCCGGGGCGCGGGGGCCAGGTCCCGGCAGGGTCGCCGGCGCGAGCGCACTTACCTCGGGGAAGAAGTTGTCCATTGTTCCAGGGCGCTCCCCAACTTGCCCGAGTCCCGCGTCCGGCTCGCGGAAGTCAGCCCAGCAGACGGTCCGGGGAAACCATGCGTGTCACGGCGCGATTCCCAGGAACCCGAGCCCGCGGGGCTCTCCGGCTGCCATCGCCTTACCCCCTTCTCGTCTTTCGCACCTTTTGTTTGCCCAAACCCAAGTCTCTAACTCATCCGTCCCAACTGCAGCCTTTGTCTCCCTGCCTCCAAGTTCCTTACTTCTGCGCGCAGCGCTCGCGAGCGGAGAACAGCTGGTGACACATTCTTCCCCCGGGCTGGGGGAGGGCGGCGGGGGTCTTGGGAGCGCGCCCCCTCCTCCTGCGCCCCAGCCGGAGGCGCTCGCCGCGACAGGGGGACAGCGGCCACAAAGCGTGCCCGGAGTAGCTACCCCAGAGCGAGCGCCGCCGCGGTGAGGGTTCGGGCGCCTAGACTCAGCCGGCTCACCGCAGCGCGGAGATTTGCAGACAGGAGCACTCACCCCGCCCACCAGCCCCGCCCCGCCCCGCCCCTCCAGGAGCTGGGCCCCGCCCACTCGCCCGCCCCTCCAGGAGCCCAACCCTCAGCCAACCCCGCCCCGCTCTGCGGCAGGGTCCGGCCCCGCCCACCCCGCCTGGGGCGGACGCCGGCTCGGCGGCGAGAGGAGAGGACAGGGGAGAGGACGGGAGTGCCGGGCTGCACCCTCTGGTGTCTCCGCCTCCCCATCCAGGCGTGGGCGGAGGAGTCGACTCTACCCTCTGGTGATAGAGACCAAATAGTCACCGGGGAGGAGGGGTTGGGGGATTCTTTTGTGCCTTTGATCTTCAGCGGACCCTGGAACCCGCTCAACACGGATCTCATTAATGCAGCTCGGCAGATGAGCGACCCCCGGGGAAGGAAGCGCGGTCGGCCGAGCTGCCCCGGCTGTTGGGCCAGATCAAAGCGGAGAACGGAGGCTGTTCAGAATTTCTAGAAGCTGCCTTCCCGTGTAGAGTTTCTGTCCTGCAGTCGGGTTCACAGACGTTTTCCTAGCAGCCGGGGAATGCAGTTTTGTAACCTGGAAGAGGACATGGCCAGTTGCACCAGAAAAAAATGTAACCCTTTTCCTAGACCTGAAGGAAACCGGCAAAGGGAAGTGAGGTGAAGGATCAAACCACCTGATACGGAGTTGTTTCCTCTAAGGCAGGTCCTTAAACCTGAGCGTGCACAGGAACCACCTGGGAATCTTATTAAAAGACAGGTTGGAATTCAGTGGGGCATTTCTAATAAGCTTCCAGGTGCCCTCAAACGGAGGCACCAGGCCCTGTGCTGGTCTGCAAACGGAAGCCCTTCCGTAACAGGTAGAAAAATTGAGAGCAAAGGTTTAGGAACTTTTGTAGCCATTTAAAAATGCCTCGACAGCCAAACAAATGACCGGAGGACTCTCTCAACCGAGTGTAAACCAGCTTTGGTATTGGCGGATTCGTGGTGAGTCATGCCTGGCACAGCAGAGTTCTCCTATTGGTACCTGGCAAATTGGAAACAAAAACGACTGGTTCTTCGCCACAAGTGGTTTGCGAAGTTCTCTCCAGGGGATCTGCCAACTGCTACTCATCCTTTAAAACTCAAGTCAGAAAGTCACATCTTCCAGGGGCAGTCTTCCCAGAAATGCCAGGCCACTTACCCAGCCACACACCACGGGGTGTGCCTTATTCCTAAAACTGTTGAGGACACTGTATGGCTTAAGGTTTTTTTGTTTTTTGCTTTTTTTGTTGTTGTTTTTTTTTTTTTTTTTTGGTCTGTTTGGGGTTTTGTTTTGTTTTGTTTTTCTGGTGTCCTTTCTTCAGTTGGGAGAATTGAAGCTCCTTAACAGAGGGAACTGTGCTTTAAAATTTGTATCCCCAGCCTGTCTCAGAGAATGAATGGATGTAGCATCCTTCTGTAATCCTTAGGTGAAAATCCAAGTGTGTCTGTAACCTGAATCTCAGAGCAGCGCTTCAGCATAAATCTCCTCATACCCACCCCACTTCCCTTTGGAAAGAGTCAATTTGTAAATTAATTGGTGACAGCGTGCTATGCTAGTGCCCTGATTCACATGTTTACACACCTAAGCCATGGAAGCTTGTGTCCCGGGTTGCCGGCAAAATTAAGGTGGGGCCAGGATAAATACCAACAATCCCAGGCACCAGCCAAAGTGCTCAAACGAGTCCTGGGGCCACCTGTGCCCAGATACTGGCGTAAAACAATTAACAGTCATTTTGGTGTTAATCTGTATAGAACATCTCTCAAGAGAAATTACCAGGCAGCTTGTTCAAGCCAGTGTGTGGGTGTGGCTGGGTTCCCCGGCATCAACCCAGCCACCAATGTCCTGCGTGGCCTTGGCCGTGTCCTTTCAAAGTCACTTTCCAGTACTGGCTTCTCAGTTGTAACAAATGTACCACACCAATACAGCACGTTAATTACAGAGACTGGGGGGAGGGGGGCGGTGAGGGGACACTTCCCTTTCAATTGTTCTGTAATCCTAAAACTGCTCAAAAACATAAAGTCTATTAATTTTTTAAAGGTCACTTCCCTGTTGATTAAGAAGATATAGTTAATAATTACCCCCACTGTGACTCATATAGAGTTGTGAGCCAGATCCAATACATAAGGGTTGAATTTTACTGAATTATTATATTTATTTAAAAAGTTTACACCAGGGCGCCTGGGTGACTCAGTCGGTTAAGCATCCGACTTCGGCTCAGGTCACGATCTCGCGGTCCGTTGAGTTCAAGCCCTGCGTCGGGCTCTGGACTGATGGCTCGGAGACTGGAGCCTGCTTCCGATTCTGTGTCTCCCTCTCTCTCTGCCCCTCCCCCGTTCATGCTGTCTCTCTCTGTCTCAAAAATAAACGTTAAAAAAAAATTAAAAAAAAAAAAAGTTTACACCACTTTATCAAAATCTCCTGAAACAGTTGTTACAAAAGAAAAAAATATATACATATACGCATATATATGTATATATATACATATATATATACATATATATATTTATGTGTGTGTGTGTATATATATATATATATATATATATATATAACTGTGAATCTCAAGGGTGGGCTGAGTGCCTAAAAATCAGCATTTTAGTAAGCACCCAAGTAGGCAATTCTGAGTTTGAGAATCACTCCTTGTGGTTATCAGAATTCATCAGATTTTCTGTATAAACGTACATTCTCCAAAAGGCATAAAGATGAACTGCAACAGTAAGACTGTGGAACAAACAGCAAAGTGCATGTTATTTTAAGCATTCGGAATCCATTGTTGAAATGGACCATGTTAAATTTACAAGGGCCTAGACAAAATTGGACAGAGAAGGGGAAGCAATTTAAATCGATAGATCTCTAAGAATATCTATTCTTCTTACCAGTTTTTTAAAGTTATGTGCTTCCTTTTAAGAAACTGTCTTACCCATTGGTCAAAGCTGATTAGGCTAAAACAGTTAAACCTTGCCCTCTAACAAGTGACAGGCTCAAGAATGTGTGTGTGTATGTGGTTTTTTTAATGTTTATTTTTCAGAGAGAGACAGAACATGAGCAAGGGAAGCCCAGAGAGAGACACAAAATCTGAAGCAGACTCCAGGATCTGAGCTGTCAGCACAGAGCCGGATGCAGGACTCGAACTCGCGGACCTGGAGATTATGACCTGAGCTGAAGTCAGACGCTTAACCAACTGAGCCACCCAGGCACCCCAAGAATGTTAATGACAGAATGGGCACATTTCCGGAGACAAAATTCCTTCTCAACTATCCTTATTTCTCAAAGACTCCATGCTAATTGTCATTTTCAAAGCAAAACACCAAAGAAGCTCAGGCTACATTCTCTTATTCAGCTGCAAAAATTAACCCACACTGCTGAAAGATTTATTTTAATACAATCGGGGCCATTTCCCCACACAAAGGGAGAATCATGTAGGGTATATAATGAATGAAGTAATATGATCTCCCTCTGTTTTTGTTTTCCACCGTGTGTTTGTTTGATTTTATTTGAAGTGTGTTGTCTTAACTTCCTTGGTGATTTCAAATCGAGTTCTTTGTTGTTGTTCTGTGGCTGCTACCAGTTCCTAACCTGGTTGTGTCTTCGTGTATAGAACCTTTCCCATTACTTTTGTTTTTATTAAATACTCACCTGTAATTGCTCCCGTCAGAGTAATGGTTTAATTACTAGGTATGGAAAGGGAAAGTGCAGGAAGGTTCTTTCACACAAATTAGAAGTTAATAACTGACACAACTCTAAAATCCTGTTTTTCATGCTCCACTAAACAGCGGGTGTTCTTTGGGTTCACCTATAATCTTGGGATATTTTAAAAATTAAATGTATTTGCTTTTCTGAACAAAAATGAAGGTCATTTTTACATGTTCTTGAAACTTGTAGACAAATGTTTGTGTGTGTGTGTGTGTTTATTTCTCAGAACTTGCAATTCAAAAGCCCTGAAGGGATTTTTCTTTTCATGCGAAACTGAGAATGATTGGGAAAGATTTGCCGAGAAAGAATAAAATTGGTGGTGAAATGATGTGAAGTGTTTTACCCTGTAATAGAACTAAACAAGTGCAAAGGAATCAACAGAAATTAAGCAGGGATAAGACACTCAAAAAAAAAAAAAATGAATCTGCTACTCTTCCTTGTTTTCTAAACACGATGGACTTGGGCTAAGATGTAATTGACCTCATCAGAAGCAGGCCACTCAGTGGATAGCAGATTCTAACTAAATTCCCATGGCTCCAGACTACAGAGGGAATGCTTTCTAAACTGACGGCCCACAGAAGCACAGAGGATGGTTTTCACAAATGAATCTGTTTCCTTTTAAAGTGCGAGGTCCTGGATCTGTTGAAGGTGATAAACAAATGGAATCCAACTCGTTGAAACCCTCCAGGGTGATATACTCTGCCTGCTTAGAGACTGTGACGGCCCCATTCTCCTTGATTTCTTTGTATCTTCCTGCTCTTTCACTGTTCCAGAGCGGCTCTGAAGCGGACTTTCCGTGAATCACAACAAGTTTACCACTTCCCAACCTCGTGTCTTCGCTTACTCTCCTTTCTTGATTTTTCAGTTTTTCCTCGTTGTGTTATTCAAGCCAATAAATGTGTTTGTGTCTGTTCCACTTGCAAATGGCTGTTTCTGGGGCCCCTGGGTGGCTCAGTCGTCAAGTCGAGTTGGGCTCCTGTCTCGATCTCACAGTTCATGAGTTCGAGCCCCTCCTCAGGCTCTCCGCTATCTGCGCAGAGCCCTCTGCGGATCCTCTGTCCCCCTCTCTCTCTGCCCTTCCCCGCCTCAAAAATAAATAAATATTAAAATAAATTAAAAAAAATTTTTTTAATGTTTATTTATTTTTGAGAGAGACAGAGACACAATGCGAGTGGGTTAGGGGCAGAGAGAGAGGGACACACAGAATCCGAAGCAGGCTCCAGGCTCCGAGCCGTCAGCACAGAGCCCGACGTGGGGCTCAAACTCACGAGCTGTGAGATCATGACCTGAGCCCAAGTCGGACGCTCAACCGACTGAGCCACCCAGGCGCCCCTAAAATAAAATTTAAATACATGGCTGTTTCCTAACCCACTTGCTCTCTGAACTACTGGGCCATCTCTTCAAGCCCCGGCCTTGTCACTTTCTACGCCTTCCTCTCTGAACCACCAGCTCTCCCACCGCTTACAATCAGATAATTTGCCCGCAATTCCACCCTCGCGAAGATCACCGTGACCTTGAAATAATCAAATTCAACAGCCCGTTCTCAAATGTCATCTCCCTTGACGTCGCCCCTCCTCTGGAACTCTCGAACTTCTCAGCTCCAGGGCCAGCTTCCAGAGCGGGCAGCCTGGAGAGGGAGCCGCACAGGACCCGGCGCTCAGAAGGGGCCCTGGGCTTGGGTTAATACTCTGTTGTGATGTCTCAAACTCCTTACCGACTTCTGAACAAGGGGCCCCGTTCTTCCGTTTTGCACTGGGCCCTGAAAATTACGTAGCCGGTCCTGCCTAGCTTTGAGAGCGCTGCATTTGTCCGGCTCCCCCGTCTCTTGGGGCGCTTCCGCTGCCACTTCTACGGGCCCCTGCTCTCCTTCCGCCTCTGAAATACGCTCAAGCCTAAGCACACTTCCACTTCCCCACGCTTACGTGGCTGCCGCACGCGGTCCGTCACTTCCGGTCTCCTCGGAAATTGATCCCACGTCCGTAACTCCAGCTCGGAGAAGTCCCAGCCACGTATTCCCACACCCCTGTTGATTGTTTCCTCCCCGAGTTCCTTCTCCCCCTTCACGTGCCCAAACTAAATCTTCACTGTCTTCATCACCTTCTACCAACCGGCCTATATTGATTCGTGGAACGATAGCATTCGGCCACCTTGATGAGCAGGGCTCTGTCACCTAGAGCTGCCCCGGGTCTTCTGATGATCCCATCACGTGCTGAGAAGGGCCTTCATGATGTGAATCCCTCTAGCCCAACGGAGAATATTCAAGCTTCTTTTGCTCCAAACATGTGACTTCAGTTCTACCAGTCCCACGCACCCACTCGAGGTTTCCCCTCCTCGGGGGAAATGGGGGCTTGGAGTGCAAATGGGGGTGACCTTGTTTGTGACAGAGTTGAGTGGATCTGTGGTCAGCCGTGAGGGCAGCGACTACCCGGCCAGCAGGAGCAGCAGCAGGTTCCTTGGGGGGGGTAGGTGGGGAGGCCCCCGACTCACCAGGCCCATTCCGGGCTGCGGTTCTCAGAATTGTTTCTGGAGACCTAAAAACCCACTCCTCCAGCCCTTCCAAGGATACAGCAAGCCCTGTAATACCCTTTGTAGTACCTCTTAATTCAACTTGTGGTCTGCAGCCTGCCAGTACCTTAGAAGAGCATCGCCTTAAGGGCCAGGCAAGTGCCACCTTTAGACACCTTTAGACGTGGGCTGCTTTTCTCAAAGTGGTCTCAGTGCTCCTTTGGTGCCGGCAACTGTCTGGGGCCAGCTGGGCCATGCACGGGAGCCACCCTGGACCCAGATCAGTCCCATGTCGATTCAGCCTTCATTTCTCCTCTTCGGGGCTCTCTCCGACCCTCTCCCCCGGGACACAAGGTGTCATCCAGAAGTCCAGGGCTGGCATGTCTCGGGGACCCTCTGGAGCCCGTGGCTGGCCCTCAGTCCCAGGAGGACAGCCACTTGGCTTCTCCTGCTGGCCAGTGCAGTGTGTTTTTCACAGGATTGTGAGGGATGGGGCCACCTCCACCTGAACGAGGCTAACGAGCCATGCTTGAGTGACTTTCACTCCCCGAGGGCGCAGGATGACGACAGTAGTCCCGGCTACCAACAGTAGAGCCGGCACCCGGACCCTAAGAAGACTCTTCACGTACGTTCGCCAGAACAAACAAATCCCGAAGGGCTCTTATTCTAAATCTCCGTGGAGGGGTCACTCTACCTCCCATGGGCCCATGAATTTTGTAATAAATATTTAAATCAAAGTATTTGTATATATACGGGGGTTTTATATACCTTCAGGGCAGCCTTGAACACCAGCACAGAAAACAGCTCAAGGCTGGCACGCAAGAGAGAAACTTGGGGGGGGGGGGGGGGTAAGACTCAGGAGCTATGTCGCAGGGCCAATCCTCTGCAAACTCTTTTTGGCGATTTGGCAAGGCTTTGTTTTCCCCCACCTGAAGTGGCTATTGCTTTTGCTTCTTAAATGAGTTGAGAATATGTTAGGAATGTTGTTGTTGTTGTTGTTGTTTTCCTAAAGTTTCCAGAAGGCAAGTGCTGCTGAGAGTATTAGGGGAAAAAAATCAGATAAGGGCAGAAAGTTGTTTGTATAAGAATGTCTAGGATAGAGTTGTTTACAGTAGTTAGGAACCTGGACACCACCTTAGCGCCTCTCGGCAGGAGCCCGGCTGAGTAAATTGTGACAAATGTGCATAGCAGACACCCTCGGGGTTAGAGATCTGCTTCTGTGTAACAAGCTACCTAAAACTCAGTGGCTTCAGACAACAATGACTTCTTATTTCCCACAAGGCCGTGGCTTGACTTGGCTTGACTGGGCTTCATGGCCAGCAAGGTCAACTGGGTTCTCTCCGGCAGCTGCAGGCAGACAGGTGCACAGCTGTGGCTGGTCCTCAAACACGCCGTCCACATACGGCAGGAACCTGGTGGGGGGAGGCAGCCGGGACAGCTGGGCCACTCTCTCCACGCGGTCTGTCTTCGCACCGTGACAGGGAGAGGGCAGAATTCGCACAACCTTTTGAGAACTTGCACAGAAGTTACACGACATTGTGTGGGCCGCATTTTATTGGTCAAAACCTGACCTAAGGCCAGCCCAGATTCCAGCCTCTCTTGATGGGAGAAGCTGCAAAGAATGCGTGACCTCGTTGTTTGTTTTTTGGTTTGTTCGCCATTTTGAAGTGCACAGTAGCGTTTCATGTGCGCAGTGCGTTTAGTAGCATTTAATATATTCACGGTACCTGCACCTCCCTAGTCCGGAACATTTTCACCCCCAAAGGAAACCTCATACCTATTAACCAGCCACTCAGATTCCTGTCTCCCCCCAGCCCCCAGCAACGAATTTGCTCTCTGTCTCTATGGATTGGCCTATCCTGAATATTTCACATAAAGGGGAACCACACAGAGCTTTTGTGACTGGCTTCTGTCACTCAACACAGTGTTTTCAAGGCTCATCCATGCTGCCACGTGTTTTTAGTACTTTATTCACCTTTCTGATTGAATAATATTCCATTGTATGGACAGACCACATTCGGTTGATCCATTTGTCAGTTGACGGGTCTTTTGATCGTTTCTACCGTCTTGTTAAGGCGAATGGTGCTGCCGTGAATACTCAGGTACCTGTTTTCAATTCCTTTGCAGAATCCAATTCAACGAGGAGTGGAATTGCCGGGTCGTATGGTAATTCTACGTTTAACCTTTGGAGGGGCCACCCGAGTGGACTGGTCTGTGGCCATTTTAACCCATCATACTACCCATATTTATTGATGCGGAAAGATGACTAGGCAAAGAAGCGACAAGTTATATCTGCACGTTATAAACATTTAAAACTGGCCATGGCTTAAGGCAGACGAGTTTATTTTTCTCTCATAAACCAAGCCAGGAGGCCTGGGATGTTGCACAGTCTTTAGGGACACTGACTCCTTCCAGCTGTTTCTGCAGTACGCCTCCGTGGCTCATGGCAGTTAGAGAGCCCCGGCTTTCGAGGCCGCAGGAAGCAGTGAGTGATGAGGACTGACAGAGCAGACACACATCCCCGGGACGGTCGCACAGGGTACCTATTCGTATGCGGTTGACTAGAACTTAGTCGTCAGCTGCGAGGAATACTGGGAAATATAATATTTATTCTGGGTTTCTATTTACCCAGCCAAGAACTAGAAACTGGGAGGAAGAAAAGGGCTAGATACTAGGAACAGCCACCTGGCTCTTCCCAGCCGATAAAATGAATCGTGTAGAGAGCTTTGAAAGAAACAAACCCAGGGGCGCCTGGGTGGCTTAGCCGGTTCAGCGTCCCACTCCTGATTTTGACTCAGGTTATAATCTCACAGTTCGTGAGGCCAAGCCCCGCATCAGGGTCTGGACTGACAGTGCAGAGCCTGCTTCGGACTTTCCTCTCTCCCTCCCTCTCTGCCTCTTTCTCTCTCTCTGTCTCAAAATAAGTAAATAATCATTTTAAAATGTGTTAAAAAGAAAAGACAAAAGCAAATATGTTTGACAGATGTTATTCCTAGATAACAAGGACAAAGACCATTAGAAATTATTCTTTGACCCTCTTCTAGATTTTCTGATTTTTTGGTGACACCTATGGGATCAGAAAGCTATTCCTGTTTTGAAAAATAAAATACACATTTTTTTTTTGTAAGAGCAGCATTTCATTTCTTCTTCTTCTTCTTTTTTTTTTATTATTCAAACAATGTTATCATGCATCTGTGATGTCAGGTATCAGGAGATATAAAGATGAGCAAGACAGGATCTCTAAAGAAATCAATAGACCAGCTGCAGAGAGATACTGAAAGATAATTTTGAAATGACTCTGGAAATTTCTATCATAAGAAGCATACACAAAATTTTAAGGGCAATGTTAAGATATGAAGTAAAGCTTGGGGAGCGTTATGGGCTGAATTGTGCCCCCCCCCCCCCATTCATAACTAGTAGTCCTAGCTCCTAACACTCTAGAATAGGACTGTATTTAGAGGTAGGGCCTTTCAAAAGGTGATTAAGTTAAAATGAGGTTGTTAAGGTGGGCCCTAATCCAGTAGGTCTGATGTCCTTATAAGAAGAAGAAAGGGGCACCTGGGTGGCCCAGTCTGTTGGATGTCTGACTTTGGCTCAGGTCATGATCTCACAGTCCGTGAGTTCAAACCCCACGTTGGGCTCTGTGCTGACAGTTCAGAGCCTGGAGCCTGCTTCAGATTCTGTGTCTCCCTCTCTCTCTGCCCCTCCTCCACTCATGCAGTCTCTCTCCCTCTCTCTCTCAAAAATAAACATTAAAATTTTTTTTTTTTAATTCTCGACAACATGGCAATCTGTTGTCACGAGTCACGGTGAGTGCACCCCTGTTTACATCGACTATTTCATAAATGATTGCACTTGCCCTTGGGGGGGGGGGGTGGGGATCAGGACTCAATAAGGAAAACCTCGCAAATTGTGTCATCTGACTGAAGAGGTGAACCTGAGGAAAGTGCTAGAGGCTTGTGGGAAGCAGGAGGAATAATGTTCACGGCTGTCGTAGTAGTTATGTCATCACACAGGAGTTGTGATTGACTGAAGCCCTCCAGAAGAGGGGTAAGGGCATTTTGGGAACGCAGGAGGAAGACAATGGAAGATGGCAGGGAGAGAGGAGATCCGGGGGTGGGGGTGGGGGGCAGGTTCAAATTCGATGCCCCCTGCAGGCTCAGCTGCTTAGTAACCACATCAGGCCCCACGCACCCTTGCTCTGCTAACTACTCAGTTGACTCGGGTGACTCACTGTTGTCTCGAAAGCCAGAGCATCGCAGCCTCGAGAGATGGAGGGATTCTGGCAACTACAAACCTCCAGGTGTGGTGGGGGGGGGGGGGTTGGGGCGGTGAAGAAAGGCCGCACATCCGTGGTGATGCAGGTCTCGGTTGGGTACCAGAGGGAGGGCATCAACAGAAGATGCAGGAAAACCAGCCCGGGGGCCCTCCGCTCCCTGAGATCGCAGACACACCCAAACGGGGACTCCTCCGTCGTCTCTCTCTCTCGAAGCCACCATCCCACCTGCAGCTTTACGGCCTGCAGCCACCACACCAGGGCACCGCCTCGTTCTCTCTGGGCTCCGTCTTTCCCTTCCCTCGTCATCCTCCCCCACCAGAACCATCTTCTTCTCTCCCAGACCCTCCTGGCCGGCAGACAGCTGCTCCAGGAGCCCCACCTTTAAATCTGTCATTTAAGGCACCTCGTCCTTCAGTGGCTGCCCTGTGGTCTTCCCAGCAAAGCATTCCCAAGGGATTCTGTGTCTTGGGGTCTCCACGCCTTATCGACACTTCCTCCTCAGCTCCCCTCCCCACCCCCCACTGTCCATGTCACCAATGATTGCTCTGCTCCACAGCATCTAGAATGATACGTTTTTTTAATGTTTATTTTTGAAAGAGAGAGAGAGAGAGAGAGAGAGAGATGCAGAGCAAGTGGGGGAGGGGCAGAAAGGGAGGGAGGCACAGAATCCGAAGCAGGCTCCAGGCTCTGAGCTGTCAGTACAGAGCCCCATGCGGGGCTCCAACCCTCGAACCATGAGATCATGCCCTGAGCCAAAGTTGGATGCGTAACTGACTGAGCCACCCAGGCGCCCCTAGAGTGATATCTTAAAGTGTAAATCAATACTCTACTGTCGCACCAAAACTCTGCAAGGCACCTCTTTATTTATATTTTATCTACTTTTTAATTTTCTTTTGAAATTCCAGTGTGGTTAACACACAGTGTTACCTTAGTTTCAGGTGGACAAAATAGTGATTCAACATTTCCATAATTCGTGGGGCCCCTGGGTGGCTCAGTCGGTTAAGCTTTGGTTTCTTGGTTTGGGCTCAAGTCGCGATCTTGCGGTTGGTGAGTTCGAGCCCCGCATCCGGCTCCACGCTGGCAGTCCAGAGCCTGCTTGGAATTCGCTCTCTCTTCTCTCTGCCTCTCCTTCACTCGCGTGTTCTCTCTCTCTCTCTCTCTCTCTCTCTCTCAAAAATAAAATAAACTTAAAAAAAAAAAAAGAAGGTAGTGTACTCTTAATCCCCTTCACCTCTTTCACCCATCCCCCTACCCACAAGGGACTCCTTTACAGTTATCATCAAATACCGGCTCCTTTCGGGCTGACAAAGTCCTGCGGGACGGCCTTCCTGCCTCTCCCCTGCCCAGCACCACGCTGGCCACCCGGAGCACATCAAACACAGAGCTTGATCCTGCCCCTGGCCTTTGCACGTGTGTCCCCTTTACCCTCGATGTTCCCTCACCTTCCAGTCAGCCTATTCACTCTGCAAGGCTGCCCCCTCCACTCAGGGCTCAGCTCGAGGCAGCCTCGAACCTGCCCGTCTCATTCTGTGTGCCACACCTGTCATGTTGTATGATACTGCCCCACCTAGTTTTTCAGGGCGTCTGTCACTCTTTGAAATGATCCGATAGACTCTTCGTGTTCCTGGGGCGGGGGGGTCAGCAAACTGCAGCCCCGGGGCCAAAGCTGCCACAGAACCTGTTTTGGAAATGCAGTTTCATCAGAACGGCCGCTCCCCTTCGTTTAGACTGTCTGTGGGTGCTTTGGGACCATGGAGCTGAAACCGTGCGGCCCCCAGAGCCTAAAATATTTGCTCTCTGTCCCTTTCAGAGAAGATTTGCTGATCCCTGGTTAACTTGTTTACTGTCTGCCTTTCTCTCCGAAAATGCCAGCTCCCTGACAGCAGGGGATTGATTCGTCTGTTTCCCCGCTGTATCTCAAGCCCTCGGAAGGATGTCTGTCACTGTTGCCTAAAGGAGAGGGTGATAACGAAGGAGCGATAGAATTGTTAGCTAAAACTTGTGTGTTAACGGGCTAAGCCTATCGTTACAATACCCCTGGGACTGCTACCAAGAATAAGGGCTAAGGCATACTAGCAAGAGCTAGCGTGTCGGGAGATGCTCTAAATGCATTGCTGGCAATTTGGTTAATGCTCGCATCAACTCTGCAAGGGAGGACTCATTCTACCAGTTTTGAGTGCATTCTACCAGGGAAAACTACTCATTCTCCCAGGGAAACTGAGGTTCTCAGAAGGCAAGCCGTTGCCCATTTTCTGGGTGTTGATCTGTGGCACCCGGTAACGTGACATCTCTTGAGCTTACGCTCTTTCTTCTGTCCCAACCTAGAAAGACCGTGAACTTCAGAGAAAGAGACCCTGGCTCACAATCGGACTTTGCAAGCTCTACAACCTTCTCCTTGGCAATTTGGCTGGTGTGAGGCTGGGAAGTTACCACCTGGTCTTCAGGAATGAAAGGATTGAATAAGATAAGAAACACGTAATGTAGCACCTGATACGTAGTAAGTACTCAAAAATGGTATTAGCTTCCTTCTGTTGTTTTTTTTTTTTTTTAAGTTTATTTATTTATTTTGAGAGAGAGTGCATGAGTCGGGGAGGGGCAGAGAGAGAGAGAGAAAGAAAGAATCCCAAGCAGGCTCCCGTCAGCACAGAGCTCGATGCAGGGCTTGAACTCACAAACTGTGACATCATGACCTCAGCTGAAACCGACTGATCTCAGTTGGATGTTCAACCAACGGAGCCACCCAGGTGTCCCAGCTCCCTTCTGTTTTCATAGGCAACGACGGGCAAGTTTCCTTCAGTCTGTAGTATCGCTCGCACCCGGCAGTGAGTTACCCTGGGCGGATTGTGTGGGGCCAGCTCTCCCGCTCGGCTAGGCATTTGTGCCTGTGTTTCCACAACAGGGCTGGCCCTCACCTGGGTTGGGACGCTGACAAGCACACTTGCCCCACAATTTCCTCCTGCTTAACCCTGGCCACTCCCTTTGGTTGGAAACAGGCCCACCCCTTCTTCAACTGCCTTCCCTTCGGGACCTAGAGTTCTGTTGGGACTCCCGTTTCTGCCTTCTCACATCCAGCCCCCCGTTCTGGTCACTGCCCCAGAACAAAGACGAATGGAGACAGAAAGCAATACCCAGCAAGGAGTAGTAAAATTATCTGTGTTTGCGGCACTGGTGCCTGATTAAGCTCAGGGAATGGTGCAAGCGGGGAAGGTCGTGAAGAGTCTTGCAGGAATCTCAATATGTTAAGAACAGGATCAATTTAATGTTGTCAAGAGCATGTTGGGAAAAGTGATGGGGAAATATATTTATACCATGGGTTGTGAATTATGGGCCTCTCTGAATTAAAGAAGAGAAACCAAACCGGGGCAAACTTAAGTGGAAAAAATTTAATTTGCAGTGGACCGGGCAGCCTGTAGAACCAGAGAGTAGACGCTTCCTCTTCCGGCACCATGTTGAATAGCAGCACGGATCACCTCGAACATTCCGACCCCACTGGGCGTGGTAGGTACAATGAGCATCCTTCGGAGTTCACGTAGATTCAAGGTGAGGGACGTTCTCCAAAGATACGTGACTAGTACTCCTCCAAGTGCCAGAGTCATCGAAAATGAAAGATTGAGAAGTTGTCACACACCGAGGAGGCTCAATGTACGGTGGGATCCTGGAACAGTCAAGGGGACATTGGTGGCAGAACCAGTGAAGTCTGAAGAAAGTCTGACGTTTGGTTAATAGCAATGTACCGACGTGGGTTTCTTCATTTTGACCAATGTACCAAGGTGAGATGTCAACAAAAGAAAAGGAATTCTCTGTACGACTTTTGCAACTTTTTTGTAAACTGAAAATTATTCCTCCCCAAAGTGTATTGTTTGAAAAGTCCATACGATCTGCCCACAAGAAAGTAAGGGATGTCCGCAAAGGCCCAAAGGAAGACAAGGCCAAAAGGCACCAGAAAGTGATTCCTGGTGCCAAAGAGGAATAGTGGACTAAACTTCCATGAATCACAGCAGGGACTCTTGCATAAAGCAGCAATCCTCAAAGGGCTACACCCTCAGAAGCACGCAGCACCGAAAGTTCCCAACTGTTGTCAACGATGCTGACAAGAAAACGTGGCCATTTAAGCCTCGATGTGAGGTAAAAAATAGAAACTCTGCTGAAAGCACATACACACCAGCAGCTATCACTCTGATTTAGAATTTCAATTTAGACTACCTGTCGTGGGTAGAATGGGGCCCCCTGAAAATCCATATGTTGAAATCCTAACCTCCAGGACCTTGGAATGTGACTGTACCCGGAGGTAGGGCTCTAAAGGGGTTATGACGTTAAAAGGAGACCATCAGTGTGGACTCTAATTCAATACGATGGGTGTTCCTAGAAGAAATATAAATTTGGACATATAGAGAGTCACCGGGAGCATGTGCTCACACAGAGGAAACGTGACTTGAGGACAGAGCAAGATGGCTGCCGTCTGCAAGGCAAGGAGAGAGGAGGCTTCAGGAAAAACCGGGCTTTCCAATACCTTGATCTTGGATGTTTGGCCTCCAGAATTATGAGAAAATGAATTCCTGTTGCTTAAGCCACCCAACATGTGGAACTTTCTTATATGGCAGCCCTTACAAGTGGCCCAGGAAAACCTAAGGAAAACAGTAATTTTAAGCACATGCACAGGTTAGAACCCTTTAAAGGCAAATGTAGGTAAGAATTCACTCTCATCTCAACATCCTTAGAATTCCCACTGATGAAGATAAGCCGTACGTGAATGCACAATAAAACAGAAAACCTACATAATCAGCAGTTTGTGTCTCATTAAAATAAGGAAGTAAGCAAGGTGCCTGGGTTGCTTGGTTGCTTAAGCGTCTGACTTCAGTTCAGGTCAGTCTCACAGTTCGTGAGTTCGAGCCCCATGTCGGGCTCTGTGCTGATGCCTGGAGCCTGCTTCGGATTCTGTGTCTCCCTCTCTCTCTGCCCCACTCACTCTCTGTCTCTCAAAAATAAATAAACGTTAAAAATTTTTTTTAAAAAAAATAAGGAAGTAAGCTGTCCAAGGCTGGTGCTTGCGCTCCAAGGCCCTTGGGGCCCTCTAGGTCCAGTATTTTCTATCAAGCTCATTGGAATGAGTCTGAAACAGTGGAAGAAGAAGGCAGGATGACATCCAGTACTGACTTGCTGGGAGTTTTATTATAAAGGGAAGCAGGGAAATGGAGAGGTATGTAGAGAAGGGAAGTAAAGACGAAAGAGAGGTCTTATTTTAAGATGGAGAAGTCATGTTTGGATGCCGATGGGAACAGCACAGTTGAAAGGGACAAGAAGGCAGATAGAGGGGAGGGGAACATCACTGCAGAGATGTCTTTGCGTTGGTGAGAGGGAAGGAGGGTTAGTCCCGGGACTGTCCAGGAAGGGGGCTGACTAGGAAGGAGGGCTTCAGAGAAGAAAGAGCCCCCAAGCGCTGAGTTAGGACCATGTAGAACTGAAGAAAAAGCTCACCTAACTAAAACTTGAGGGTCTCTCCCCGCTATGGTGTCTTCGGAAGCCTGGGAGGTATGGCGGCAATGCATTCCTATGGTCCCATGGTTTCGTAAATCTCTTATGGGATGTTTTCCTTGTGATGGATTCACCATAAGACAGTTGTATCTTTCTACTTCAAGTCTGCTGCGTCACATTCCTGTACATTCTGGGGCATTAGCGTAGAAATAGAACCAATGGGATAGATACACACACGTGCAAACACACCCATTTATTTTTTGAAAATTGGCTCAGGTGATTTAGGCAAGTCCAAAATCTGCGGGGTGGGCTGGCAGACTGAGACCCAGGGAGGGGTGGCAGGCTGAATTTAAAAGCTGAATTTAAAAGCTGAATTAAAAGCTGACAGCTGTCTGTTGTCAAGAAGAATTCCTTCTTGCTCAAAGAGGTCAGACTTTGTTCTATTAAGGCCTTCAAGTGATTGGACACGACCCACCTACATAATAGAAGGTAATCTACTTTACTCAATGCACCGTGAAAGGATTCCCATTATTTGGTTGATTAATATATCCTCACACATTTATCTTTTGTGTGTGTGTGTGTGAGACATGTACGTTCTACTCATTTAAGTAGATTTCACTCATACAATACAGTTTTATCAGCTATAGCCATCATGCTTCATGTGAGATCCTCAGACCTCACTCATCTTCTAGCTGAAAGTTTGTACCCCGATAGCAACCTCTCTGTATTTCCACCACCCCCTAGGCCCTGACAACCATTTTTCTGTTGCTAGGAGTTTGCAATGTTTTTCCTTAAAGATTCCACTTATAAGCGCTAGTGTGTTGTATTGGTCTCTGTCTTATTTCACTTAGCATAACGCCCTCAAGGTCTATCCGTGCTGTTGCAAGTGGCAGGATTTCCTTCTTTCTCATGACTGAATGATAGTCCATTGTGTGTGTGTGTGTGTGTGTGTGTGTGTGTGTGTGTGTATCACATCTTCCCCATCCATTCATCTATTGATGTGCCATTAGGTTGTTTCCATGTCTTGGCCATCATAAATAATGGTATGATGAACATGGGGGTGCAGATATCTCTTCATCATAGTGTTTTTATTTCTTGTAGGTAAATACTCAGAAGTGGGATTGCGGGATCATGTGGCAGTTCTATTTTTAATTTTTTGAGGAACCTCCCTACTGTTTTCCACAGTGGCTGCACCAGTTTACATTCTCACCAACAGTGCACGAGGGTTCCTCTTTTCTTCAAATATACTTGTTATCTCTTGTCTTTTTGATGATAGCCATTCTAACAAGCGTAAGGTGATATCTTGTGGTTTTTGATTTGCATTTTCCTGCTGATTAGTGATGCTAACACCTTTGAATATATATGGACCATTTGTCCGTCTTCTTTGGAAAAGTGTCTATTCAGTTCCTCTGCCCATTTTTTAATCAGATTATTTTTTGTTCCTACTCATTTTTTTTAAAAAGTTTTATTTGGCAAAATATATATCACATAACACTTGCCATTTAAACCATTTTAAGTGTATAATTCAGGGCCATAAAGTACACTCCCAATGTTGTACAACCATCACCATTGTCGACTTCCAAAATATTTTCATCCCCCCAAACAGAAACTCTATAACCACTAAGCATCTGTTCATTATCCCCCATCCCCTGATAACCTGTATTCCATTTTCTGTCTTTATAAATTTACCTGTTCTAGATATTTCACGTACATGAAATGTTATTTCTTTCGTTGCTGGCTTATTTCATTTAGGATCATGTTTTCTTCTTTTTTTAAGTTTTTATTTAAGTTTCAGTTAGTTAACATGCAGTGTCATATTCGTATCAGGTGTAGAATACGGCGATTCAACACTTCATACAACACCTGGTGCTCATCTCAAGTGTGCTCCTTAAGCCCCATCCTCCCCTCTGGTAACCATCAGTTTGTTTGCTATAGTTAAGAGTCTGTTTCTTGGTTTGCCTCTCTCTCTCTCTCTCTCTCTCTCTCTCTCTCTCTCTTTCATTTAGGATAATGTATCCAAGGTTTTATCTGTGCTATAGTATACATCAGAACTTCATTCCTTTTTATGGCCGAACAATAGTTCATTGTCTGGATGTATCACATTTGTTTATCCATTCATATGTCAGTGGACCTTTGGGTTGTTTCCGCCTCTTGGCTAATGTGAGTAATGCCGCAGTGAACATTGGTATACAAGTATCTGTTTGAGTCCCTGCTTTTAATTCTTTTGGGTACATAGCTCAAATTGGAATTGCTGGATTCTATGGTAATTCTGTACTTAGCCTTTTAGGGTCTGCCAAATTTCCTACTTACTGTTTACAGCCTACCTGTTATACATGAACAGCCACTGAGCTCCAACATATAATAATACCTAGAGTCAGCTTCTTGGCCACGTGATCTGTGCCATTTCACAGGGCTCCATGCTGAGAAGAGCCCGTATTCAGGAGGATCCCATGCTCAGAATGGCCCCGTGCTTGGTTAAATCTCTGCTGCCACCACGTTGAAATTCTTGGTAACCTTATCTTTGGACTTGTGTTCTAGAAGTGAAGTCCAACAGGACAATGGAGCATGTGCACAGAGGAGAAATTCACCGTACAGGTGTTCTCAGCCGTTCCTTGTTGCCCTATTTGCATATAGCGTCCATAATGCCCATGAGGTCAAAATTCTGGAGGACCCAGAATGCACGGGAGTTCAGTGAGACTCAAAGTGAGTACAAAGCAAGTGTGTCAGTCTACGACTGAGTGAAATGGGTGCGGGGGTTACTGAAAACCCCATGTGGCCTCAGTTCTGTTCGAATCTAAACTTGTTTTCAATACAGAATGAAAGCAATGGTGTTGTAAGAAATCACCAGGAACCCTGTCACACTCTTTCCTGTTCATATTACTTCCCTGTATTCACCAACTTTCATGCCGAAAGTGATGATCTAGAAGGAAGGGGAAAGACAGTGCAGCACATAGTTTCTTTCCCATCCAGTCCTTCCTTACTCAGAAGTAAACCAAAGGTAGAGACGGGGGGATATGTGTGTGCAGCCAGAAGAGGAGTGGAAATGATGCGGTTTTCTGCACCATTTCCACCCTCCTGGTCGGAATGAAACACCTAGGACACATGTACAAACAACAAAACATGAATTGTGTAAATTCAGTGATTTCGCACAACTCAGACGCTGATATTTTCATTTAAAACTGGTATTGCGTAACATGAAAATGGACAGTAAGATTCCTGCTAACAATTGAAAATGTCTAAATAGCAAATAAAAACCACCATGACACGTCAAGGGAGAGAGCATGGAAACAGGAAAAAGGGTTTTCATTTCGGTGCTTTTAGTGGCATTTTTTCCTCGCTTTTTGAACGAAAGGTCATGCATTTTCATTTTGCACTGGGCCCCGTAAATTATGTAGCCGGCCCTGACAGCCCCTTATTCTCAGATACTACAACAGGAGTTTTTCTGTGCAATTAGGGTGGTGGGGGAGGGATGAGGTAGGTCTTGAAGTGCCACCGTATTATTTTAGGAAGGGTGGAGCTGACCACGGTTTCGTGAAGGAATGCACTTCAGAAAATAAGTATGCGGATGAAAGAGCTTACAGACTCAGGCTCTCATTATATACTGTCTCAGCGTCCCTGTGCTCAAACGAATGACAGATATCCTATGAGAGAGAGAGAGAGAGAAGAAAGGCAGAGGAAGGCCAGGTCAGTAAATGTAACATATCCCACAAATAAAATTAAAGAAGTATAATACGAACAATGATAGGCTCTATATTCTTTGATACTGTTATGAAAGACTAAATATATATATATACATTTTTTTTCATCAGAAATCAGTATACACTTCAGTCTTATGGTCTGATGTATATTTAAGGAGGCTTTATTTTGATTAACTGATCCCACAACAAGAAAAACAAACTGCCTCATCCTTTTAGATTTTTTTAACATAAATATTTTATGGAAATCCAAGGAAGCCAACAGATATCAGAAATAACATCGGAATCAGAAATAATAGTCCTGCTCTCCTTTGGAGAATTAAATTTTTTTTTTCTTTAAAAGCTACTCTGAAAATAACATAACATATTTTGGATTAATGACTTTGAAAAGCCTGTGGTTTATGGCTAAGATGAGGAAATACAGGCTGAATGGTGATACGTCTACATGTGCTATATTATTATAGTTTTTTGGGATCGATGTGGACCTGGGGAGCATTGCCATAGGTTGATACTGGTGACTTTGTCTGCATAAACTTTTTTCAAATCAGTAGTTTTGATAAAAACACAGAAGAAATGTTTATCAGATTTTAAAGTGATCAAGTGTCCATTGTAAAGCATGATTAGATCAAGATTCTTAGCTATTGTGAAAGCCTTGAAGGCTTGGCCACTACAGAAAAGATAAAATCAAGTGCGAATGAATAAGAAATTCCGTTTTGATTTTAAAAACAGGCTCATCCATAGAAAGAGTTTGTATCAGTCAGGATAGGCTAGATTATGCGGTAGTAATAAATCACACCCCAAAATTCTAGGGGCTTAACGACAAGGTTTTATTTCTCGTTCACCTTACACATCCACAGTGGGTCATCTGGGAGCTTTGCTTTATGTTTTCCTCCCTCTGGAATTCAGACAGTTGGAGAAGCTATCATCTGAACATTGCTAGGCACGGTGACAGAGAAAAATCTCTAATTAGTCCTTAAAGCCCCCCAGTGCAGCAGACTCATGCATCACACATCACCTTGGTCAAGAAAGTCACATGACTACTCCTCGGGAGAAGGCAGTCCAGCCCTCCCATATGCCTGGAAGGAGAAAACAGTCCTTATGACCCCCACAGTTTAGACCCAGCACAACAGTCGTTGATATGAAAAATAGGGTGAATGTATTGGCCGATGGCGAAATCCGGCTGATGAAAAAGTTAATACAGTCTTAAGAGTGCGTTGGCTGAGGTATCACTGGTGGGCTAAATAATGGCCCCGAAGATATCCAAGCCCTGATGGCCAGAACCTTTGATTGCTGCCTTTTATGGCAAAAGAGACTTTGCGTCTGTGATTAACGATTTTGAGATGGGAAGATTATCTTGGATTATCTGGGTGGGCCTTACCTGTAATCGCAAGTATCGTTCTATAAGAGGGAGACAGCACAAGCTGAAGATGGAGAAAGGCAGAAGCAGAGCAGACATCTTGGTTTCAGTCCTGCAAGATTCATTTTACACTTCTAGAATTTTTTTTCAATGTTTATTTAGTTTTGAGAGACAGAGAGAGACAGTGTGAGTAGGGAAGGGGCAGAGAGAGAGGGAGACACGGAATTCAAGGCAGGCCCCAGGCTCCGAGCTGTCTGCACAGAGCCCGATGCGGGGCTCGAACCCATGAACTGTGAGACCATGACCCGGGCCAAAGTCGGACGCCCAACCGACTGAGCCACCCAAGCGCCCCACATTTTACGCTTCTAAATTCCAGAAACGTAAGACACTGAATTTATCTTGTTTTAAGCCACTAAAGTTGTGGTAATTTGTTACAGTAGCGATAGGAAACTACTGCAGTGTTTAAATCAAGAATTCTTTTGGGGGCACCTAGGTGGCTCGGTCGGTCGTGTGTCCGACTTCAGCTCAGGTCACGAGCAGGCTCAAGCCCCACGTTGGGCTTTGCGCTGGCAGCGCTGAGCCTGTTCAGAGTCTCTGTCTCCCTCGCTCGCTGCCCCTCCCCCACTTGCGCTGCCACTCTCTCTCTCTCAAAAATAAATACACATTAAAAAAAAATAATAAAACAGAAGAGTTCTTTTGTTCCCAGACAAAACAATTAGAATAATAAAGAGGCTCAACATATACAGAAGCACATCATATACAGAGTTGCTGAAGCCGCAGGAGAAGTTTCACCTGAAACAGAAAATACAATGGAGGCTTTCATATCTAAGGGCTGTCTTGTGGATTTGGGTGAGGCCTGCTCTGTTGTGGACACAGAAGCCAGAACTTGATCAGCGAGAGGTATCGTCAGAGGGTTTGGCTCACGACAAGGATGAAGCTTGTTCGACATTAGAACAGGCGGTCTCCGTGCCCCGGGATACAGACTGAAAGATGCTGGGTGACCACCGGTCAAGGATATTGTCAGAGAGAGTGCTGAATTGGGCAGGAAATTTGGATCAGTAACTTCTCAAGTCCCTTCTGATTTTTCCCCCTTCTGTATCTGATCATGATAATTACCTTGATGAGCAACCCATAAGGGAGTTTGCGGGTGTGGGAGGTCCTGGGGCTATGCTAAGAGGGGGCATTATTGGTCCCGGCTGTCAGTAGAGGTGTAGGTTAAAGGGAATAGATAGAATTCAGATTAGAAGAAGCCAGTCCAGATGTCAGGAAGCAGGAAGGTGCCCCGTCACAGAACCTCAAAGGAGCCACTAGGCAGAAGACCTAGAGAAAGGTAAGTGAGGAAAAGGCTTTGCCTGTAGGTAAAGCTCAGGTTCAAAAGGGTCAAAAGGGAAAGGCAATTCTGGCGTGAACGCTGTGAATATTTTCATATGTATTAAACTCTCAATGTCAACTGTGTACTAAGGTTCAAGGTTAGATTTTTTTTTTAAGTTTATTTTAAAATAATTTTTGAGAGACAGATTGAGAGCAAGTAGGGGAGAGGCGGGGAGAGGGGGGCAGAATCCCAAGCAGGCTCCACACTGTCAGTGCAGAATCCCATGCGGGGCTCGAACTGCCAAGCCGCAAGGTCATGACCTGAGCCCCAAATCAAGAGTCGGATACTTAACCAACTGAGCTACCCAGGCACCCCAGGTCAGGGTTAGATCTTAAAGGAACCTCCTAAGTTGCCTTTCCTCTTCCCTCTATCTCTTCTCATTCTCTTAGCAACACCTTCTCCTCCGGCCACCCTTTGGGTTCTCGTTCCTCTGAGCACCCCCTGCATCATCATCACCTGGGTGGTAGTTAATAATGCCAAGATCACCAAGGTGGGGCCTGAGAATCTCAGTTCTTAGCCAGCTCCCTAGTTGATTTGTTTTATTCCTTGATGTTTAATATCCAATGCCTTAAATACCAACACTCTGAAATTCTACCCTTAGAATCTCTTCCTCCTTCCTTTTTGCTCTGGCTAGCCCATCACGCGGCATGTAGGCAAGAGATAAGATATTTGTGACACAAATGAGTAATGTCACCCAAAGTCCTTCAACTATTGCCTATGTGCTAATGAGAAATTCCTAAAATCAGATCTTTAGGCCCCATCTCTCCTGAGACTTAGACCAAACTCCCAGCTCTCCATCATTCAACAGGTACCCCAACCTGAACAACAGTTTGCAGAACTGAGTTCATTGTCTTTTCTCTATAACCCCTTTCTCCCTTGCAAACACATTCTCTCTTCAGTTTCTCCTTAGTTACTATGGCCACCAGCTACCCTGTGTTTCAAGGGGGAAAAAAATGGAATCTTACTTTACTCAACCCCATTCCCACCGGGATATTCATCAACCCCAAGTGTTATTATTGCAACATCTCCTGATTCTGTCCCTCTTCATTCCCCACTGTAGTTACCCTAGGTCAAATTTGTGTTTTTGTTGCCAGGAAAACTGCAAGACCCTCACCAGTAATCTTTTAATTACTGATCTCTTCCCACGGCCGCCATGTTTTATCACAACACAAGAATTAATGTCCTAAAAGAAAATTCAGTCCCATTAGCTCCCTCTCCTTTTTGGTAGGATGACTTTCAGGTTCTCTAGGATGACGAGCACAATGCTTCAGTGGGTTTTCAGGCTTATTCTAGCTTTGTCTTCCTTCCCATTCCCCCAATCACCCATGCACCTTAGGGACCCAGTTATACTGAACATCTCATGGTTCTGGATTAAGCCAGATTTTGACACCTACATGCCTTTAAACATGCTAGGTCCTCTGCCTTAATTTCCCACCTTCCCCTCTGCCTGGCACTTTAAGATGACCACATCTCTCTTGAATAAGTTTTTCAGTGAGGGCATACCTCCATAGCCTTCTAACACTCTCAGCATCTGTTCATGCCTCTATTAAATTACAGTATTGCCACGAATAGAAATTAGCTATGTATCCGCTCTCTCCCCCAGCAGGCTATGATCTTCTAAGGAAAGAGGCTGTGTCTTTTTCATCTGTGCATTTCCAGTGCACAGACATAGAACCTGTTACATAGTAGCTGCTAAATAAACATTTATTTGTAGATTCAATCAAATCAATATCGGAAATGATTTCAGGGAGATCCCTAGAATGGTTCTATTTTGGAGGGCATCCCAGACACCACCTAGCACCCAGGACGAGTAATGCTGCCTTTGGATATTCTCCCTGAGATCTTAGAATTGTAACTGTATTCTATTTCTCCTTCCGTACTTGGGATAGATGAAAATTATTAGGTGATTTTTTTTAAAAAAATTGTATTTAAAGACTTAACCTTTCATAGAACTGTCTATATCTGATTCTTGCTCCAATTCACATGAGAGAATCTTTTTAAGTCTTATTCTTAGAGTTTAATATGGCAACAGTAGGACAAGCTATGAATTATTGCTATGGAGGATGAAAGTGCTTATTCAGTTCATTCAACAATTAAATATAACTACATCCTGTATGAATTAAGACTACCAGTTTTCTATGGGGGATGTAACTGCCAAGGCTTTCTCCCTATTCTGGAAGACCCTTCCTGGAACTTGCAGTCCATTCCTTCACACCTGTCCCTCTGCCCATTAGGAGGTCATGACTGTTGATGATCAGAATCAAAGGAAAAGCAAAGAATCACCACCAGTCCGGTGGGGACTTAAAAACCCGGTCTGGGCAAATATGGAGCAGTGAATTCAAAGCACAGTGAATTCAAAGCACAATTCTCCTCTCTCAAGGCATGAATAAAACATAATCAAAACCAGGGGAAAAAGTTATTGGCAAGAGCCAAAGAGGTACCGCCTCACGCCATTGCCTCCAAAGTGGCTTGGGATGCCAAGAAGAGGAACAGAAGATTCTGCTGTGGTTTCTGTCAGCCTCTAAAGTGCTCGTCAAGCTTCCCCAATTTGGAAAGGTGGGAACTGACTGTGTAGGTCCAGGGAAAAGAGGAGGGAAAAGTAGCAGGAGCCAGGGCCTCATCTTCTGCCACCCCAGAATTGAGCAGAGTGCAAAGGATGTGTCAGGCTTTCTTGTTTTCCAGGGGATACCACTGAACTGTGGGGCTGAGCTAAGTCTTGCAGCAACCTCCATGAACATAGGCCACACCCACCACTGGGTGGAGTGAACCTCGGCACAGAATCCTGAGTGAGAACGTCTCAGACAGGAGAGCGGAGCCAAGTGTTGGGTGAGCTATGATTTTCTATTTTCGTCTTTGTATTCTTCCTCATCGATAAATGTTTTGTAATGAGGGTAGCCCTTTAAAAGAGGAAAGCAATGAACTCATAATCATTTAAGAGAAAGAAAGAAGCCCATGGAAAACCCCAAACCCAAGAAATCCCTCTTTTGGCTTTTCCTAGAAACCCTTAGGGAAGGAATCCCAGTTTGCCAAGGCAAACTCAGCTCTCCCTTGGACTAATTAAAGTGACAAATCACCTTGTGAGCTTTCTTCCTGTCGAAGTAAACAGAGTAAGCCATCACTTGTCTAACCTAATACATCCAGAGACCGAAGCAATGGGGAGTTAGGGCTAGTCAATGAGGGGAGCCGGTCGGCAAACCTCCAACGAAGTACTAGCAGATTTCAAGGACAAACGCATTTGGGAAGGGAGCTGGATTTTTCATACTGTCCTGGTGGGGTTTCCATTTCTTCCTCAAGCCAGATAGAGCCGGAGGGACAGATTCATACAGAGGTCCACTGCCAAGCCAGAATTCCTTATGGGAGCTTAGCCTCCGCGTCTCCCTTCCCTTGGAGCCCCAGGTAGTCTTGGCCCCACGTACCCCTTGCATCACTTTTCTGCCCCGGGAGGCAGTCATATTTCAGGAGTCAAAAGCACTGAACAGGCCTGTGTGACTCTAGCTGCCACGGGCTTACATGACAAAACCATTTACATATGAGAAAATGCCAATGTGACTATTTAAAACAAAATCCTATTAACCAATAATATAACCATGACATTCTCCCTGGGAGGATTTATATTCCTTACACTTTTCTCCTGCCCCGTCCCCCCCACCGGCCCCCATTAGCAAAATAGACACATACTATTTATCTATCTGGAAAAAATAGATAATTTGCAACGGCATAAGACATTCTGAAGGGGACGTTTAAAATATTTGTATCCCCTGACCTTCTCCCCTCCGCCTTCACCCACAACAGAACAGTAATTCAATTAATTTCTCCTGTAGAAAGTTAGTCCTTAAATGAGGACAACCGGCGAAGAAGGCCACAGAGCACAAGTAAAAGGAAATAGCTCCATCAGGCAGCTTGCGGTCAGCGAGAGGAATTTGCTGTCACCGAAGGTCAAATGCAGTCGCTGGCTGACTTGAGAGGCCAGGGAAATGAGGCGTTTTGGGGGGTGATGGCTGGAGGGAGGGAAGGGGCGGGGGAGGCAGGGAAGGGCTGCCCGGCTTCTCCACTGTTAAAAGAGGAAGTGAGAGGTCCCGCTTTAGAGCGAAGAGCGCCAGCTAGAACTGGTAACAGGAACAAGGGCCCGACCTTGATTTGAATATTCAGAACAAGACCTCACTGATAAATCGCTCATGAAAAGTGAGGCTACTTGCGTTTTGCTGCCGCATTTGACCTTTGCTCTGCCCACTGGGCTCCCAGGAAGCAGCCATCTGGAGGTAGCTGTTATTCATGAATGCACTTGGCACTTGGGCGTTTACTCAGTTTAAGACGCTTTGGTGTGGCAACACCAAAGAAAATAAGACGGGAAGAGCTCAGAGTCTACCCAGGAAAACAGATAATGTAAGGAAATAATTGCAGAACAACCTATCAACACTGTGATGCAGGTGAGATTGAAGAGCCATGAAAACCCAGCTGTTACACATTTTGCTGCGTTGGGGACCACGTGTTTTCCTAAACGTTCTTAAAGTAAGAATCATCCTGAAAAACTTGCTGGGAAGGGATGCCTGATTGGCCCAGTCGGGAGAGCATGGGACGCTTGATCTCAGGGTCTCGAGTTCAGGTCCCACTTTGGGCGTGGAGCCTACTTAAAAAAAAAGTTGGGGTGCCTGGGTGGCTCAGTTGGTTAAATGCCAGACTCTTGATTTCGGCTCAGGTCATGGTCTCAAGGTTCGTGAGATCGAGCCCTGCTCCAGGCTCTGCGATGACCGAGCAGAGTCTGCTTTGGATTCTCTGTCTCCCTCTCTCTCTGCCCCTCCCCTGCTTGTGTTCTCCCTCTCTCTCTCTCTCTCTCTCTCTCTCAAAAATAAATAAACATTAAAACAAAAAAAAAGTTAAGAGAAGAAACTTGCTGAAAAAATAGATGCTTTGATTCCAACACAGATCTACAGAATGAGAAGGTCCGGGGAGAGGCTGGGAATCTGTACACAGATGTTCCCCATTGCGGGATGGTTCGACTTTGCAGTTTTTCGACTTTAGGGTGGCGTGAAATCAATATGCAATTGGTAGAAACTGTCCTTCACGTTTTGAATTTGGATCTTCTCCCAGGCTGGAAACATGTGGGACAATCCTGTCTCGTGAGGCTGGCCAGTGGGACAGCTCCCAGTCAGCCAGGCGGTCGCCAGGGTCAACAACTGATACACTGACAAACTTTTGTATCTTTCTGTGCCTTTCTGTTCGTTCCTTTCAGTGCGGTAACCGATACATTACATGAGATGGTCAGCATTTTATTATAAAGTAGGTTTTTGTGTCAGATGATTCTGCCCACCTGGAGGCTCATGGAAGTGTTCTCTACGAGCACATTTATGATGTTCAGTAGGTTAGGGGCATTAAATACATTTTGGGGGGGCACCTGGGTGGTTCAGTCGGCTGAGCATCTGACTCTGGACTTCGGCTCAGGTCATGATCTCCTGGTCTGTGGGATTGAGCCCCTCACTGGGCTCTGTGCTGGCAGCACGGAGCCTGCTTGGGATTCTCTGTCTCTGTCTCTCTCTGTTCTTCCCCTGCTCTCTCTCTTTCTCTCAAAAGAAACAAATAATAAACTTAAAAAAATAAATGCAGTTTAGACTTAGGATATTTTCTGCTTACTACAGGTTTATCAAGATGTAACCCCCTCCTATGTGGAGCTAGATCTGGGAGATTGTTACCCAAAGGCTTTTTTGGTAGCTTGGGTGGATAGGAGCTTGTCAGGTGAAGTGGGGGAACAGGTTTCAGCCAGGTAAGGAAGAGCTCCTCAGAATCCCGGGGCTGTGTTACAATGCTGATTCGACGTAGTAGTTCTGGGTTGGCCCATGATCCCATTTCTTTTTCTTTTTTAATTTTTTTTTTAATGTTTCTTTATTTCTGAGAGAGAGAGAAAGAGAGAGAGCACGAGCGAGCATGAGCTGGGCAGAGAAGAGAGAGGGAAGCACAGAATCCAAAGTAGGCTCCAGGCTCTGAGCTGTGAGCACAGAGCCTGATGCGGGGCTCGAACTCATGAACTGCGAGATCATGACCTGCGCCGAAGTCGGATGCTCAACTAACTGAGCTACCCAGGCGCCCCACCATGATCCCATTTCTAACCGGGTCCCAGTTCTGCCAAAGCTGCTGGCCAGCTGACCACACAGGATTTCTCATTGTCTTTATAATACAGCACAAACAATCTGTACCCAAGATCCTTTTGGTCCAGCCTCTCCCGCGTCTCTAGTCTATTCTCTGTCCTTCCCATCCTGTACCCCGTTCTGACAAATTCACCCGTTTGTCTACAGACATTCACATGTATCTTCCCTTTTACCCACCCTCTATCTCCTCATTCAATCAACTTCTGGTTCCAGTTTTAGGTTCCTATGCATTCTTTAGGCCCCAGCTTAACCAGCATTTCTTTTCTTGAAGCATCTCCTGATCTCCCCACGTCTGGGTTAGGCACCCACCCTGAGCATTCTGACAGCACCTGCCGCTCTCCCTGCCACACTGAGTTGGCAGTTCCATGTTTGCTTGCCTGACTGGCTCACAACCCGATGACCCGTGTGGCTGGCTTGCAAGGAAGGGCTTCATCAGGAGACATTCATGAATTGAATCGAATTAAATGGAAGGTCCACACCAAACAGATGGAAAAGCATTTGCAGAGCTCAGAGACTCAAAATCGTGCAAGATGTTTTGGAGACCCAAGGAAGAGTTGAGTGAGACCAGTGTTCGTAAATCACAGGGAAAAGTAACGAAAGACATAGCGGGGAGTGAGCCCCACTGAAGGCCATGGGCTGGCTCTGTAGACAGCAGCTGATATTGGAGCTTGGGATCTTGGGCTTAACCTTTCTTGAGTCCTAGAACCTTCGAGGGTCTGATGAGAGGTATAGATCCCACCCCAGAAAAATCCCCGTACAAAAGAACATGTTGAAAGAATTCTTTGAACATCTTGAAAGAATTATGGTGAGTTTAAAAGCCTGAAGCCTAAGGACCCCAGGTTAAGAAGTTTGATTTTAGGGGTGCCTGGGTGGCTCAGTTAGTTAAGCATCCGACTTTGGCTCAGGTCATGATCTTGGGGTTCGTGAGTTCAAGCCCCACGTTGGCTCTGTGCTGACAGCTTCGAGCCTGGAGCCTGCTTCGGATTCTGTGTCTCCCTCCCGCTCTGCCCCTCCTCCCACTCATTCTCTCTCTCTCTCTCTCTCTCTCTCTCTCTCTCTCTCTCTCTCTCTCCTAAAATAAACAAACATTAAAAGAAAATTAAAAAAAAAAAGAACTTTGACTTTAAAGGAGACCCTGTAGGGAGAGTAACTCTGGCGGAAGAGGGTGGCTTAAATCAGGCCTGGGGGGCTGTTTCTTAAATAAAGTTAATGGAACACAACCACACCCATTCATTTAAGGTATTGTCTGTGGCCACTTTGAGCTACAAAGACAGTTGAACAGTTGCAGCTGCGATCTTAGAGCCTAGAAAACCCAAAATGGTCCTGACTAACTCTTGATGGAAAACACTTGCTGACCCCTGGATTAACGCTCGGGAGCGTGACCACGGAGCTGGCCCTGCGCATGTTCTGGTCTGGTGGGTTTTGTACACGTACATCCTGCTAGTGGTGTTTCGTCTCGCTTTGTTTTTAAAGAACTTTATGCGTTTTAAATTGCTTTTCCTTTGCCAGATTCAAGAAATAAATAAACAAAACAAAACAAAGCAACAAAACCCAGAAAAGCTGAATGCCAGATAGTGGCATGGTCGGTACAATTTTTTTAAATCGGGGGGCACGTGGCTGGCTCAGGCGGTTAAGCGTCTAACTTCAGCCCAGGTCATGATCTCGGCGTTCGCGGGTTCGAGCCCCGCACCGGCTGTGTGCTGACCACTCAGAGCCTGGAGCCTGCTTCGGATTCTGTGTCTCCCTCTCTCTCTCCTCCTCCCCTACTCGTGTTCTCTCTCTTTCTCTCTTTCAAAAGCAAACATTAAAACAATTTTAAATTATGTAAGTATTTGAAATGGATTACTTGAAAGTGGATCCAGCCTTTTCCCTCTTGTTTTCTTCAAGAATGTGAGTGGCAGCACAGGATAGGAGAGCCCCCTCTGTGAACTTGCCTAAGTTATTTAGCTGCTGGTGCCTCAGTTTCCCCTTTTGTAGAATAGAATAACAGATGCTCATTGCTTCCCGGAGTTGCTGTGAACAGTAAATGATACAGGGCAGATCTGGACAGTTCTCGAGAAGTGTAAGTGACTAACAATGCTGGTGTCTGAAAGAAGTCACGAGGGCTGGTGTCTCAAGCATTTTATTCCCAGCCTGGATTTGACTCCGTTTACATCTGCATAAAAAGGACTCCAATTACAAGGTAATTCAGCCTTGTTGAGGCAACCGAGACCACGGTCCGGGGCCTGGCACATATTTGGATCTGAATAAAAGCTTGTCCAATGATTGCTTGTCAATGATCAATAGATGATGACCGCGAGAGCCTTTCATACACGTCAGAAGATGGAATTGCCTTTTAATGAATTAAATGAGAATCCCATTTTCATACCTTTAAAAACACAATGCACGTAATGTGGAGACGATCAACACATAAGCAATTCTGAGCAAGATTCTACTGAGGTGAGAAGCAGATTATGCAAAGGATCACTAATCTCTAAGTCTTAAATTAAAAGGAAAAAAAAAAACCCAACCTCTGTGAAGACGCGGGGCAGGTATGCTTGGCTGACAAAGAAATTTACCATTTTCATTTACCCAACATCCTGCCCTTTCTCATCCTCCTTCCCCCCTCCAGTCAGTCATAATTCATTTTCATTCCCATCAGAAATATTTAAAGAACCCTTTGTAACAACGCCACAGCTGTAGATCAGGGCTGCAATTTATCTCTTAAATCCTTCATAGGGACCTTTTGTTTTCTGCCTGCTCCTAATCTCTCAGGGTGGCTGTTGAAACAATTTATGGGTGTGCTCGTGTTTCCTCCTTTTTTTTTTTTTTTTTTTGTTTCTTTTAGATTCTTTATCCAAGGTTCCCAAGCATTTAAACATATTCGTTCTTTTTAGAGAAGTTTTCGTTTGTTGGAAACTTTTTTTTTTTTTTTGGTCCTTTCATGTTAATTTCTCTCTCTTTTTCTTTTTTTCTGTCGAGGTAAAAACAGATAACATGAGATCTACCCTGCTCGTAAATTTTAAGTGTAAGTGCACTGTTGCTCACTGCACGCACAATGTTGCAGTGGACCCATAGAGCCTCTTCATGCTGTAAAACCGAAAGTTTCTACCTGTTGAACAGCAATCCTCCGGTTCCCTCCCCCCACGTTAGAGCATATTTATTTTTTTTGACACTGATATATTGTGAAGATCAGTGAGATTATTTTAGGACAGGGGGGTAGAGGGAAGAGAGAGAAAATGTGAGAAGAGAATTGATCTGTTTTCGAAAAGATACTCCCTATCGTGAATACATGGCACCTAACTGGGGGGCGTGAGAAGCTTTTGAACTTCAGAGTTAAAAGAAAATGTCGAATCTGCCAGAATCACAGTGGCAAGAAAGGCCATGGATAATAAAGCGCAGACTGAAATTGGGAGAACTGAAGAATGAAGAAAGCTTTGAGGGAACCCAATGGACTGTGCTTCAGTCTGGGAGTCCAGCGTCTCTGGGACTCTGACTGCCCGCCACCGTGGTTCTCTTGGGAACCTTCTGGATCATTCTTCTCCAGGCACAAAGCACGGAGGCCTGGCTTCTTTCCTAATGAAGAGAAAAGAGTGGTCATATCCGGCACCTTTCCAACAATTGCACAGTTCTGGGGCTACCTGTCCCCTCTGCTTTTACCACGAGAACGAAAAAAGAGAACCACGGGACAGAAAGCTGACGTTGTGTCCTTCTGTAAACAAGATTTTTTTTTTTTTACCTTCAGAACGAAGATTTATGAAGCTTAATTGGTACATTTCTATAAAGCGCTTTGATATTTTGAGAAGGAAAAAATGACCCATGAGTGGGCTTAATCCAGCCTGAAATGCAATTACCTAAAATAAAGCCACAGTAGTTTGGGACTAAAATCTTTTGTTCCTCTTTGAAGACCTGGTTTTTTGAAAGTATGAGTTAACCACCAGCTGCAGCGTAGGGTTCACTCTGGAAAATATTTAACTTTCCTCTTAAGATTTACTTTAAAACTCTTCTGGAAACTAGAGCCGGAAAGAGTCCAGCCCACGCCACAAATACCATAGATACAAGCGTATTCCTGCCATGAAAAATTGTTCTTTGGAAGTTGTTGTCATCGTTTGAAAATCTGTGACGCTGACATGATTGGAGTTAGGTTGAGAGACTTAAAAAGAGAGAGAGAGAGAGAGAGAGAGAGAGAGAGAGAGAGAACAGCCATTCATTTCATGTTTTGCCTGGAAGAACAAGGTTTGAGGCCAGGCATGGGGCCCATGGTCCAAGGCATTTTGGACACGACAACGGAATAAATTATAAAACAAGTGAAAAAACAAAACAGTGAGGGATAGCGCCATATGGTTACCAAATTTTTGTTTTTATTGAACTCTCCCAAATTTTGTATTCATGAATTTCAAAATAGGACCTCATGTTATTTATTTTCTCATTTGTTATATATATATATATTTTCTCATTAGTTTTATGTATGTATATATATGAAACAAGAAGACAGGGAGATATATGATCTTTCTTTGCCTTCCTTCTTCCTTTTCTCATCTCTCCCCGTAACCTCAACCTCGTTACCTCCTCCCGGGCCTGGTTTTAAATGTGGTCGGAGGGGGGGCACCTGGGTGGCGCAGTCGGTTAAGCGTCCGACTTCAGCCAGGTCACGATCTCGCGGTCCGTGAGTTCGAGCCCCGCGTCGGGCTCTGGGCTGATGGCTCAGAGCCTGGAGCCTGTTTCCGATTCTGTGTCTCCCTCTCTCTCTGCCCTTCCCCCGTTCATGCTCTGTCTCTCTCTGTCCCAAAAATAAATAAACGTTGGAAAAAAAAAATTTAAATGTGGTCGGAGGTAATGATCTTACTACAGTTGAACCACAGTGGCTCTTGGGAGGGAGTCACCGTGGGAGGCAAAACCGAACCTCCTGGAAGGAATTTTGCACGTCAGCGTCTGCGTGGACTGGCGTTCTGTCGTGGTTTATGATGAATGCAGGTGTGGTGCTGACACCCATGGGCAGATGGGCAGAAGGAACCCTTAACACCTGTGACACCTTGATGTGGCCCACACATGCGATCGCCCAGGGTGTGAAGACGTGATGAGGAAATTAAATGGGACGGAATGAGATAACTGAAGGAAAGGGAAATAGATGCTCTTCCTTGAACAGCATACAGAGCAGTTGCCTTGGTGAACCCCTTGCTTTTTTTTTTTTTTTTTAGGTTTATTTATTTATTGAGAGACAGAGAGAGCAGGGGAGGGGCGGGGAGGGGGCGTTGGAGAGGGAAAATCCCAAGCAGGCTCCACGCTGTCAGCAAAGAGCTGGACACGGGGCTCAAACTCACAAACCGTGAGATCATGACCTCAGCCGAAACCAGGAATCAGCCGGTTAATCGACTTGGGCCACCCAGGCACCGCCCCCCCCCCACTTGTTTCTTATTATCGAATATTAGGATATCTCTTCTGACAGCCGGGTGTGTGCAGAAGGCACCTGGATAGGGGCAGACTTTTGGCAGGGTGAAGTGAGCTTATTCTCCACCGTGGCATCTCACAGAGGTCCCCTCCCTGGTCTTTGGGCCAACGGCAGTGCTGCAGCCTTTGTAGTGCGGGTTACCCCCAGAAGGTTCTTTCTTTTCTGTTAAGTAGATGAACACCGTTCTCTCTTTCCGATTTATGAATGAGTTTTTCCTGGAGAGCTGGTCACTTTTGTTTGGCATAGGACTATTTTTTTTTTCTGTTGTTGTTCTTTTAGGGACTTTTTTATTACGTCCTCGCTCATTTCCTGCAGCTGGGTATGATTTGTCACTTATTTCAACAAGCCAGTCCCTTCTTCTTCCCCTTAGTCAAGAAGAAAAGGATTGAGGGGAAGTGATCGGGTGTCTCTCCTCCATTTCTCTTTCATTTTTCCCTTCTCACTCTCCAGTGTTGATTTCCAGGACCAGACCCAGCTTACCTGAATGACCCTTAGTTTCATTTCTTTGTAAGTTTCTTCAGTATGCACCTGCTGGTCCTGTCATGACTGGCAAGGTCTACATTCTGAAAGCCCGAGTTAATTCTAGAAGGCAGGCACCTTGTGAAATAAAAATTGGCAGGAATCGGGAAGAGACGGGTTGATGTGAACAAAGAGGAAGAAAGGAAGAAAGCAGAGGCAGGAGGGAGATATGCAGTTGAGGGAAGAGGAAGTGAGAACAAAACGGGAAAGAAAAGGATGTGCTTTTAAAAAACAAGAACGAAAGAAAGATTAACTCAGAACCTAATGCGGGCAGAGGATTCTACCAGGTCCCTGGGGACCACGCAGATTGATTAGTTTTAGTCTCTACCCACCAAGAATTTACAATCAAGACAGAAATAATATTTGAAAATATGCAAAGACCCATCTGTCTTTGGCTTTACTCATTTCCTGAGATATATAGGAAGAGAGGTGTTTTGAAAGTCGGTAACATTTCACTTCTCTATTGAAGAGCTTCAAGTCGGTGGGAAAATCTTAAAATCTGAAATCTAAGGTAAAGCAACAATCTGTTTTTTGTTGCTTATAAATCCCCTTCTGGCTTGCAGCCCAGGCGGGAAGGGGGTGGGTGGGTGGGTGGGGGGCTTCGTGGACATCCAGGGCGTGGGGGGGGGGGAGGGCAATTCCGGGGCTGTACCCCATCCTCTCCATCCAGAAGCCAGAACATTCTGTGTCAGATAAGTGGGGTGGGGGGGGGCAGGGGGAGGGGAAAGGACGCATTTTCTCCTCCTCCCAAAGCTGTTAACGTTCTGTTCTCCAATAAGCTATTGTAACAATTGATCTCTGCGTGGTGAATCGGATACTGGCTGCATCTTGCTGAGCGAGACACTTCGGCGAGCAGAATTCCATTACAGGCGACCTCTTCTCTCCTGCTAATGGACAGTCATCTCTGAACCACAAGGGCTTGGTGTCGGCCCAGGTCACTGGCTCACAGCCTCAGCGGCACACAGAGCAGTCTGGGCAGGAAAGCGAGAGGGGACAGTACTCCATAAAAGGCGGCAGTGTGCTGGGTGGGGTGGGAGGCAGCCGGGCACATGACCTTGACGCACAGAAGGAAGTCAGGGAAAGGAAGTTTGCCCGCGGGGTGCTTGTGATATTTTTGGCAGCGATGTTCTCACTACCTGCGCCGCGTGTTTGCGTCTGTTGTGATGTTTACGGCAGCTTGAGAAAGAATAGGTTCTAAATCGGGATATGATGACCTTCTCAGCTGGAGGGAGACCTGGATCTAACTGAGAAACAAATTTGGGATTTGGAGATGTTGTGTTCTCTCCGAGTTCAGGTTTAGATGTTAGGATAAGGAAGGGGGCAACGCTTCCAGAAGACAGACAGGTTTGGCTTTGTCCGGTCCCTGGAAGAAAAAACGGCCACGTTTGAAGGGAGCCTCACGGTTGTTGTGTCGAAAAAGATTAAGGGCTCCGGGCTTTGCTCACCTCTCATCACGTCCTTTTATGCTTTTAGGTGGGTGGCTGGGTTTTCCCCCAAGATTCTGTTTTAGTTCCGCAAGCGTTTGGTGCTCCTGGAGGATAGATTTCCTATAAAACCGTTTTGGGTTTTGATCACCTTTCAAGATGAATGGCTTTTTTTTTTTTGAGGGTTGTCCCTGGAAAGGAGTTTGAAGGCTCTGTAAAGGCTTTCTGTGCTCCTACACTGTGCTGCCCTCTGTGTTCGAGGGATAAAGTCACACGACACACGTGATGGTTTCTGGACTTGTCGGGAGCCCCCTCGCAACACAATTCAAGATAGTTTAGGCCTGGGCTGGAAGGAAGCGATGAATGCTTTCCTCCGAGGAGAGCCAATGGGGGTCTAGATGGAGGGGCCTCTGGGCAAAACCCCACTGCCCAGGAGGATAATTAGTGGGTAGGTAATGGTGAGCAGAGACTTGTTATAGAAAGTTCCTTGTAATTACCCCCCGGCAATATTCTTAGGACATCTTTTCCCCTTATTAAAGGGTTGTGAGACCACTGAATGATCAATGTTTGGCCTTTTATCTTAAGGAGACTTCTCTTTCTCATTTTTGCCTATCAAGAGTATAATATCCCCAAAGGAGTGGTTCGTTGTTAATCCACTTCTAAAACCTTCTCTATATTCACACCCCCACACACCATGTATAAATTACATTCATGTATTTTACATATATATATATATATATATATACACACACACACACTCACACACACATATATTTAATAAAATAAAATGCATAGAAAGGATGTTTATTTATTTTATTTTTTTTTCAACATTTATTTATTTTTGGGACAGAGAGAGACAGAGCATGAACGGGGGAGGGGCAGAGAGAGGGAGACACAGAATCGGAAACAGGCTCCAGGCTCCGAGCCATCAGCCCAGAGCCTGACGCGGGGCTCGAGCTCACGGAGTGTGAGATCGCGACCTGGCTGAAGTCGGACGCTTAACCGACTGCGCCACCCAGGCGCCCCGAATGTTTAGAGATCTTAGTGTGGGGGCGCCTGGGTGGCTCAGTTGGTTGGGCGTCCGACTTCGGCTCAGGTTATGATGATCTCACGGTTCGTGGGTTCGAGCCCCTCGTCGGGCTCTGTGCTGACAGCTCAGAGCCCGGAGCCTGCTTCAGATTCGGGGTCTCCCTCTCTCTCTGCCCCTCCCCCGCTCAAGCTCTGTCTCTGTGTCTCTCAAAAATAAACATTAAAAAAAAAATTAAAATAAAAAAGATCTTAGTGTGTATCACCCAGTGAGATTTAGGGATAAGGGAAGTTTTCAAAAACCAGACTCTGATGATAACAAAGGTATTTATTTATTTTGAACACTCACTGAACATCCACACCCCCATTTCACACTAACCACCACCCTCCTCCCGTTTTAAATGTCTTTATTAGAGATTTGAGGGGTAGGGGATAGGGATCGACTGTACTATCCAAACTCTACTTTTCCCTATTGGTATGAGAACAAAAAATGACTCTTGCTGATGGAATTCAATTGTCAGGCTCTAAGTCACGTGTTTCAGACTCCACTAGCTCTGCACCTGCCTCCTGCAGCTTCTGGACCCGCACCTCTGCCTTTCGAGAATCAGACACTGACCTCATCCTGCTGTACGTCCCATTATGCCCACTTGGCTTTTACAGCAGAACAATCAGTAGTCTTTTCTGCCTCACCATGTGCCCTCGGGTGCTGAAAAGTTGCTTTTCTGGTTGTCCATTCTTGACTTATCTAATTCTCCCTATTTCCTTCAGAGGGTCACCGTTTTGCCTGTTTTCTGATGTGTCAGCTCAGAGACATCTGAGAAAGGGGAGAAGTTATTTATTTAAGAACTTGATAAATAAGGGGGTAAGAGCTTTTTATGGGGAATCAATCAACTGCCTCAAACTTAGAACACTCTTGATCATCCCTGCTTAACTATTTATGAAGAGAGATGCTATGAAAATACATATACTTAAAAACCGCCAGTAAACCCATGGTACAACTTCTTTCTCTAGCACTCTTGTATTCTTAAGTAGAGTCTCTTTGCTTTTTCTGTCCAATGTTTGATTTTTATCAAGAACCACAAAAATGTACCTAAGGCAGTCTGGAGAACAAGTGCACTGAAACAGAGAATCAATACCGGTCGTCACTCACCAATGTAATACTCAAAAGTTGAAAATTTGAAAATTAAGTATAAAAAGGTATAGGCCTTCCTTGCTTTGGTAACCCATTGCCCTTGTAACGATTACCATATTTACCAAAACCGTTGAAAAAGCAAAGGGCAAATTTATAGAGACAGAAAGTAGAATGGTGAGTGCTAGAAATTAAGGAGGGGGATGGGGAGTTGGCGTTTAATGGGTATAGAGTTTCAGTTTGGGAAGATGAAAAAAAAATTGGATGTGGATGGTCGCACCACAGTGTGAAGACACTTGATGCCATTGAACCGTCCATTTAAAAATGGCCAAAATGGTACATTTTACATGTGTATATTTTATCGCAGTAAATAAATGGAAAGGAAGAAAATAGAAAGGAAAAGAATGTTGCTAGCATGTCTGTATTCAAGTTATCAGTTAGTGGAATGAACTAGAACATTTATTGCTCGAGCCTTAGTGAAAAACAGGCAATAGTCCTCTTAAAATTATGGTTGGGGCATATCTCTGCAAAAAAAGAAATCTCAACAGCTTAGTATTTATAGGATACACCACTGGGAGTAAAACACATGTGAAAAATATCATGATAGAAGGCCTTTATTTAAAGTGTGGTTGAAGGCCGCTGACTCATTGGATAACTGGAGTATTTGTGGCTTGAGTAATGGCAGAGCCTAGAATCTTGGAGTCAGTTAGACTGTTTCTTCCTTGGGAAAAAAAAAAAAAATGGAAGGGTCAAGTAAATTCTATCCAACTCTATCTCGGATATTTTGTTCAACAATGATTTTGACCAACCTCAAATTCCTCAAATGAGGGAGGAATGTTCAGTGTTTTTGTAACCTTGATTCACTGTGATATTATTCCAAACCAGAAGGCATACCCATCTGGGGGCAAGAGGTGGAAAGGAAAGAGCTAAATCAGGAAACTGTTTTTGTTAGTAGATGATGGATGCCTTGTGAATGGGGGTCACTGCCACTTCTGATCTCATCCTTAGAAAAGACACTCTTTAACCAGCTGGGCAAATGTCCAGACTCAGGTGTGAAGCAACTTGATTGACTCAACTAAACACCCGAAGGAAGTCCTAAATTATTCTGATGTGGTATATCGATTATTTATGTTCCTAAATTTGCATTTGTTTCTGCGTGTTATTTGGCTGCGTTAGAGCGATAACTTATCAGTTAGGTTCTTGGAACTGCCGCGCTCACGGTTACTATTTTCTGTGAAGTCCCTGGTACTAGGTTAGCAGGGATCTGGTCATCTTAGGGACGCTGCTGACCATGGTCAAGCAAGGATGTTTTGGAGTCAGATGTCCTGGGCACGAACCCCAGTCTGCCCCTTTCAAGATGAGACCTTGGGAACCCGCCCACATCTCTGTGTTTCAGGGTTCTTGCCTATAAAACAAAGATGAGGGGCGCCTGGGTGGCTCAGTTGGTTAAGCGTCTGACTTCAGTTCAGGTCACCGTCTCGCGGTTTGTGACTTCAAGCCCTGCATAGGACTCTGTCAGTGCAGGGCCTGCTTTGGATCCTCCGTCCCCCCCCTCTCTCTCTGCCCCACTCCCACTTGTGCTTCCTATATTTCTCCAAAGAAATAAAAAAAGAAAAACGAGGACGATTGCAGTAGGTCTTACGTCACTGGTTGTTATGAAAATATGGTTGAAAACATGTAAAAATGTTTAAAACAGAGCCTGGTGTGGAGGAATTGGGCTGTGAGAGTTAGCCATTATTACCATTATTTGTTGTCTCTTTGGAGGAAGACGTGGCTACGCAGTGATGGTATAGGCTGGTGTGGTAGTCCTGTGGCCTGTGAACCAGAAACCATTTCGTGTTTGCATTGAAGAGTTCAAAACTTGACAGCTATATCAAATCATCACTTTGTACGCTTTAAGTGTATTACAGTTAAACTTATCAATTACAAGTTATAAAACTGGAAAGGAAAGGAAAGGAAAGGAAAGGAAAGGAAAGGAAAGGAAAGGAAAGGAAAGACTCCATGGCTGTTGTACACATGGATCACTGAAAATAAAATACTGGATTTAATAAATAATTTCTACATTCATTGAATGAGTCACCACGTGCCAGGCACCGGGGATACCAAGTCAATTACGGCGTGATTTATTATGGTGCTTAGTCTAGTCTATTATGATGCTCTACTCTGGTAAGTAGAGACACTTACACGAAGAGATTATTATGCAATATGTAGGTGTAAAGATAGAGACGTGTGCAAGCTATGAAATGAATGAAGACGATCCTCAGAGGTGGGACAGAAGGTGGATAGGAATAGAGAAAATTCCTGAAGAAAGCAATCCTGGAAAATAACTGGCTTTGTCAAATAAAAGTTGACTTGTAAAAAATGTGTAAATGTTTTCGTCTGTATCTCAAAAACATAAGGACTCTCTCCCTCTCCCGTAACCAAAATACTATTATTACCTCTAAAGGAGATGCCAATGGTCACTTAATTGTAATGAAATAGCTGGTCAATTATCAATAGTTTCATATATGTCATGTTCTTTTTCGTTGATGTTTTGGAACCGGGATGCAGATGAGCACATACCTTGTAATGGGTACAGTCTCTTAACTGTCCCTTAATCTGTGCTACCGTCCCTCTCCATCATTCTCTCTTTTTATTCCTTATAATTTATTTGAGGAAGAAACTGGGTTGTTGATCCCATCGAGTTTTCCATAGATGGATTTTGCTGATTGCAGCTCCATTGTGCCATATAACATTTCCCTCTATTCCTTATATTCTCTAGAAATATCTAGTGAAATATAGATATTTCACTAGATATATCTATCTGCTTGTCCCTTTTTTTGGGATATCTGCAGCTGTTTACACTCAATGGGTAGGTCGGGGCGTTCACAGGGGGATAAAATGGATCTATGCTAATCCTATCACTTCTTCTTTAGCTGGAATTCTATAAAGAGAGGTTTCTCTTCACGTATTGTTTGCTTACTCAGTGGTATAGTTGGACTAGGAAAGACAAGATGAGTGCCTGATGAAAACCCGTATTAGCAGTGGCCCACAAACTTGAAAGTCAATAAAATTCGATTTAGCATACAGTTTTACTAAAGCAGGAAGGTGAACTGATGGGTTTTTATAAATATTTGATACGGGAAGAAGACTTTTCCGCTTGTAACATAGCTTTAGAAACACTTAAACATTCCCCCAAACGTTTAGTAAAAATAGGTGTTTTTTTTTTTTTTTTTTTTTTTTTTTTTTTTTTTTTTTTTTTATGAAATTTATTGACAAATTGGTTTCCATACAACACCCAGTGCTCATCCCAAAAGGTGCCCTCCTCAATACCCATCACCCACCCTCTCCTCCCTCCCACCCCCCATCAACCCTCAGTTTGTTCTCAGTTTTTAAGTCTCTTATGCTTTGGCTCTCTCCCATTCTAACCTCTTTTTTTTTTTTTTTTCCTTCCCCTCCCCCATGGGTTCCTGTGAAGTTTCTCAGGATCCACATAAGAGTGAAACCATATGGTATCTGTCTTTCTCTGTATGGCTTATTTCACTTAGCATCACACTCTCCAGTTCCATCCACGTTGCTACGAAAGGCCATATTTCATTTTTTCTCATTGCCACGTAATATTCCATTGTGTATATAAACCACAATTTCTTTATCCATTCATCAGTGGATGGACATTTAGGCTCTTTCCATAATTTGGCTATTGTTGAGAGTGCTGCTATGAACATTGGGGTACACGTGGCCCTATGCATCAGTGCTCCTGTATCCCTTGGATAAATTCCTAGCAGTGCTATTGCTGGGTCATAGGGTAGGTCTATTTTTAATTTTCTGAGGAACCTCCACACTGCTTTCCAGAGCGGCTGCACCAATTTGCATTCCCACCAACAGTGCAAGAGGGTTCCCGTTTCTCCACATCCTCTCCAGCATCTATAGTCTCCGGATTTGTTCATTTTGGCCACTCTGACTGGCGTGAGGTGATACCTGAGTGTGGTTTTGATTTGTATTTCCCTGATAAGGAGCGACGCTGAACATCTTTTCATGTGCCTGTTGGCCATCCGGATGTCTTCTTTAGAGAAGTGTCTATTCATGTTTTCTGCCCATTTCTTCACTGGGTTATTTGTTTTTCGGGTGTGGAGTTTGGTGAGCTCTTTATAGATTTTGGATACTAGCCCTTTGTCCGATATGTCATTTGCGAATATCTTTTCCCATTCCGTTGGTTGCCTTTTAGTTTTGTTGGTTGTTTCCTTGGCTGTGCAGAAGCTTTTTATCTTCATAAGGTCCCAGTAATTCACTTTTGCTTTTAATTCCCTTGCCTTTGGGGATGTGTCCAGTAAGAGATTGCTACGGCTGAGGTCAGAGAGGTCTTTTCCTGCTTTCTCCTCTAAGGTTTTGATGGTTTCCTGTCTCACATTTAGGTCCTTTATCCATTTTGAGTTTATTTTTGTGAATGGTGTGAGAAAGTGGTCTAGTTTCAACCTTCTGCATGTTGCTGTCCAGTTCTCCCAGCACCATTTGTTAAAGAGGCTGTCTTTTTTCCATTGGATGTTCTTTCCTGCTTTGTCAAAGATGAGTTGGCCATACGTTTGTGGGTCTAGTTCTGGGGTTTCTATTCTATTCCATTGGTCTATGTGTCTGTTTTGGTGCCAATACCATGCTGTCTTGATGATGACAGCTTTGTAGTAGAGGCTAAAGTCTGGGATTGTGATGCCTCCTGCTTTGGTCTTCTTCTTCAAAATTCCTTTGGCTATTCGGGGCCTTTTGTGGTTCCATATGAATTTTAGGATTGCTTGTTCTAGTTTCGAGAAGAATGCTGGTGCAATTTTGATTGGGATTGCATTGAATGTGTAGATAGCTTTGGGTAGTATTGACATTTTGACAATATTTATTTTTCCAATCCATGAGCAGGGAATGTCTTTCCATTTCTTTAAATCTTCTTCAATTTCCTTCATAAGCTTTCTATAATTTTCAGCATACAGATCCTTTACATCTTTGGTTAGATTTATTCCTAGGTATTTTATGCTTCTTGGTGCAATTGTGAATGGGATCAGTTTCTTTATTTGTCTTTCTGTTGCTTCATTGTTAGTGTATAAGAATGCAACTGATTTCTGTACATTGATTTTGTATCCTGCAACTTTGCTGAATTCCTGTATCAGTTCTAGCAGACTTTTGGTGGAGTCTATCGGATTTTCCATGTATAATATCATGTCATCTGCAAAAAGCGAAAGCTTGACTTCATCTTTGCCAATTTTGATGCCTTTGATTTCCTTTTGTTGTCTGATTGCTGATGCTAGAACTTCCAGCACTATGTTAAACAGCAGCGGTGAGAGTGGGCATCCTTGTCGTGTTCCTGATCTCAGGGAAAAAGCTCTCAGTTTTTCCCCGTTGAGGATGATGTTAGCTGTGGGCTTTTCATAAATGGCTTTTATGATCTTTAAGTATGTTCCTTCTATCCCGACTTTCTCAAGGGTTTTTATTAAGAAAGGGTGCTGGATTTTGTCGAAGGCCTTTTCTGCATCGATTGACAGGATCATATGGTTCTTCTCTTTTTTTTTGTTAATGTGATGTATCACGTTGATTGATTTGCGAATGTTGAACCAGCCCTGCATCCCAGGAATGAATCCCACTTGATCATGGTGAATAATTCTTTTTATATGCCGTTGAATTCGATTTGCTAGTACCTTATTGAGAATTTTTGCATCCATATTCATCAGGGATATTGGCCTGTAGTTCTCTTTTTTTACTGGGTCTCTGTCTGGTTTAGGAATCAAAGTAATACTGGCTTCATAGAATGAGTCTGGCAGTTTTCCTTCCCTTTCTATTTCTTGGAATAGCTTGAGAAGGATAGGTATTATCTCTGCTTTAAACGTCTGGTAGAACTCCCCTGGGAAGCCATCTGGTCCTGGACTCTTATTTGTTGGGAGATTTTTGATAACCGATTCAATTTCTTCGCTGGTTATGGGTCTGTTCAAGCTTTCTACTTCCTCCTGATTGAGTTTTGGAAGTGTGGTTGTTCAGGAATTTGTCCATTTCTTCCAGGTTGTCCAGTTTGTTGGCATATAATTTTTCATAGTATTCCCTGATAATTGTTTGTATCTCTGAGGGATTGGTTGTAATAATTCCATTTTCATTCATGATTTTATCTATTTGGGTCATCTCCCTTTTCTTTTTGAGAAGCCTGGCCAGAGGTTTGTCAATTTTGTTTATTTTTTCAAAAAACCAACTCTTGGTTTCGTTGATCTGCTCTACAGTTTTTTTAGTTTCTATATTGTTTATTTCTGCTCTGATCTTTATTATTTCTCTTCTTCTGCTGGGCTTAGGCTGCCTTTGCTGTTCTGCTTCTAGTTCCTTTAGGTGTGCTGTTAGATTTTGTATTTGGGATTTTTCTTGTTTCTTGAGATAGGCCTGGATGGCAATGTATTTTCCTCTCAGGACTGCCTTTGCTGCGTCCCAAAGCGTTTGGATTGTTGTATTTTCATTTTCATTTGTTTCCATATATTTTTTAATTTCTTCTCTAATTGCCTGGTTGACCCACTCATTCGTTAGTAGGGTGTTCTTTAACCTCCATGCTTTTGGAGGTTTTCCAGACTTTTTTCTGTGGTTGATTTCAAGCTTCATAGCATTGTGGTCTGAAAGTAAGCATGGTATAATTTCAATTCTTGTAAACTTATGAAGGGCTGTTTTGTGACCCAGTATATGATCTATCTTGGAGAATGTTCCATGTGCACTCGAGAAGAAAGTATATTCTGTTGCTTTGGGATGCAGAGTTCTAAATATATCTGTCAAGTCCATCTGATCCAATGTCTCATTCAGGGCCCTTGTTTCTTTATTGACCGTGTGTCTAGATGATCTATCCATTTCTGTAAGTGGTGTATTAAAGTCCCCTGCAATTACCACATTCTTATCAATAAGGTTGCTTATGTTTATGAGTAATTGTTTTATATATTTGGGGGCTCCGGTATTCGGTGCATAGACATTTATAATTGTTAGCTCTTCCTGATGGATAGACCCTGTAACTATTATATAATGTCCTTCTTCATCTCTTGTTACAGCCTTTAATTTAAAGTCTAGTTTGTCTGATATAAGTATGGCTACTCCAGCTTTTTTTTGGCTTCCAGTAGCATGATAAATAGTTCTCCATCCCCTCACTCTCAATCTAAAGGTGTCCTCAGGTCTAAAATGAGTCTCTTGTAGACAGCAAATAGATGGGTCTTGTTTTTTTATCCATTCTGATACCCTATGTCTTTTGGTTGGCGCATTTAATCCATTTACATTCAGTGTTATTATAGAAAGATACGGGTTTAGAGTCATTGTGATGTCTGTATGTTTTATGCTTGTAGTGATGTCTCTGGGACTTTGTCTCACAGGGTCCCCCTTAGGATCTCTTGTAGGGCTGGTTTAGTGGTGACAAATTCCTTCAGTTTTTGTTTGTTTGGGAAGACCTTTATCTCTCCTTCTATTCTAAATGACAGACTTGCTGGATAAAGGATTCTCGGCTGCATATTTTTTCTGTCTAGCACCCTGAAAATCTCGTGCCAATTCTTTCTGGCCTGCCAAGTTTCAAAAGAGAGATCAGTCACGAGTCTTATAGGTCTCCCTTTATATGTGAGGGCACGTTTACCCCTTGCTGCCTTCAGAATTTTCTCTTTATCCTTGTATTTTGCCAGTTTCACTATGATATGTCGTGCAGAAGATCGATTCAAGTTACGTCTGAAGGGAGTTCTCTGTGCCTCTTGGATTTCAATGCCTTTTTCCTTCCCCAGTTCCGGGAAGTTCTCAGCTATTATTTCTTCAAGTACCCCTTCAGCACCTTTCCCTCTCTCTTCCTCCTCTGGGATACCAATTATGCGTATATTATTTCTTTTTATTGTATCACTTAATTCTCTAATTTTCCCCTCATACTCCTGGATTTTTTTATCTCTCTTTTTCTCAGCTTCCTCTTTTTCCATAACTTTATCTTCTAGTTCACCTATTCTCTCCTCTGCCTCTTCAAGCCGAGCTGTGGTGGTTTCCATTTTGTTATGCATTTCGTTTAAAGCGTTTTTCAGCTCCTCGTGACTGTTCCTTAGTCCCTTGATCTCTGTAGCAAGAGATTCTCTGCTGTCCTGTATACTGTTTTCAAGCCCAGCGATTAATTTTATGACTATTATTCTAAATTCACTTTCTGTTATATTATTTAAATCCTTTTTGATCAGCTCATTAGCTGTTGTTATTTCCTGGAGATTCTTCTGAGGGGAGTTCTTCCGCTTGGTCATTTTGGATAGTCCCTGGAGTGGTGCGGACCTGCAGGGCACTTCCCCTGTGCTGTAGTGTATAACTGGAGTTGGTGGGCGGGGCCGCAGTCAGACCTGATGTCTGTCCCCAGCCCACCGCTGGGGCCACGGTCAGACTGGTGTGTGCCTGCTCTTCCCCTCTCCCAGGGGCGGGATTCACTGTGGGGTGGTGTGGCTCGTCTGGGCTACTTGCACCGTGCCAGGCTTGTGATGCTGGGGATCTGGCGTATTAGCTGGGGTGGGTAGGCAAGGTGCTCGGGGGCAGGAGGGGCAGGCTTAGATCGCTTCTCCTTAGGTGATCCACTTCAGGAGGGGCCCTGTGGCAGCGGGAGGGAGTCAGATCCGCTGCCGGAGGTTTGGCTCCGCAGAAGCGCAGAGTTGGGTGTTTGCGCGGAGCGAGCAAGTTCCCCGGCAGGAACAGGTTCTCTTTGGGATTTCGGCTGGGGGATGGGCGGGGGAGATGGCGCTGGCGAGCGCCTTTGTTCCCCACCAAACTGAGCTCTGTTGTCAGGGGGCTCAGCAGCTCTCCCTCCCTTTGTCCTCCAGCCTTCCCGCTTTCCGAGCAGAGCTGTTAACTTATGACCTCCCAGACGCTAAGTCGCGCTTGCTGTCGGAACACAGTCCGCCCGGCCCCTCCGCTTTTGCAAGCCCGACTCGGGGGCTCTGCTTGGCCGGCGAGCCGCCCCTCCGCCTGGCTCCCTCCCGCCAGTCCGTGGAGCGCGCACCGCCTCGCCGCCCTTCCTACCCTCGTCCGTGGGCCTCTCGTCTGCGTTTGGCTCCGGCGACTCCGTTCTGCTAATCCTCTGGCGGTTTTCTGGGTTATTTAGGCAGATGTAGATGGAATCTAAGTGATCAGCAGGACGTGCGGTGAGCCCAGCGTCCTCCTAAGCCGCCATCTTCAGGTGTTTTTTTTTTTTAACAGCAATTACAGAAAGATAATCTCGCTAAACTGAAATCCTAGACTACATCTGATATTTCAGTTTTCAGTGACCTACTTACTGCATGGCATGATTTACAGTTGAGGTTTATTGCTTTAGCGAAATGATGCTTTGGCCTTTCGCTTAAAAATAAAAAATAAAAAAATCCTCTCAGCTTTATTCTCTGGTATGGAGTGAAACCTTTACCGGTCCAAAGTGGCTCAAGGTTAAGTCATTAAAACAATGTTGCACCTCTGGCCTGAGAGAGATATGACCTTGGCATTGATGTATACAGTCCCCTTTAATCCAGTCCCAAGTGAAATCAGCTCTCTGCATTCGCTTGGTGCCATAAAACATTAAGGGCGGTGGAAACATAAGTCACTGCTGAGCTCCTGGGTGGATTCCTGTGTGACTTCAAGTCCCCAGTTCAAGTGACCTCAAGTCTCTGACTTCCTCCAATGGGAGACGGGTCACCCCAGATCCTGACCAGCCTTCCTCTTGCCCTCTCCCTCCAAATCACTTCATTCCTTTGTCTCCAACTACATTAGATCTATTCAGTGTTTCCCTTTTTAATGCCTGCACGATTTCTTAATTTCTACAAAGAGCGGATTGATTCCCACCCCCGGAATATGCCAGCAGGAAGCAGCGGGGTGTGCGTATTGGATGGGCCCCAGTTTAAGGAACCAGCCAACAAGGGGAATATTGTCTTCCTTTTCATGCTTTCTTTTATTTTTTTGGAGCATTTTTCTTTCTTATCCAGGTTGGTCTGACCTCAGCACAATACAGCTATATACTACTTTGAACGGCAAACTTGGACGTCACCTGGTTTGTGTTGCTTGGTAGTTTTTCTATGAACGTAATACAGTAATCCCAGTGGAACTACGCCGGTCGCTTATTACTCTGACCCTGATAAGAATACGTTGTTGGGGCTCTGATGGTGTCTCTTATTTTTAATCCAGTTGAAAATGGAAGCACTAAAGAGCTTGGAAATATTAATGAGAAAATTTCCTGCTTTACGTAGCAGAGCCCCCCTCCCCCACAACGAACTAGAACGAAAGTATTTTGCTCCAGTTTAACCTAAACAGAAAAATTCTCCGCTGAGGCTTTCGAGCTAGGCTTTTAAGAGTCACGTGACACACACATATACAAAATGGAAATGCCCTGGTAGATAAAATTAACATCCTCTTATTGCACCTGTAGTGCAAACAGTTCTAAAAAGAGCCGCTAGATAATGTGCACTCTCTGATGATTTCAATGCAGCTGTGCTCTTTCCTATTTTAAAAATCCCGAGGGTTCAAGCCCAATCTAATCCTTTTATTGTCAAAGTTTCTTTCAACTGATCAGACCCTTGGACATGTTTTCGTTCAGGACGGATGCGCTGTCTTGAATCTAACCTACGTTATTAAAAGACCGTTCATATGCCTCCAAGGCACTTCTAGTGTTTGCGTATTTAAAAAAATTTTTTTAACGTTTATTTATTTTTGAGACAGAGCATGAATGGGGGAGGGGCAGAGAGAGGCACAGAATCCAAAACAGGCTCCAGGCTCCGAGCTGTCAGCACAGAGCCGGACGTGGGGCTCGAACTCACGGACTGTGAGGTCATGATCTGAGCCCAAGTGGGCCGCTCAATGGACTGAGCCACCCAGGCGCCCCTAGTGTTTGCTTATTAACAGATAGAACTTGCCATCTTATGCTGGTCCTGACTAAACGAACCCGTGCTAGAGCTCCAGAAGGGTGTTAAAAGCAGGTGCGGCTATTTTCCTAAAGGACATGGCTTTCCTGTCGTATTTTACCACGGGGCACAGTCGCGTCAGGATGCGTTGTGAGACGGCACCGTGATTACGAGAGGGAATCACCTAGCAGTTGAGTTCTTCTTGTTGGTCTCATAAAAACAGAAGGGAGAAAAGTCTCCCTCTGTTGTGGTCATCCTGTGGAGTCATGCTAGAAGGCCACCGACAATTGGGTTTGGAGTTCAAGGCTGCTGGTGCCACACAGGCAGCCAGAAGCTTTCTGGGGAGCGCAGGGCGGGCCCAAGTAGGTGTTTCCGTTTCATCTTGTGCATTCCCTGCACCGGTCTGTCCTCTAAGGGCCCTGACTTCTTTCATTAGAGAACGCTAGCAGAAAACCAGATTTAGATGTGATGTGAGCTTACTGCCATGGGGTTGTCATTGCTTCCAGGTGGCCCTCTCAGCCGACAGAGCAAGGAAATACATGTGCTTGTGCGAACGCTTGTATATACATCTATAAATATCTGTATACGCTTCTGTATGTATCCATTTCTTAAAAATATTTATTTAGAGAGTGTGCATATTCTCGTGCACATGTGGGGGAAGGGCAGAGAGAGAGAAAGAGAGAGAAGAGAGAGGGAGAGAAAAAGAATGCCAACCAGGCTCCGTGCTGTCAATGCAGAGCCCAACGCAAGGCTTGATCCCATGAACCAGGAGACTAGGACCTACACCAAAATCGAGAGTCGGACTCTTTACTGACTGAGCCGTCCAGGCGCCCTGCGTCCATTATTTCTATGGTAAGCTAAACATTAGTTCCTAATGATGTCTACAACCCGAATCAGTACCACATGGATTATTCTAGTCTTCTTCCCTTGCTTGCCTGGATAACCTCCCTCTTCACCAGACAGAATCCTGGCTCCCACCACCTGCCATTCATTTGTTTAATTGCTCCGTTCCAGTTACGCACGTGTGTTTTTTTTCAGAATCATTAATCCGATTTGGGGATATTTTCAAACTTTGTCTTCCAATTCATTTCCTGAGTTATATTTCCCCAATTGTATCTTTTATTTTTTTTTATTTATTATTTAAAAAAAATTTTTTTTTCAACGTTTATTTATTTTTGGGACAGAGAGAGACAGAGCATGAACGGGGGAGGGTCAGAGAGAGAAGGAGACACAGAATCGGAAACAGGCTCCAGGCTCCGAGCCATCAGCCCAGAGCCCGACGCGGGGCTTGAACTCATGGACTGCGAGATCGTGACCTGGCTGAAGTCGGACGCTTAACCGACTGCGCCACCCAGGCGCCCCCCCAATTGTATCTTTTAAAATTATTGGCAAGATGTCTTCTTCTCTCTCTTAAAAAAAAAAATTGGATTAATGTCTTCTCTTCTCTTCCTAAGGGTATTAATTACAGTTTAAACATTTCATTCTGTCTTCAGGATTGTCTCTGTTTCTTCTTTAGCTTTTTTTATTTGTTGGTATTTAGCCTTTGTCTTTTGTCTGGGAGCCCCTTTCTTCAAATACCTGCTGATCTTTGGCTATTGAAATGTGCTCAATTGTAAGGCACACTGATTTAGAAGTGAGACAAGTGCCTCTATAAGACACTAAATAATTTCCTGTGTCAACTTTCTGTACTGATTGATGAGTTGTTAATTATGAAAAGAAACCAAAAAATACTATTATTGTTGCCATGTTCAGCTATCTGTGACCAAAAGGTACTGAGTTAAGTCAGCATCAGGGACCAAAACGTATTTTTAAAATATAAACTACCAAGGAGATTATAGTGATTGCTACATTTATATGATAAATAGCTAGCTGGATAGCCAGCAAGCTATCGAATGGGGCATTAAACAAGCTGATCATCAGCTGTGTATCTTGAAGTAGGACTTGTTGGTGGATGGGCCGCTTCAAGGCCGAGAGAAAGCATTTTTACGGGGACCCCCTAGAGAAGAGCGGTCACTTTATAGCAAGACAACATGTCACCTAAGGAACCGGTGCACACACAAGCACCCGCTTCCCTGCCCAAGTTTATGAAACAGGATTTAAGTTTCCTAAATGCAAAAGACCCTGATGTTTTCCAGTTAAAAAAGGTCATGACCCACTAAATTGATTCCACACCCAGGAATGATCCAAGATCAAAACTTGAAAAAAGTTCGCCCGAAAACTTCTGTGAATTGGTCTCTACCTGTGGCTTCGCCTTGATTTTTTTTTCTTTTTTTAACAACTCCCTACCAAACACGCTTGTCATGTCCAAAGGACTTAAAATTCCTGGAAGTACTGTGATCTCTCTTCACTCCAGATTTTGCACATGCTGTTCCACTGCCTGATAAGTCTTCTTCCCTTTTCTGCCAGTTAACTTTTTCATGTCCCGTAGATTCAACACGGCCATTATTTACCGCGGGAAACTTTCTTGATCTTTTCTTCTTTCCTGTTCTCCACTCATCCCTGGACAGAGGGAGTTTTATGTCACCTGTTCTCTTTTTCTTTGTTTCCATAACAGCTAATACATATGTCATTATCATATCTAACACACACGCATGTGTTAAAATAACCACTGATTTTGGGGCGCCTGGGTGGCTCGGTCGGTTAAGCGTCCGACTTCGGCTCAGGTCATGATCTCACGGTCCGTGGGTTCGAGCCCCGCGTCGGGCTCTGTGCTGACAGCTCAGAGCCTGGAGCCTGCTTCTGATTCTGTGTCTCCCTCTCTCTGTGACCCTCCCCCGTTCATGCTCTGTCTCTCTCTGTCTCAAAAATAAATAAACGTTAAAAAAAAAAAATAACCACTGATTTTTATATCTGTGTCTCCCCTGAGAACATATAGTCAGGGCCTATATTTTGTACTTTGTCCTTTGTTCTGGAGTTCTGATCAGACAAGGACTCAGCTGAGAATCAGAGATTAGCATATACCTTCTGCCTCTACTTAGAAGAATTCTAGTATGCTTTGCCAGGGCATACAGCTTAGATCCAAGCTGACTACTCAGAAAGTTATTTTATAAACTCTACTAGCCCTGCCCTAGACCTGCATCAACACCGAGCCATGAATCTAGATCTCATACCCACTTGGAGTAAAGCTGATTCCACAGAGGGCAGTAGCTGTGCCCACACCACAGGAGAGAGTGAGCCGTAGACATGAACCTCCAGGCTTGTGTTCAGCAAGATGGTAGGCCTCTGACTCTGAGCCAGATGTCCTCCCTACATGGGGACAGGAGTGGGGAGAGGACGCCAGTCTTGGGTTCATCTGGATAAAGCTATCCCCTTCCCAGTGGGATAGGAAAGAGAGGTGGAGGAAAGGAAGAGAGGCATGTCTCCAATACTGTTTCATCCTGGATGTGTAACACAGCTCTGTTCCCCTTCAGAGGACATTCCCTGTGGCTCCAGATATTGAGTATCTCATTCTTATATCTATGTCCTTAGCATTTAGTGAAACAGTCATTGGGGTGGGATGTAAGCTCGGCATGTATGGTTGGAAAATAGATGTGGATAATGATGTTGGGGTGAGAGGCTGGGATTTGTAATGATGGAACACACTATCTTCAGGATGAGATAATGGGGAAAAGGAAGAAGACAAAGAATACAGAATATAATATTTTGGTGGTTGATGGCTTCGAGTGATTACTTGTCTTACTGGATATCTTAAATGGAATAGAGATGGAAGTTATTAAGGAAGAAATTGAAGAATTGTGAGACCGGCATATTAGAAGTATCATTAGCATGAACATTAATACGGTAAAAATTGATGGCAGAGAATTAAATAAGGAGTGAGATTAAGTCCTGCTAAAATAATCTGAGGGTCCAACAGAATATTCTGGAAGCTTATAGATGGCTAGACAGGAAGGACAAAGTAGTTATTGTGTTAAAAATAAATACTCCTGTATTACATACACACACACACGCACATTTTTTTTGCACACACACACATACACACACTTTTTGCAATTACTTTTGATGAATGCTTTGTGGTGGTGGTTTTGAAATGCTTGCTTTTAGGATCAGAAATTAAATACCGCCACAGAGAGTGATGCATTTTGGCTAAAACAGGAATGATGTTTTAGAAACGATAATACTAGCTGCTATAACAAACAAACACAAAAACATTGTACAAAATGTACAATGGCTCAATCATGATAGAAGTTCATTTCTTATTCATGTAAAGTTCGAAATGGATGTTCTTTATTGGTGGGTGGCTCTCCTCCAGAGGTGATTCTGAGATCTAGACTCTTTATATCTGGTGCCTCTGCTCTAAGATAATTTGGATATGTCCATTATTAATATAATTACATTTTCCTTACAGTTTTTAAATGTCACATGCCTCTTCTATTGTTGCATGTTACCTTTAGAACATGTAAGCCCAGAGCATTTTTTTTTTTTTTTTTTTTTTTTTTTACTTAACCCTCGTGGTGGTTTCTGATGACTTACAAATTTAAAGTTGTTTTTAAGGCCATTGGATTTGACCCTAGTTAGAATTAGGCAACAAATTGTGGGTCATAAGTGGAACATTGTGAACGTGTAAAAGTCAGGCTTACTACGATTTAACTAATTTTCACAAGAATAACAATATCCATTCATTTCAGTAGAAGTCAAGAAGTCATTTTCATTTATATTGAGTAGATGGCATCTCTCATTCCATTACAAAATTTGACAAAGAAGAGAAGGGCTTAGGTCAACAGGAAAACGTAAGTAGTTTAAGTTATTTGATAGCCAGAAATGTTTGCAATGTACCTTTGTCCACACCTACCCCAGTGTTATTTTCTGTCATAAATTTCCCAATGTGCCCAAACTTCTTAGCAAGTCCTAGCCCCAGTCCCTAATGCGTAGAATGTTAAGGAAAGACTGACAAAGCAAGCAAGGCTGTCTTGGGAATCGTGACTTTAGATAGGATGAGGAAGGAATCAAGATCACTATACCTTAGTGCAAGGGAAATTTGCCCCTTCATTTGATACATGAGGATGATGCGACCTTGGTAGATGGAGGTATTTATTCAGGGCCTCCTAGATACTTCAGTTCAGAGAGAGTGTGGGTAGCGAAACAAAGAATGTCTTTACACTAGACATGAGACACCCTTTGATGTAATAGAAACACACCAGAGCAGCGAAGCGTTCAGTGGACCAGAAAGGAGATGAAAGGCAGCTGGCAGCATGGCAGGGAAGAGCCTGGAAGGGGATCACACAGATGTGCTCACAGATACAGTCTTCCTGCGTCCTTATTTCAGTAAGTCTAGCCGTGCATAACCATTCACTTATTCATTCACGTCATTCAACAAGTATTATTAAGTTACTATTATGTGCCGGGTCCATAAATACCTGTTTTCATGGAGTTTATCTTTTAATGGGACCATTCTCCCCCATACTCGGTGCTTTGGGTGATAAATTGACAAAAGCCTGGAACTAAGGCAGATTGGGGTAGTTAAGAAGGTCCACGGATAAGGTATAAAATGGGTACTTTTTTTTTTTATTTTTTTATTTTTTATTTATTTATTTATTTTTTTAAAAAATTTTTTTTTATCGTTTTTTATTTTTGAGACAGAGAGAGACAGAGCATGAACGGGGGAGGGGCAGAGAGAGAGGGAGACACAGAATCGGAAGCAGGCTCCAGGCTCTGAGCCATCAGCCCAGAGCCTGACGCGGGGCTCGAACTCACGGACCGCGAGATCGTGACCTGGCTGAAGTCGGACGCTTAACTGACTGCGCCACCCAGGCGCCCCTAAAATGGGTACTTTTAAAAGTTGCACCATTACACCTTCAACACAATGACTAAAATTAAAAAAACCTACAATACCAAGTGTTGGGCTAAGAATATGGAGCAACTGGAACTCTAATACATTGTTGAAAGGAATGAGTTCAAGCCCCACGTCGGGCTCTGTGCTGACAGCTCGGAGTCTGAAGCCTGCTTCGGATTCTGTGTCTCCCTCTCTCTCTGTCCCTCCCCTGCATGTCTCTGTCTCTGTCTCTGTCTCTCTCTTTCAAAAATAAACAAACATTAAAAAAAAAAATCCCAAGCCTAGATATTTACCCAAGAAAATGACAATACAGGTCTATTAAGAAAAAACTTATATTAAGCACGTTCACAGAGTGTTTATTTGTTGTATAGACATTGTAAACTGGAGACAACCCAAGTGTCTGTTCACCCATAGGAGAGTAGCTAAACTATGATATATTCATACAATGGATGCTGCACAGCCATTAAAAAAATTCATTGCAGTACTAAATATCATCTAAGACTATACTCAAAGAGGAAGAAATACAAAGGATAATTACTTTCAGGGGAGACTTTTTTTCTTTTTGCTAAGCGTGTCATCAAGAAAAGACACAGCAGGGAGAGAAAAGACTTCCAGACTGGCTCTGAACTTGGAGTCTGACAGTTGTTGATCGGAGGCAGGTCTCTGGCTGTCCTTGCTTGATGTCCTGGTTCCTATCAACTAACTGGGCTCCAATTTGGGGACCTGGTTATTTGACGCTGGGAAGATTGTCAAACTTTACTTTGGACGAATGGGGCTAATAGTGCACGCTACCTGACTCCTGGGAGCGTTGCCAAGACCATAGGAAGACAAGACTCGGACGATGAACGGCTCTGGAGAGCTGATCTTGGATTACTTATTTCCACTGTGGCCCAGAGGGCAAGCTACGGTCTGCTAAATTCACCCTTTCTCAGACAAGAACATTCCACGTTTGGTTCCACATTTTAAAGGCCCTCCTGAAGGACTTTTATGCCTCATTTCATTAACAGGGCTGTGTTATTTTTGAACATTGGGGCACATCAGAAGTATGGTCATTTATTGATCAGACTTAGAGGAAAAAGAAGAGTTTGAAGAGCTTGCAGGAAGCCTGTGGTGTCAATTTGAGATCCATTTATATCTGATCCAAGTTGAGTAAATGAAAGTGAGACTTAAAAATATAAAGCTATTCTCTTTCTCAGTTTCCAACTATGGCCAGGATGCCTGGGTCCTGGTTTTGTTTTGTTTTGTTTTATTTTTTCAGCTTCTTTAGTTCATCCTTTTCTTCAGTTCCTGCAAAAACCAACTTGTCTTTCTCAGACATTTGGTTCTGTTACTTCCTCTTCCTTGGTCCTCAATTCCAAAAGCATCCTTGTTGGTCTGGAATAACATGGCATCATGTCCGAGGGGTAAGGTGATTAGAAAGTCCCTGCAAGTCCTCTCTGCCTTTTGGAGGTTGAAAAAATGAGAAAGAAAGGTGAGAAAAAAATGGACAGAGATGAGAGCCGGATGCTAGGGGAGCAGTTCTCATAAGTAGTGAGTTCCTGATAAGTTTATAGAGTTTATAGGTCTTCTCTTGCAACACGATAGCGATTGAGACTGTCCCGTGAGAACAGAGGTTGTTCATTTAATTGAAGAAGTACATTAAGGCAGGGAATCACTTTAAAAACTGATACAATTTCTTCGATTTTAAATATGTGTGTGTGTGTGTGTGTGTACACGTATATACACATATACATGTATATATGTATATATGTATATACATGTATATATGTATATACATATATACATATATACATGTATATACATATATACATGTATATACATATATACATGTATATATGTATATACGTGTACACACACACACACACACACATACGTATATATGATATGTTGAAGACCTGTTTGGTTTTGAGTTTAGGTCCGCTGATTGGAGTATAGTGCCATTTTGCTTGGTAAATAATATTCCCTAATATACTACCTAAGAGTCTCCTTATAATGGAGAGAGAATTTAAGGACACCGTGAGACAACCAAAGTACACAATCCTTCTAGGTGTTTTTTAAGTTTATTTATTTTTTTTTAATTTTTTTTAACGTTTTATTTATTTTTGAGACAGAGATAGAGCATGAACGGAGGAGGGGCAGAGAGAGAGGGAGACACAGAATCAGAAGCAGGCTCCAGGCTCCGAGCCATCAGCCCAGAGCCCGACGCGGGGCTTGAACTCACGGACCGCGAGATCGTGACCTGAGCTGAAGTCGGACGCTTAACTGACTGAGCCACCCAGGCGCCCCTAAGTTTATTTATTTAATTTGAGGTGGGGAGGGGCAGGGAGAGAGGGAGAGAGAGAGAATCCCAAGTAAGCTCTGCACTGTCAGCACAGAACATGATGTGGGGCTCAAACTCAAGAACTGTGAAATCATAACCTGAGCTGAAATCAAGAGTCAGGTGCTTAACCAACTGAGCCACCCAGGCACCTCAGTCTTTCTGGATTTTTGGGATCTTCCCTCACTTCCAGTCATTTATGGCTTCCTCCCATATTTTCTTTGACAGCAATGGTTATTGTCTCAATTTCATTCCATCTTTGCACAGTATTCCGTGTTTCCATTGAAAAGAATACTCTTTCCTCTTATACGCCTGTTTCGTTACTTTTCATAATAGTTAATGAGCTAATTAAATCCTTAATTAAAATAACACATCTAATTTAGATTTAAAAAACCAAACAAACTTGGAAACAAGCACAGCTAACTTTGACAGGCACACAGCTAGCTGGTTGCATCGGAAATTTGTGGCTCTACCAGAGAGAAGCTTACCGGCTTTAACGGTTCAGCGTGTTGTGGGTCTCAGTGGATTTGCTTTACCGATGGATTTGAGAGTGTTGATTAACCCAAGGAGTTGGTTAAGCAGAGGTACTTTTCCTCTGCTCTATGGTTTGCAGAACTGATTGTGCTTCCAGATTTGAAAAGTGGAGGCCTTGGTCTACCGTCATAGCATAAATATGGTGTCTGCTTTATATGACCTGAGGTAGTCTGGTGAAAATACCTTAGGGTCCACATCTTAACTGCAGTGATAGGAAGTACGTGAAATTCCACCACAGACTTCTTGTGACTTTACCATAAGCATTGCCTTCTACAGGTATTCTCCTTGAAACTAATTAAGTTTAGTTTAATTAGTTTAATTTTAAACTCATTTTGACCATCATTACCCAGCTTTATCATTAATGTATTCTTTGAATTATCACTCTTATTGTTGAATCAGTTTTACTGCCAGGAAGAGCTTGGGAAGAGTAAAAGCTTCAAGGGAGAGAAAGAGTGCTAAAAATAGAGAGTTGCCCAAAGAATTGTCTTCTTCACGAACCTGCCCAACGCTGGCCCTGACTAGGACCACTTTAGCTAATAAATGAGAACTGTCTAGAAATTTTGAGGCTCTACCATTTTCCAGCTCTGTGCTAGCTTCTGGGGATGCAAAGGGGTGCTGAGTGATGAACTCCGTAAATATTTACTAGCACACTCCCGGTCCAGAGTTTTAGGGAAGGCATACGTGGAACCGTGAGGTTCGATTACAGAGGACCTTACACAGTGCTTGACAGAAGTAAGGATGGAGCAAGTCATTTCTGGCCGGGGGACTTGTGGAAGGACTCCAGAAGTTTACACTTGGGCTGGGTCTTGGAGGGCGAGTATGTGTTTGTCAGATCAGGACGATGGGGTAGGGCACCCAGGCAGAGGGAGAGAAGTAACATGGACTACTCAATGAATGGACATGTCATGTCATGCCTGAGCAATTGTTTGCTTATAGGGTAAGCATGGTATGCGGTTGTATGAGTCAGGGTTCTCCAGAGAAACCGAAGCAGTAGACTGTGTGTGTCCACACATGCATGCACACACACACACACACACACACACACACACACACGTATGAGAGAGAGACAGAGAGAGAGAGAGAGAGAGAGAGATCTTCTAAGGAATTAACTCATGCAGTTTTGGAGGCTGAGAAGCCCGAGATCTTCAGCAGGTAAGCTAGAGACCCAGGACAGCCAATGCTATAGCTCCAGTTCAAGTCTGAAGGCCTGAGAACAGGAGAGCTGATGCTGTAGGTTCAGTCCAAATGTCTGACCAAATATCTGGGCACCCCGTGGCCCAGTCAAGTTGACATATAAAGCTAACTATCACAGGAATCATAGGTGAAATCTTTGCTCTCTTCTCCTGATACAAGTTAGAATGTGGGACACCTCTCTCCAACCTAGATGGACTCTTCCCCGTTGGGACTGACAGTCTATAAACACGGCTGAGTTGCCATTAACCCAAACCATGTAGGTCAATGAAGATGCCTCAAGTGGCCATGACTTCCACTGAGAATTCAAGAACATTTTCTAAAAATGTGATCTTTCAGGGGCTTAGTGTCCATTTATATCAACTGGTAATATTTGTAGGATTAAATGTGTAGAATTAAAATCACACTGAAACAAAGCACTGACAATTGGGGGGACTATTTTCATATCATAAGTGTTGATTTGTTGAGCTGTTCTTGGAAACCTATGCACACCCCTCCCCACAAATATCCGTGCCTTTTTGCTAAATATTGCACAACCAGCTAAATTAGAATATTCCCTCACTCTGCACTGTGACCAGCTCGAGCATTTGGAATTTAATAACGGGCAGTGACTTATTTAGTTGAAAACTTAAGGCAGCTGCAAACTCATTCTATACTTAGAAGGGGTAATAGCCAAATTCCTCATTTGGGCTGTGTCCTTTGAGCTGTAGGTATTTAGTGACGATTGGAATGATGGCAATTATAATAATAGCCAACCTGTGTCAATTATTGATGGTCAAGTTGCTTTATGTTGATTAAATTTGCATTCTAATTTTATGGGTAGATAAACAGACTTACTGGATTTTGAACTTCAGTTATATTGGCACATCTAATTCCCTAAGATGCTAGACTATCTCTATCTGCTTTTATTAATGTTGATAGTGAACCTGAATGATTTCTAGTTCAAGGTGGATTTCACCATGTCTACATTATCCACTGTACCGATCGATTAAATTAGTCGACTGCTATTAGCGAGATTTCAAAATAACTTCTTTGTGTCAGTGAGAGGAGGGCTACTTCTTCAGGGGTTTGTGGATAGCTCATGGATGCAGATGACTTCTGGAAAGGTAATTATCTGGATTATTCATGGAGCATGTTATTTCTATATTTCTATGTAGAAAAATAAGTATAATCCTAAGAGGGAAAAGACACAGGCATATACACAGAAAGGGGCAGAGATCTGCTCACTGTTTTGTCTGGGCCATAGGCTGATGGTAAGAATGTAGCTTTAGTCAGCTTTTGGTTATAGCTTTGAGTCATTTACATTCTGCTTACCTGGTTACAGCCCTAGGACCTGGACCCAGTGACAGATCCCCCATCGCAAGTTAAGATGATCATTTAGTCGTACTCGGATGAAACAAACTCAGAGACAGTGGAGGAAATTCCCCATCCCTAGAGGAAGCTTGGGGGTCATAACATCCTGTAGACACACGCTAGGGCGCATCCGATCCCCTAGAACTCCCAGATACACAGTCTGTGCTGAGGGCAGGAAGGTTTCCTTTGCTCACCTGTGTCTGTTTTTAACAGTTTACAAAACCTTTTGTAAGAACAAAGAGTATAAAACACACTGGGCTGACTGAGGAGAAACAAATATGCATGCTGAACGTGGTGAGTGTTCTGCTGTGTGCTCAGCATGAGATATCCCAGCTCTGAGTGGGAAAATAAATAATGCCATTCCTTGAAAACCACTGGAAGGAGAATGTGGGGGAGGAATACGTAGACGAAGACTCCCATAACTGTCAAGTTCTCACTGAGAATTCATTCATTCATTCACTCACTCGTACAGCCAATAATGATTAAGCTCATATAAACGCCAGGCACCCTGATCACAACCGGAAAGATAATTCAGAAGAGTTCATCTCTGCCCTCATGAGGTTATAGTGGGGGTAAGGAAAGGGGGAGTAGACAGCAGGAAGCAAGTAATTTTGTTTATAGTTCTACAGAAGAGACACGGTAGGCCATGGCTGTAGATCAGTCTTATGAGCAACCTAATCTAGATCGTTTCCAGAAGAGCTTTCCCAAGCAGGTTAAATGTAAAGCCAGGTCAGAAAAGTGAGTCAAAGTTAAAAGGGAAAAGGGCAGTAGGAGGAAGCATGGGAGGAGCTGGACAGGTGGGAGGAATCTCATGGTGCCTAATTTTCGTGGAATTAATTGGCAGGAAGTTAATTTTAATAGCTTGCCTTTCGGAGACCTTACCAAGTGCCACCGTGTGTGCTGAGAGCTTTATGAACATTGTCACAATTAATCCCTTACAGCGACCTCTGGGAGGTAAATATTATTATTCCCAATTGAAGAAAGGCAAGGTCTAGAGAAGTTCAATGACAGTAAGGGGAAGAAAAGGAAGCAAGGTTTAATGTCCACGTGACATTTAAAAGGGAGAAAGAGAGAGAAAGGCAAGAAATTATAGATGGTAGGCATCCTTAATCTCAAGCAGCGTTGGCTGTCTTTTCTCACACTCCATGTCTGGACTCAGTCCACCCACGTGTGAAGTGTGTCTTTTGCTGAGTCTGGGACTCTAGCAGCTGATGCTAAAAGAGACTTTTGTGCTTCTCTAAACTATCCTCTTGGTTGGAGCTGCTGTAATAGGAGACCAAATGATGAAAATTTATTTCTCCCAGTTCTGGGGGTTGGGAAGTTTGAGGTCAGGGTGCCAGCCAGGAAGAAGGAAAGGAAAGGAAAGGAAAGGAAAGGAAAGGAGGAAGGAAAGAAGGAAGGAAGAAAAGAAGGAAGAAGGAAAGGAAGGAAGGAAAGAAGGAAGGAGGAAAGAAGGAAAAAAGGAAAGAAAGAAAGGAAAGGAGGGAGGAGAGAAAGAATCTTTTTTTCCAATATAGAAATTGAATTCTAAACCTCCTTCCTTATTTGTTGTTAAATTCACAATACTATCATCCCCCTTTTATAAACCAGTTCCTGGAGTTTTGGAGACTTGCCAACTTGACCGGCGGGCACGGTTGGGGCATCCCAGGACTTCTGGCTCTTTCTGCATCAACCACCCCAGCGAGTCTGCTTATTTCCTTCTGGCGGCTTGTCTTGCACTTTTGGGGAGCAGTCATACCTCAAGTTTGGGGGTGCACAGTTATCCCAAGGGGTGAAAGAAGCAGATTTCAGCGCATCTAGTTCCTCTTTAGCTAAATAGATCATCATTTAACGGGTAGCCAAGACAACTCACTATTAATCTGTCCTACTTCGGCTTTTAAAAAATGAGCCAAAACAGCATTTTATGAGCACAAATGCATGTCAGTTTCAGACTTATGACGACTTTGACTAAAAACAGCAAATAATAAAACGAAGCGATTTTGAGCCACACAAATGCGAACTTGGAAGGCGCGGGTGACATTTGTCATTGCTTGTCGACCTCGGCAATCTCCTTAGACGGTTGATTTGCTTTGGGTGCCCAGCACTGAGAAAAACCCTGAGTGACACAGCTAAATAATAGCGGGTTGTAAACATTTAGGAAACACCTCATCTTGCAGTCTTGGGATACTTTCCAATTAAAATGAATCCAGAAATTTGGGAGAGGGATAGCAGGAAACGTTTGTTTCAAAGTGCAATCGCTTCTATCTTCTTGATTTGTTTTTCGTTCACTCATGATGGCATAACCGACCATTCTGCCACGACTAGAATATGTGTGACCACCATGCCTGGGGCTCGTCGGATGTTCCAATGGAGGGAGCATGTGCTATAGGGGTATGGACAAGAGTGGGCTTAACATTTTTTTACTTTTTTTTTTTTTTTTGCCATTTTACCCATTTAAAAAAATTTTTTTAATGTTTATTTTTGAGAGAGGGAGGGAGAGACAGAACGCAAGCGGGGCAGGGGCAGAGAGAGAGGGAGACACAGAATCCAAAGCAGGTTCCAGGCTCTGAGCTGTCAGCACAGAACCCGACTCGGGGCTTGAACCGATCAACCGTGAGATCATGACCCCAGCCGGAGTCAGGCGCTTAACCTACTGAGCCACCCGGACACCCCATTTTAACCATTTTTAAGTGTACAAATCAGTGGCATTAAGTACATTCACAAGGTTGTGCCACTGTCACCGCTATCCCCTACTTTGCTGTGGTTTTTAAATACAGTTTATTTATTTACTTTGAGGGAGAGAGAGAGAGAGAAAGAGAGTGAGCAGGGGAGGGGCAGAGAGAGAGGGAGAGAGAGAGAATCCCCAGCAGGTTCTGTGCTGTCCACAAAGTCCGATGTGGGACTCGATCTCGTGAACAGTGAGATCATGACCTGAGCCGAAATCAAGAGTCAGACGCATCACCGACTGAGCCACCGGGTGCCCCTCCCTGACTTTGTTTTTGAAAGTTATTCCCAAGGGTCTATGTCAGGACACTTTGAAAGAGGCACGTGTGATATTAGTCATTATCTGAAAGCCATCATTTGTACGACCGCTTTTAATATTATTAATACTTATTATTAATTATTAATTATTAATACTTGAGCTCACATCAATCCCAATGTTGATTAACCTCTTCAATTTAAACTTGACTCCCCCCGCCCCTCCCCCCCCCCCCCCCCCCCCCCCCCCCCCCCGCCCTGCTTAAGATTAGAATTCTTCTGGATTGTCATGTCCTGGTAGTGTTGCCAAGAAGATTCGGAACCCTCGGGGACGCCGGGATTTGGAACTTGCATTCTGACCTGATCCCTCGCTAGTGTCTTCAAGACTTTAATTAGCTTTTACCCTAATTTCTTTAGTTAGTATCTCACCCGGTCCCTGAGCTGGTCTAATGACCTGAAGCCTCATCAACTTCTTTCCGAAGAAAACCAGAACATTCACTCCTGTGACATTCTTTTGTACTTTTTTTTTTTTTTTTGGTCAGAACAGAAAAAAAATGGAGTAAAAAATCAACCACATCATTCTTTTATAGACACAAGAAGTAATAATTGTTGATGAAAAGGTCCCATGGTACTGAGGTTCGTTTTCACAACAGCCTCATGAGGGTATTGTTATTGCCGTTGTAGAGATGGTGAGACGGTAGCACAGAGAGGTTAAGCAGCCTGCTGCAGGGCACACAGCGAGGTGGGTGCACAGCAGGAACACAAGTCCAGGCAGCCGGCTCCAGGGCCCACGCCAAACCCCTGAGCCCCAGGACCCTCCCACTGAGAGCCACTTTTCTTGGGAGACCACTGTGCCTCCTCCCCGGAACTCCAGCATCTGGGGAAAATGTGTGTCACCGACAAGCAAGGCACAGGCAGACTGGGCACAAGGTTGTTCTGAGCGATCCCCACCAAGAGAACTGCGTCTGTGGGCTAGGAGAACAGGTGGTATAGGCAAGTCGGGGCAGGACCAGCTGTGTAGACCGGAGGGCCCTGGGCAAAAAGGAAATGCAGGTCTCTTTATTCAACAATTCCTAGGAATTTAAGAGTGACTGCAGAGCATCGACTCAGGTGCAGGGAGGGCCCTTTGGAGCGGGAGACCCTGCGTGGCCGTGTGGTCTCCCGTGGAGCCTCCTGGCGGGGCTGGGGTGGGGGCTCCCCTACCCCAGAAGGAACTGTGGCCGTGTGTTTCTGGTGAGCGAGTCTGGATCAGAAGCTGACGTGGGGGGAGGCTCTTGAGAGAGTCCTTATCAAGGCATAACTCAGCGCATGACAAGTCTGAGATGGCAGCTAGATCCGTATCGTGCCAGTCGGCATCAGTGCCTGAGGGAGGGTTTGCCGGCCGCGTGGACGTAAGCAGAGACACAGCTATTAAAACTGGGAGCTGGCTTAGAGAGATTAATTTGATTTATTTTATTTTTAACTCCCTTATTTTGTAAACAAAATAAGACCCAGAAGAGTGGTGGTGGGGGGGGATGTCTAATAGAGAAAGTTCTAGAACTAGAACCCTAGTATCTAGCTACTAGCTCACCACGTCTTTCTCATCTGTGACGCACCTTTTCCCCTGATGCTGGAGTTCTGGGGCGGATTCATGGTGGTCTCCCAGGAGGAGGGGTTCTCAGTGGGAGGGTCCTGTGGCTCAAGGGCTTGGTGGGGACCCTGGAGCCGGCTGCTTAACCTCTCCGTGCTATCTCATTATCCGGACCATGAGATGACAACAGTATTCTCGTAGGTCTTTTGTGAGGATTGTAAGAAGTAATACACCTAGAGGGATTAGCATAAAGAAGTCAATACTCAGTGTGTCGTCCTCCAAAATTCACACTGTCATGTCCTAACCCCCAGGGTGATTCTCTTAGGAAGTGGGGCCTTTGGCGGCTCATTGGGTTTAGATGAGCTCCCAAAGGTAGGAGCCCCGTGATGGGTTCGCGTCCTTATCAGAAGAGGCAGAGACACCAGAATTTTTTGTCTTGTGCTTTTCTCTCTGCCAAGTTCGGACACACAGCAAGAACGTGGTAGTCTACAAACCAGAGAGGCGGGTCTCGCCAGACACAGATCAGCCGATACCTCGCTCTTGGACTTCCCAGCCTCCAGAAGCGAGAAAGGAATGTCTGTTGTTTAAGCCACCTGGTGGACGGCTTTTTGTTAGGGGCAGCTGGATCTGACTAAGACAATAAGCATCGGCTACTACTGCTTGGAGACAATAGAATTGGCCGCCACTTGGTCCCGGCAGGTTACCCAGCGACTCCAAGTTGCTTCCTACATATACAATGGAAACAATTGTAGGTACCTTCCAAGCTCCCAACGAATGCTTAGCACCCCATCTGACAGATTAGGCAAACAGAATAACAGCAGTTTTCAGCCATATTCGTTGTTACCTAAAATCCCAAGGTCTAGAACAACCAAGTTTTTACAAAGAGGACCTGCTTTTCATTAAGCAGAGGCTAAAAACAGGACCCGAAGGCCCACCTCCCGCCATGCGGCCCCCGAGGGACCGCTCACCCTGAGACCCATAAGTCAGTGATGCGTCAGGGTTGAGCCGCTGAGCTAAGTCCCCTTAAATGGGTCATTCACCCCTAAGGCCGTTGAACACATCTCATTTCTAAAATGCCTGTTGATCGTTGACCCTAAAAGCTATCAGACTAGCAGGGGAAAAATAAAAGCAAGGATAACAAACAACCGGACCTGTGACATCTGGCTAGCTGGGTAAGATAATGTCAGGAGAGAATGTGGTTTATAACATTTACAGACAGGGCTTAGGTCCAGCTGGCTCCAACTGGCTGAGGTGTCCCTGTTGGGGGCCCAGTGGGTGGTGGTTGCAAAATGACCTTGAAACCAGCCTGGGGAGTGGGGGGGGGGAACCCTGCTTGACAATCATGACTAATATGTGTAAAATTCAAAAGCATTTGACGGATCTGAATTCACTTCAAGGTTATTAAAAAAAAAAAAACTCAGAAAATACTAAGGGTGAAAACAGCAGTTTCTAGGCTAGTTAGAAAAGGAGTATTGTGAGTGAGACAAAACAAAACAAAACAAAACAAAACACTTCAATTAAGATTATTTTTCTCTGTTGGGAGATGTGATTTTAAAACAATGACCGTCACATCCTGCTTACATCAACTGTTAAAAATAACGTTTGGGGTGTTTTTTTTTTAGTCTCTCCTGGGCATACGCTATGAAACGAACCACCTCTGTACATAGAGCAACTTCTTTGGAGGAAAAGGGAGGCTGGAATTTCAGAGTGTGGCTAAATAATGCAGAAATGCGAGGGCCCCACTCTGACCCCGCTGACAGCCTTGAAGATTCATCCTACCGGGATTGCGTCCCTCTCCCTCCCTTCCACGATTTCACACAGTTCCAAGCGCGTGTCTTGGACACCCTTGTGCTCCGGGCCCCGGAGGGAGGCAGAGAGGAGAAAGCTCCATGTTGGAGGCTCCGTTCTCTCATTCTTTGTTGTGCAACCCCAAGCAACTTGTGTCTTCTGTTTGCTGAGGCCGAAACCAGAATGACTGCTACAAAGTAGGAAGCTAACCAACCAGATACATAACCTTGAAACTCCTAGACGAAATTTCACGGGAGACTTAATGCTTGTGTTAACAGTCTTCCAGAAGTCTTGTTCCAGTCCGAGGACAGCTTCTAAAATTTTGACTGCCGTCTGTTTGGCAAACATAGACTGGATAGTTGAGCAAGGCGCAACACGAGAATAATGTCTGGGAACTTGTTAGAAATGCGCATTCGCGGGCCCCAGGCCCACTGATTCGGAAGCTCAGGGGACGGGGCCCAGGAATCTGTGTTTTCACTGCCATCTGTGGGATTCTGGCACGCTCCGATGGCTGTTTTCCATAATTTCCGCATTTCCGGGCCGTGTCGTTTTACTGAATTGTTTATTCTATGTAACATTTGGTGACAAGTCCTCTGACTGACTTCCCTATAGAGTTTGGGTTTTCAAGTATGACCCCCACTGCTGGAACCCCATGCCACAAGCGCTCTCCAACTTGACAACATCGTAAGCCATTTTCCCGGGAGCACCTTAAACATGTGGTTTCCCCCAAAGGCGCGAAGGCTGTGATGAAGGAGGAGGACAAAGTGCCATCAAACAGTGTGCAAGACAGGCCGATGTGCAGATTATTTATGAATTACGGCATTACGGTATTTACCTGCTCCGTGGTTATACATGTGCCGGTCAGGACGAGAGAATACATTGTGTGCATGGCAGTGTCAGGACACAGATGAGCTAAGTCGTATGTAGAAATGTCCCTTCTCCAGGGACAGCATGATCACTTAAGTGCTGCGGGGTGTCAGCCACCTTTTGGGGGCCCTGCCCCCAAACGAAGAAAGAAGAAGCAATGTTGTGCTGGATGAAGTGAGAACCCGCTGAATATACCCTGCTGGTATTGGCCGCGGTGGGAGAATTTACACCGTGGAGACTGACAAATGCTAGAAATGAGGGCTTTAAACATTTTTGATTTTTGAGGGTGGGTTTACCAGCAGGCCACCGGATTTAGGAGCATATGAAGCTTCAAGGTGGGTCCCATTCACTAAGGTCCTCTCCTCTGGAATAGCAGTGTTTGAAACACTATTGGTTTCAGGATCAAGCCTCTTCTTTTTTGTTGTGGTTTTGTTTTGCTTTTTTACTGTTTATTTATTTTTGAGAGAGAGAGAGAGAGAGAGAGAGAGAGAGATAGGGCACGAGTGGGGGAGGGGCAGAGAGAGAGAGAGGAAGACACAGAATCCCAAGCAGGGTCGAGCCGCCGAACTGTCAGCACAGAGCCCGACGCGGGGCCCGGACCCATGAACCACGAGATCATGACCCGAGCTGAAGCCAGACTTTTTTTTTTTTTAATGTTTTATTTATTTTTGAGACAGGGAGAGACAGAGCATGAACAGGGGAGGGTCAGAGAGAGGGAGACACAGAATCTGAAACAGGCTCCAGGCTCCGAGCTGTCAGCACAGAGCCCGACGCGGGGCTGGAACTCACGAACCATGAGATCACAACCTGAGCTGAAGTCGGCCGCTTAACCGACTGAGCCACCCAGGCGCCCCTGAAGCTGGACTTTTGACCGGCTGAACCACCCGGGCCCCCCAGGATCAAGACTCTTCCTTATGGCGGGCAAGATGGTACCCACACTGCGATTCGAAGCAAGCCTGTTGGAGAATTTCCTTATGCCTCTTGATCATTGCTGTTCTTGCTTCTGCGATGAGGCCTCCGCTAGACCCCTGAACGGTTTTTGCAGAGGATCACCTAGGTGTCTTCCAGGCATCCTGTCTCCTGGAAGTGCCAGAGGTGATGGGCTCGGCCACTATGGGTGGCCCCCTCCATCCCCCCTCACTCTCTTTCTCCTTGCAGTCTACTCCAACAGCAAGCGGAGGACCGGAGGTCTTAGAGAAAGGGTGATTTCCATTCACTTATAGTTAATGCTTCCTGAGCACCTACTGTGCTCCGGGCACTTAGGGGAATAACTCTCCAAACGTGGCCTCATTCAGTGTTCACAGAAGCCCCCAAAGATAGATACTATAAATGTCACCATTTTCCAAGCGAGGAAGCTGAGGCTCAGAGAGGTAAGCAGAAGCCAAGATCATAGAGGATTTGAACTTGATATGTCTGATTCCTTTAACCCACATGAAGCCAGCTCACAGACCCTGAAGTCTACTCGGAATTAAGCTTGTACCCAGTTCTTTCTTCCTCTGGACTGTGTTATCTCCCTGGAGCCCGTTAGCCCTTGGGGCAACAGATATCTGGTGGGTTGGCCCCAGGCGTGCTCAAGTCGTCTCAAGCCCAGGAAAGACTGTAGTTCAGGTTCTAGGTAGGACAGACTCCCTCCTCCCCCAACGAATCAATCAGCGATTTATTGAGTGCCTGCTGTAGCAATTTTGCTTTGTAGCCACCCATGGAGCTTTAAAAACATAGAGATGCTTTGGGCTCTGACCCAGAAATTCTCATTTATTGATTAAGGTGTAAGGTCTGGGAGTTGTTAATAGGCTTTTCAAGAGGGCTAGATCATTCGAAAATCCTCCCAGTGTTACATACCTAGAAATGCCAGACAAAGTTTCTAAAACACATCCTTTTAAATTGTGTAAGTGAGCTCTTGAGACAGTAAAATCCTCTGGGGCCCCAAATCATAGAAGGAACCGAAACCCAGACTGGTGAGTCCAGAATTCTGTAGCCATGCCTGGTGACAGGGCACTCTGAGTGGAGGAATGTAGCCTTTTAGCAATCAATTAGGAGACTATTAAAGCATCGCTTATTATTTGATGCATACAAGAGAATAATGCTCTTTTATTTTTTACACTTTATTTGTTTATTTTGAGAGAGACAGAGAGAGTGCAAGTGGGGGAGGGGCAGAGAGAGAGAGGGACAGAGGATCCAAAGCAGGCTCCGTGCTGACATCGGTGAGTCTGACGCGGGGCTCAAACTCACGAAACGTGAGATAGTGACCTGAGCTGAAGTCGGACGCTTAACTGACTGAGCCACCCAGGCGCCCCAAAAGCGTATCACTCCCTAAAACATATTACTCAAATTCGTTTATACTGTTTCCAAACGTAGTTCATTCACTTCACGGCCGTGTAATATTCATTCATTCTCCCATCGTGGACACTTGGGATGGGCCAAGGTTTTACTCTCATGCAGTTATGAACAGGCACGTAAATGTCTCCTGGTGTGGGTATATGCCAGATTCTCTCCAGGAATAGAATGTATTTAAAATGGAACTGAGGATTCTTGCCCCCGAACTTCCTCTACCTACCCCTTCCCCATGTCACCCGATGACAGCCCCATCCTTCCACTTGCTTGGTACAAAACTTCGACGCCCTCTGTATTAGCTTCCGATCGCTGCTGTAACAAATTACCATAAACGTTGTGACTTAGAACAATGCAGATTTATTGTCTTATGTTTTTGAGATTAGAAGTCCAACGTGGGTGTCACCCAGCTAAAATCCAGGCTTTGGCAGGGCTATGCTCCTTCTGGAGGCTCTAGAAGAGAATCTGTTTCCTTGCTTTTCCCAGTTGCAGGAGGCTGTCTGCGTTTCTGGGCACGTGGCCCCTTTTCTCCACCTTCAGAGTCAACATCGTTGAGTGGAGTCTTTCCCAAGCTGCCATCTCTCTGGTTCTTCCTCGTAGGATTGTATTTGGTCCAGCCAGATAATCTAGGATAATCTCCTGATTTTTTTTTCTAAATATTTATTTATTTATTTATTTTTGAGCGGGGGGAGGGGTGGGGGGAGGCAGAGAGAGAGGGAGAGGGAAGCAGAAGATTCAAAGCAGGCTCCACTCTGTCAGTGCAGAGCCTGACATGGGGCTCGATCACACAAACCATGAGATCATGACCTGGGCTGAAGTCGAACACTTAACACGACTAAGCCACCCAGGTGCCTTGAGTTGAAGGTCATTTGGTTAGCAACCTGAATTCCATCTAAAACCTTAATTCATTTCCTTGTGCCATGTAAGCATGTAAGTCACTCACCATATTCACAGGTTCAGGGATTGGGACATAGGCATCTTTTTTTTAAAGTAATTCATTTCTTTATTGAAGTATAATTGACATGCAGTATCCTGTTAGTTTCAGGTGGACACCATAGCGATTCGGCGTTTTGATACCTTACGAAATGATCCCCACAAGAAGTCGAGATACCGTCTGTTCTCATACAAAGTTATTGCAATAGTATTGACTATAGTCCCTATGCTATACTTTACATCCCCATAACTTATTTGTTTTATACCTTGAACTCTGCACCTCCTAATCCCTTTCATGGATTTCACTCTCCCTCTAACCCCTGCCCTAGGACACAGACGTCTTTGTGGGGCCATTGCTCTGCCTACCGCACCATCCTTGATGACTCTCTCCCGTGATAAAACCAATCTGTTAGGAGACCCTGTGGGCTCCGTTTTCCACATAACTTGAAAATCCAGCCACTTCTTACCAATCGGCTGCTATTACTCCCTGGTCCAGCCTTCGTCACTTGTGGGATTATTGCAGCGGTGTGGTGACAGGTCTCTCTCTGGCGTCCTTGTGGTCTCATCTCAACACACCAGCCACAATGAACCTCTTCAAATGTCAGTCACACATAGTACTCCTCAACAAAAGTCTCCAAGGTCTTCATTTCTCTTGAAACCAAGGCCCTGATTCTCACAGTGGCCCCCAAAAGCTCCCTGATTCATGCACTCCTGCCCCCCTCCAATTTCTCTGTTAATCCTCTACTGTCCCCGCATTGCTCCTTCCTCACCTTTAACTTCCTTTATAATCTGGTTATTGTTTTCTGCCTCCTTCCTTCTAGAAAGAAGTTCCGTGAGGGTAGGGATTTTTGTCTGGGTTATTCACAAATACCTGCCCAGAGCCCAGAATTCAGTATTTATACTAAGAATGACTTTCAGTCTAAAGGATTTCCACCAACAGCCTGGACAGAGACGAGTCTCTGGACCAGCAAGAGAGGAGAAGGAAACAAGACCCCCACATAAAGCTGAGAATCTGAAAAAAATTTGCTCCCACAGCCAAAAGCAACGACAAGGGGATGTTTCTGTCTTGGACTGGGCAGGTTAGTGGTTACCAGGGGCCGGGAGGAGGGGACGGTAGGCACCGGGTTTCCTTTTGGGGTGATGAAAATGTTCGAGAACCAGTGATGATGGTTGTACTAAATGCCACCGAATTGCACACTTAACATGGTTAGGGGCGTCTGGGTAGTTCAAGCGGTTGAGCATCTGACTCTTGATTTCCACTCAGGTCATGATGAGATTGAGTCCCATGTCAGGCTCTTGCTGACAGCATGGGGACTGCTTGGGATTCTCTCTCTCTCTCTCTCTCTCTCTCTCTCTCTCCCTCTTCCCCACTCATGCTCTCTGTCTCTGTCTCTCTCTCTCTCAAAAAAAAAATTAAATGGTTAGAATGCCAAAGTTCACTACAATAAAATCTCTGGAATCTCCTAAGGAATTGTTACCACAGCGTTATGGTCCCATGGATTTGGGGTTGAATTTATACCACCTCCACGGTCAGGGGCTCCCGAAGCAAAAAAATTAACATAAGAAGTAGTCTCAGGCTGGTGATACCCCTTGAACTTCCGAGATAGCAAGTGCTTCGGTAACTCAGGAGGAGGAATGTTCCCCTGGCTCATGCAGCATCGGATTCCCCCAGGCAAATCCCCACTGACCATGAGTTCACTATTGTGAATCCCACAGCCCACAGGGGAGGACTCCACGTGAATAGATGTCAGCAGCAGAGGGAATGGCCAAGAACTCTAGAACGGTCGTCTAGAGACCAGAGAATATGTGTCAACTGATTAAAGACCAAAAATAAACATGTAAATAGGAAATGGGAAAGAAAAAAGTAATATACCATATCAAGAAGACCAGGCATGTCTGAAAGAGAGCAAAACAACATTTCTAGAAATTAAAACAAAAGTCTTTAAACATCTCAAAAGACAGGCCAAAGGAGCTGTTTTGACAGGGTCTCACAGTGAACCTAGGAGTTGCAAAATTCATCTGTGGCATTAACCCGGAACATACTACAGAAAGACAAGTAGAGGACAAATGGCCTGGAGTATGGGGTAGGAAGGTCTAAGTTACCTGTAATAGAATCTCAAGAAGAGATAAAAGGGAGTAGGGAAGAGTTCATATTCAAGAAACAACAGGGAGTGGCGCCTGGGTGACTCAGTCCATTGGTTAAGCATCCACTCTTGATCTTGGCTCGGGTCACGATCTCATGGTTCGGGAGTTCCAGCCCTGTGTTGGGCTCTGCGCTGCTTGGGATTCTTTCTCTGTTTCTGTCTCTCCGTCTCAAGATGAATAAAGGAACTTCTTTATTAAAAAAGAAAAGAAAAGAAAGCAAGAGGGAAATTTCCAGAACTGGATGCAAGACATCAGATTCAGGAAACAGTGAGCCCTGAGCCACTGAGGTATGATGGACCACCCGGAAGCAGGGCAGAGGCAGGCCCACAGGGCGCACAGAACATACACAGGTTTTCAGGGGGAAGCACAGTTTTTCTTCACACAGGCAGGCAAAAAGTTATAGACAGCATCCTAGAAATACCCAGAAAAACTTCAGATATACGGGAGAAATAATTTTAAAATTGGCTTCACATCTTTTGGGGGTGGGGGGGGAGCTACACTGTTAATCAGAAGTCAGATTTGTTCATCCCTTGCTCTTGTAACAGAGTAGGTTATATTCTGAGAGGTATTACAAAAGACGTAGAAGGCAAGGTGCTTTAGGATATTATAATTATTGAGCAGTTATGCCTGCACGTATGGAAAGAACTATAAAAAATAAATATACGTATGGCATACAATGAAACGAGCTCAAAGGGACAAGGCCACGGCTGATCGGAAGATACGTTGAGTCCCTTCATTCACAAACCCTTGCCTGGGAAACAGATTTGGGGAAATTCCCAGTGATCTGTTCATTGCGATGAAAGTAAGGGTTTTTCACGGTACACGTAGACATGATCTTCGCTAAGGGGCGTGTGGCAGATTAAAGAAGGCTGCAGATTTTCCGCCCATCAGGAGGCGGGTTGACGTTGCCTCTCTTGAATCTGGGCAGGCTCTGTGATTGCTCCGGCCAATAAGGTATTGAAACTGTGATGCTGTGCCAGTTTTCAAGCCCAGGCCCCAAGAAACTGGCAGCTTGCTCTTCCTGGCGCCTGGAACACTTGCTCTTAGAGCCCCGAGCTGCCCTGGAGGAAGTCCGGCTATGCTGCTGGAGCCATGTGGAAAAGACCCAGGTATCTGAGAAACCATCCAGTCCGATTCTGTGGCCGCTGAATCCCACCTAGCGACCCTGGTCAGTGCCATAAGGGACTGAAGAATGTCCCAGCCAAACCTTGCCCAAATTCCTCTCTTTCTCTTTCTCTCTCATTGTATATATACACATACACACATATCCATATGCATGTATATACACATATACATATGCATATATATACATGCACACATACACATATACATATATACATATACCTATGCATATGCACATGTATATATGACTCAAACACAATAGAATTTTATTTCTGGATCATGTAACCATACAAGGAGCAAGTTTCGTGTCAATAAATGGCCCTCCACATGGTGACCCAGGGACCAATAAAATGGTTTGAAGCCACTTATTTTAGGTAGTATGTTACAACACACAGGTAGAACTTGGTTTTTTTTTTTTTTTAAACATTTAAAAAAATGTTTTTATTTATTTTTGAGACAGAGCATGAGCAGGGCAGGGGCAGAGAGAGAGGGAGACACAGAATCCAAAGCAGGCTCCAGGCTCTGAGCTGTCAGCACAGAGCCCGACGTGGGGCTCGAACTCATAGAGTGTGAGATCATGACCTGAGCTGAAGTTGGACGCGTAACCGACTGAGCCACCCAGGTGCCCCTAGAACTTGGTCTTTGGGTCACGTGTTATTTCTTTCCATTCCCACTTCAGTTAGTATCATCTTCTGGAATCCATATGCTGTTTTGGTAGACGTGGGAGACTTGTGACGTGGGCAAGATGGATGACACTTGTCTTCTCAATACCGTTACATTTCTGGAGTGAGCCTTTCATGTATCCCCCGACCTCTATATCCATATTGTCTCAGGGCCAGCTTCCTGGGCATGTGTGACCTGTGCGGTCCCTCAGAGCCCCATGCTCAGAAGGGCATCATGCTTGATTAGATGTTCTGTGGTTGTCATCCTGAAGTTCTGAAATAAATTTGTCTTTGAACTTGTGTTTTGTAAATGGAATCTGCAAGAACAGTGGAGAAGAGACTGTGTAATATGCGTGTGCACAGCAGCTCCTTGCTGGCCCATCTGCACACACCTTTCATGACAAGCCGTGAGCACAGATTTCCAGCAGACCCATGATGTATAGGTGTTCACTAAGGCACAAAGCAAAGTACCCGATACACATTTTATGTGTTCAAATAAGTAGGGGCGGGACCAAGCCCAAAAGGCCATACTCTCCTTTGGAACCAGAGTTTGTTTTGGCTACAGAAAGAAGCAGTCACGTTCTCAGAAGTGTGGACTCAGGTGGGAAAGAGAAGATTTTTCTTTCTGTTCTGTGAGGATATAGAAGTGGAAATATGGGCATCTCAAATTGGTGGTAGATAAACAAACATTTGTAAGTGCTGGTATTTTTAAAACCAGAGGGATTCTTGGGCAGAACTTGTTACCAGATAGATGGTCTTGCAGCCATTTCAAAGCAGGCTCATCATGGAAAATTCTATTGAGGATCAGGTTACTGCTTTATCTTGAACACTTATTTAGTTAGCTAATTTTGCAGTTCCATGTGAAAGCTGAACTCTTATGAGCTCGAATTAAAGACGCAGTAACATATGGGCACCTGGGTAGCTCAGTTGGTTAAACGTCCAACTTTGGCTCAGGTCACGATCTCGTGGTTCATGAGTTCGAGCCTTGCATCTGGCTCTGTGCTGGCAGTCCAGAGCCTGGAGCCTGCTTCAGATTCTGTGACTCCCTCTCTCTCTGCCCCTCCACTGCTCACTCTCTCTCTCTCTCTCTCTCTCTCTCTCTCTCAAAAATAAATAAACATTAAAAAAAAAAAAGATGCACTAACATACTAACATAGAAAAGGCGGTATGCCATCTCGAATTCAAACCTGTTAGGATTAAGGCTTATGATTTTGAGTTAATCGTCAGACTTCAGTATGGCAGGTTGATCAGTTGGGTCATCCACAATATTTCTTAGCAATGACAGCAAGCAAACAGCTCTGTGAGAGGTGGTCTGAGTTGTTAGGACATATCTCAGTTTGCTGTGTAACACACTATGTTTTTTTTTTAGCTTGATCAGGACTGTTTGGAGCATTTCAGAAATATCTGGAGCGAAAAAACTACACAGTGATAAAATATAATGCCAGTGGCATCAACTGAAGAGCTGACCCCAACAATCATGGCCAATCTTATGGGAAAGGAGAAGCAGGTCCTTGTAATAGTTGACTTGGAAGGATTTCCTCCAGCCTTCCTGGTCTCGGTAATGGGGCCGCCATTTTTGGGTCCTATTTCTCAAAACAGAGAAGGTGAAATTGTCATCCTCCCTTTCTGTCTCTTTCCCTGTGTTTCTGTATCTCTCTCTCTTGTATACCCCTCTTCCAGCCAACCCCTCATCCCATCCATTGTACCTCCTCAGCATTTCCCTAGGACACTTTAATTGGAATAGACTACTAACGGGGTAAATCACTGCTTTTTATTTGTTGTATGTTTCCCAAATTGAAAACCTTTAGGTGAAGTGGGATGATGAATTACTCAAGAAGACACGTAAGAGAATAAAACAGCAAAGCTTAATAAACTTTCGTCCAACTTTAGAATAGAATATGTAACAAATGGGGAAGATCTAAAAATTAAGCATGGTAACTTGTTTTCTCATTAATTGTAATTTCCTAGGCGTGTTGCCCAAGCTAAGGCAGGATAACGAAGTGGCTCTGGGGCTAGAGTGTCCAGTTAAAGTCCGTGGCTACTTTTCCCAATCCCTGGTTCCTACAGTACTTGCCTGGAGTGATCCAATGATCTTCTAAGTGCTCGGTCTCCTCCCTTTGAGCTTCCCTCCATTCCATCATAATGAGAGGGATCTATTTAATTTACTCTGATCACTTCAACTGTGAACATTTGTACACGCGTGTGCGTGCGTGCATTTTTAATTAGCGTCTATGGCTGAGTCCAGGAAGGATACAAAGACCAGGGGCAGAGCAAAACTGGTTCTTGCCCTCAAGGAGCTTACGAATGAATGAGTGGATTTGAATAACGTGTTTGAATGATGACAGTTCAAAAAAAAATGCTCACCGCACGTTTTGTTGACCCTTGAAGAACAATGCAGAACAAGGTCGAATACAAATTCCTATTTGCGGAAGTAACCGCTGTCAACAATAGCATGACCTCACGCTGCAGTTCACGGCCGCCACGCGGAGGCCAAGTTTTGTTTCAAAGCTTTGGGATTCTTGTGGAAACCTGCACAGCAGTGTTACTGGAAACAAGGCAGCTGTGAAGGCGTGGGAAAACCGAACACCTTATCAGATCTAAAACCTATAGATAAAAATTGTGTTTTAAGTTTAGTGCTTCCTGGCTCAAGGAGATGTGAACATTAAACTTCATGCATCTGCGTGAAATAGCACGGGTCCTTCAAAGCAACTTTTCACGTAGAAAATGCTGGACTCTTTTTCTCTGGGACGTGAAAAGGTCCTGTCACCACTTGATATTGGACTATAAGGCTGCTGATTGTACTGTCAGGATGCGAAAGTTACGCTAGAAATACTGAGGAAGTAGAATTTTCCGTCTGAAGAGAAAAGGAAAGGTAACAAAACGCTTTGTAGGGGTTTTTCCCCAGAAAGCCGGGTGGTGATCAAGCCTTACATATACTGTTGTGTTTATTAACTAAAGTCGATTATTTCCCAACAGTGGAAACAACTTGTATTTTTCCTTAAACACACCAGGAGTTTTGCAACTCATGCTGGCATACTTTCCATTTCTGGAATTTCATAAAACTGTGCGTGAATGAATTCTACTTTTGGGTGAAACTGACATTTTGTTCTCCCACACTGAGCATCGGAGGCAAAGTACGTTGTTGAGCAGTGTATTTGAGTGGAATAGATCACTAACGTCAATTCGAAACCTTTTTTTCTGAAATGACAATTCCTTAGCTGAAGTGGGATGGTATATTACTCCCTGGGACAACCCAGAGAATATGAAGGTGTAGTAAGTTTTTATAAGTGAAAGGTTGAATATGTAGAATATCTGAAAGTTTGAAAATCAAAGAGGAAGACTTCTGTTCCTTCCGATTATGCTTTTCTGGGTATGTCGCCCTAAGTGAAAAGGGGGTGGCTCAGAGGCTGGCTGTGACATTCACACCCTGAGGGTTTGGGCAAGTCATTTCTCCTTTTGCTTCAGTTTTCTCCTCTGTGAAGTGGGGATGGCATTAGCAATGCTTACTTCTTAGGTGGCAAAGAGGATAGACCCCGATTACACAGGCCAAAGGCTCTGAACAGAATCTGGCAGAACTTGGCTCGGAGCGAATTGCTCTATAAGTGTTAGATACCTTAATCGGATTGTCCCATGCGACCTAACCACAGGGTTCTGCCTTGGCACCAAATGAATACAGATGAAATCAAAACACGAACAATAAAGACAGTGGTGGAGGGTTGGCTTAACAACCAGATGGCAGGCCCTGTTGGGGCAAGGCATCTTTTTGATTTTCAAACCGACCTGATATGTGAATTAGGTCATCCCTGGGCCCCCCCGCGGGAAACCCAGCTACAAAAATCCTCCTATGGCCCCTTTCTATTGTTTCCCGACCATGAAAACAAAGATAGGAAAGCTTTGCGTAAAGAACCTAAATATGCTTCAGGAGGAATTTTAATATAATTGCTCTCTCTTAGTTTCCCTGCTTCAGGAGGAATTTTAATGCAATTGCTCTCAGTTTCCCTGAGAACCGCTTCGACGTATTTTCTTACTTGTTTGGCAGAAGCAGGTTGAAATTTTTTAAAACAGGCTTTACTGAGGAATTTTTCCATGTGTTCAAAATGATTAGATTTGGGGTAAATCTATTTTGGAGCTATGCTCATGCTTGTCTTATGCTTATGGAAAAGGGTAAGCCCTCTGGATGGCTTCACCTGATATTTGAGAGAATGTCTTGAGTGTTCACAGATGGCAGCGCCTGCCTTCCTGCGCCTTCAGCTTCAGGGGTACCTGGAGAAGAGCATACTGTTCTGGAAACATGACAAGCAGACATGCAGCATCCGGGGAGCAAGTCTGTCATGTCAATGGTCACTTTATGGCAGGTGGAGTTCAATCAGGAAGTGGTGTTTATCTCCCTCGTTGGTGGTGATTCCTGTTCTGAAAGAACCCTCTGGAATTTCCTGATGTAAGAAACATTTCTGGAGTGACTGCATGATTCAGGTTAGGCATCTGGCTCTTGATTTCCACTCAGGTCATGATCTCATCGTTTGGGAGTTCAAGCCCTGCATCGGGATTCTCTCTCTTTCCCTCTCTCTCTCTGCCCCTCCCCCACTTGCTCGCTCTCTCAAAATAAACTTAAAAAAAAAAAAAAAGAAAAGAAAGAAACATTTCTGTGAAAAACTCTCTCTCTTCAAGTCTACCAATGATCCAAGCATGATCCTCCTGAAATCTGGTACCCACCTCTCTACTCCTTACACTGAAAACTGGAACTTAACTTTGTGTGTCTTCTAGAATTCTAGGTGCCTATCAATAACCTTCACAAACACTAAATTAAAAGTTTCCATGTATGCTGGGGATGTAAAACATTTATGAATAAAAGAATGATGCCGGGGTGCCTGCATCGGTTAAGCATCGACTCTTGGTTTAGGCTCAGGTCGTGACTTCTCGGTCTTGTGGGTTTGAGACCCCCTTCGGCTCCACAATGACAGTGCTTGGAGCCTATTTGAGATTCTCTGTCTCCTCTCTCTCTCTCTGCCTCTCCCAGATTCACGCTGTCTCTGTCTCTTTCAACATGAATAAATAAACTTACAAAAAAGAAACTATGAAAAAGAATGATGTCGATGATGTTAAAAATACTGAAAAAAATAACGTTGCTCATAGGAACATATTTGGGAGTGTGTCCCTTTGAACGCTTGAATAAAAGGAAATAACTCACACGAGCAGGGTAAGATACACTTTTAAATGATATATTTAAATATTCACCTCTGTCGCAGATGTGAGCAGAAACACCCCCTCCCCCCCCAAAGCGCAACCAAAAAGAAAGTTTATAATATCGGCAATTCTGAACTAGTTAGGTGAAATGATAAGCAGAAAAAGCTAGAGAAATTGGTTGTTTTACCATATCATAGTGATACCATTGTCCTGGGTGGTTTATATTCTATTTGTCAGCCATTGAGTAGGGTTAGTTTAGTTTATTTAGTTCAATTAAGTTTAGCAGAAACCTCCTGCTAAACCCAGTGCGGGGGCGGGGGGGGGGCAGTGAAAGTTTTCATACTCACCAGAGAATTGGTTATGGGGTCACGTTTCACCTTTGCAAACAGGCTGTCCCCACACTGAGCCAGGCGAAAGCTACCGTAATGAAAGCAGACAAGTAACAGGCGTGTTGAAAACTCTGAGGGTCGTCCAGCGGATTTTGCCAATCTGCACACAACCTCGCCTGTTACTCTGAGTCTCCCTTTGTCCCAAAAAACTTCCCACCGGGAGCCACAAGATAAAAAGTCCTTGCCTCAGCTGATCTCCTAGATCAGCACTGCTGGGCGGCCAGGAGTCCCCAACGGGAAACAAACAAACAAACAAAAAACTTGCTAAACTGGTTGTTCGGGCACTTTGATTGGAATGAGACTCCGAGCTGAGAGGAAGAAGCAAATGGGAAAGAGAGAGGAGAAAATGGAAGGTTATGCTTCCTGAATCTCAACCTCCATAAATAACATAGTGTACCTGAACTACAACAGGAAGTCCAAGCAGAGATGAGATTCTAGGTAACGTCCTGGGTGGGGAAACGCAAACTGATATGTTCTGTATCGCAGATCATTTCTTCCGCATGAAGAAAAGTGTAAATGTGAGAAAAGACGACGCCAAGAACCATTATACGCCTATTCTCTTGTGAGAGTCACTGGCGAGATTTATAAGCAGCCAGGAGCTAAGTCTGCCCTGCTTTGTTTTGAAACAGAAAAATCCTGGAGCTTCTGCCTGAAAGTCAGGCCAGGTGTCAGTGTTTCACAGTTTTGGAGGAAGCAGATGGGGGGGGGGGGGCTCCTCCCCCGAAGTCTGTTTCTCCCTTGTTTCTAAGCTGCATGGCAAAAGCGTTTTTCAAAAATATGAAAACTGGCACCAATAAAAGGCGGCATTTGGGGTTTACGGAGGGCACTGAGTAGTAGTGGGTGTGGTTGGAAAGCACTCAGGGAACACTTTCCTGGAGATAATCCCTTACTGGCCAGAGCCCCAGCTTCTGCAGCTCGTGGGAATTCCCCTAACAATGGTAGATGACACTTTGGCCCAAATACATCTTTAAAAAAATTTTTTTTTAACGTTTATTTATTTTTGAGAGAGACAGACACAGAATGCGAGTGGGTTAGGGGCAGAGAGAGAGGGACACACAGAATCCAAAGCAGGCTCCAGGCTCCGAGCCGTCAGCACAGAACCCGACGCGGGGCTCGAACTCACAAAGCTGTGAGATCATGACCTGGGCCGAGGTCGGACGCTCAACCGACTGAGCCACCCAGGCGCCCCTGGCCCAAATACATCTTGAACTTCATCCGAGACCAGGTTGCATTTCCGTTTTCTCATTTCATCCTTTGAGTTTAACTGAATGGCCAAATTATTCTCTGATAAATTCCTTGGTATACAATTGTTTTTTTTTTTAATTCTTCCTTTTTAGAGACCATTTTTCCTACTGAAAATGTCAGTTATTACCCTTCCCGCCCCCCATTTCCCAAGAATCCTGAGGCCCTGCCTGGTCACACGATACCGAGAATAGCAATAGCCACATTGGCTTCCACTCCAGTGTTCTGAATTCCCATAATCTTGCCATCTTAACTACTCACATCAATGATCAAGAATATTTTTACGACTGTAACATCTCTCACTTAATATTAGAATTCTAGAGTTTTCACTTGGCTGCCTTCCTAGGTGCTGTTTGTAGGGGAAAGTACTCCATTTATTCATTCAACCAATATTTATTAAGCCTATATTATGTGCTGGGCAATATTCTGGGTGCTAAAGAGACAGTAGTAATCAAAACAGGCAAAGATCTCTGCCTTCATAGAACTTACATTCTAGAGCAAGGAGAGATACCACAAGCAAGATCAACAAGAAAATCTATGGTACCTTAGAAGTGACTGTAGGGGAAGAAAACGCTTTTCCTGTAGGTTCAGTGCCTGGGGTCTGTGAACTAAACAGGCAGAAGACTGATTAACAGAAGAAGAGGCAGACGCATTTTAAGGTTTTTAATTTTACATGCACGGGGGGCTTCACAGAAAAGAAGTGAAAAATCTGAACGAGTGGTTAGGCTCAAGGGCTTACGTACCATTTGACAAAAGGGGATACACGGTGGGGAAGCGACAAGGAACAAAGGGAAGGGGGTTTGGGCTCTTAGAGCCAGTAAATTACGGGCAGGTGACTAGGAAGTATATGGGGAAAGCTAATGGTAGAGAAAGGTTATTGGGTAAAATTTGTTCAGGCAGATCAATCTTGATGTGTCTCCGGTGATTAGGATTGTTCTCCTCTTCCTGGTACAGGAACAGGGTGGGGGTGGGGGGAACACCTGCACCAGGCAAACTTATGCCCTGCTTTTTGGTGGATGGGGGAGGCAGAGAGCTCTCTCTGTGTCTGCTTTATCTCAGTTGCCTCTGGCTCAAGATAATCCTTGTGCTCCAATCGCAAATTTAGACAGGAGAAGTCCCACTGAACAGGGTGACATTAACTTTTGAGTGAAGACCTTAAAGGAGAAAGGGAGCAAGCCAGGAGGGTATGGGGAACAGCACGGCAGACAGAAGGAAGGAGAGAAGGTGGGAGAGTGCCAGCACAGTCAAGGCAAGTGTGCAAGAGGGGCGTGAGTGAAAGAGCAGGATTAGAAAGGAAGACAGGGGCAAGGTGGGCACGTACAGATCGGGTATAGGTCATGAGACGAGGTGGGGAGCTGTTGGACGGTTTTGACCAGAGGAAGATGGGACCTAACATATTTTAATAAGATCGCTCTGACTTCGGGGTTGAACAGATGTCGTGGGGTGACGGGGCTGGGAGCCTGACACCCTGAGAGGGCAGTGTGGCCACACACAGGCGAGAGGTGGTGGTGACTTTAACCGGGAAGGTGGCGATGGGGGGAGGGATGGCCATCAGATTCTGCGTGTATGTTTGGGCAGAGTGACAGGATGTATTGGCCAATTAGATGCGAGGTGTGGGAGAAGGGCCAGGGTGGAGTTTTGCCCGTGCAACAAATTGTAATGGAGTCACCACTGTAGGAGAGGGAAAATAATCTTCCCTCTGCCCTCCTGAGTACCCCGCTCTTGGCCGAGTTCCCCCTGGAATAAAAGGCAGATTAACAAGAGGAAAAAAACAAACCGAGTCTATTGATATGTGTACCTCTTGGATACACGGGAGAAACTGAGTGAAAATGAGTAACTCCAAGAGATGGCTTTAGAATTCAGGCCTAAATACCATTTTAATCAGGGAAGGGGGGTGTATAGGCTTCTTAGGGGAGGAGTGAAGGATCTTTAGGAAAGAGGAAGGGGCCCTTAGAAGCAGGGATGGGAGGTAGGACCGTTTGTGACAGAGTTTGCTGGGTGTGGTATCTCCTAGGCTCCCAGTCTCCTCTCCTATGATAAGAGTCGATCCTTCCTGGTTGATGAAACTCCCAGCGGGGAGCTTCCTTTTGGAGGAGCCGTCTTTCGGTGGATAAGGGGTGTTCAGAGAAAGCCTGTCCCTGTATTTGCTGTTTTTGATTACAGCTCAAAATATTCAGTATCCCAAAGTTGAAAGTTCAGAGAAGTCTGAGCTGGAGATGTTTGTTCGGACCACTTAAGCCTGTCGATGATATCGAAAGCCACGAGGACGGGTGAGCTCACCAAGAAAGGGAAGGCAGCCTTGGAGTGAGATCTGGGTCCAGATTCCAGCTCAATGTTTGCGACTCCATAACCACGCCCACTTCCTTATCTGTAACACGGCTGTGTGTTAGGGACTGAATGTTTGTGTACCCTCCCCAAACCGTGTATGTTGAAATCTCAACCTTCCATGTGATTGTATTGGGAAGTGGGGCCTTTCGGAGGTGCTCAGGTAGTGAGGGTAGAAGCCTCATGAATGGGATGGTACCCTGATAAAAGAGACCACTGAGGACTCCCTCGCTTTCTTCCACCAGTGAGAGCACAGAGGGGGGACGTCCATGCGATCAGACAACGGGGCTCTCACCAGACGCTGAATCTGCCGGCATCTTGCTCCCAGATTTCCCAGCCTCCAGAACTGTGAGAAATCAATGTCTGTTGTTGAAGCCACTCAGTCTCTGGTATTTTTGTTACAGCAACCCACATGGACAACTGAGAAGCTAGGATAATATTAGCATCACAAGGGAACCCTTAGAATAGATGCTGAGTTCATGTTGGTTGAATATTATCAATGAATGTATAAATAGAGTCCTGTTCCCTGACCAACCCAGAACATTTGTTCTAGGCATCAGTTACCTCTTCTCCTTGGCGTTCTCTCATTCACGATCCTGGATTCTGCATTGAGGAACCGAGTGGCAAGGCAGGACTTTGACTCTGTCTGCATGAATAAGCCACTGTTAACTGGACACTTGCTATGTGCCTGGGGCTGTCTCACGAGAGCCCTAGGAGATAGGTACCCTCAAGATCTCAGTTTTATGGATGAGAATAGGCCCGGGTAGCTAAAAACCAGAACGTAGACTGGGATCCAGACTGGACTGCAAAGCTTAATCATTATTCTGTGTCTGCCGTGTTGGGAGAGGGAAGGGATCTCCTAACTCTGGTCGGCGACACTTCTTGGTGTTCATTGGTTCCCCAGACACCCCGCATTGGCTTGCTCAGTCCGAGGTCCTACAGGTGCTAAGTGCACGGTGGGATCAAATGTCAGTTCAGCGCTTCACACAAGTGCAAGCTCCAACGGTCATTTTGACATTCAGTGAGGTGCCCCTTCTTCCCCTCTTTCTCTTCCCAAACTTAAACATGCATAGATAAACATCTTGAGTAACATCTCTGGTTTATGGCTCCCTTTGATCTTCTCCCATTTTCACTTGGCCTCTACCTAATGCTTTTCAACCCTGGCTATGCTTTCGAAAACATCTGGAGAACTTTTGAAAAGGGCGGGACCTGAGCCCCCGCCACAGACCAACTCGGTCAGGCTATCAGGACAAGGCAGGGAGGTGGTCTTTATTTTTTAAGATCTGTCTGGGCAATTCTAATGTGCAGACAGACCTAAGAACCACCCATGTATGGGATAGGACAAAGTCGAATGCAGGTGAAAATCATGACTACGTAGCTAGCCCAAAGATTGAGGCAAAAATCATATTTAAAAAAAAAACAACAACAATCGAATTCCTTTTTTGCTCCCAACCACTCAGTCTGAAGACCATACCTATCAGAATCTGGAGTGGGTAATTTAGTTGAATGTGTCCTCTAGTGATCTCTATTGATGGGCATGGGTGTCATATTCTATCCCGACCCTGATGCATTTTTGTTGAGGATCAATAGTTTGAGGAACATAAGGCAGATTCAAATTATTTTGGGTCTTTTGCGCAAGATGCAAAGAAGCCATGGGGTGAGAAGGGGAATGTGAGGGGGGTAGTTCTCTGGCGGTGATAACCAGCGGCTGGCCTTGCAGGAGAAGGACTGGAGAAGCAGGGCCAAAGGTTTCCACTGCCCCTCTCTTAACCCTATCCTGGCCTTGGGGCCAGTCCCAGATTCCAGCAGAGATGAAGGGATGCTGGGCAAATTCAGGCAGCCTCAGTGGAATGGACAGAGAGCCCCACATTCAACAAGGCCACTGAGTTGTGAATTCATCCTGGGACAGCCATCTCAGGACGCTGACCTTTGGAGACCACGGACATGCATACCTGTGCAAACTTGAATTTAGAAACTATCCCTTAATTTTATTCGAAAACAATAGAGGGTCCCTGAAATCCCCCTTTTTTTTTTTTTTTTTGCTATCTTTTTGTCTAATATGTCCTTTCGGGGGAATGAGTTACTGTGGCTCCGTTTAAAAGCTTCTGCTATCCTTCTTCCCTCCATGGAGAGCTAACAAGTAAAACTATTCCTTCTTGCAGAATAGAAACCCGAATATTTCTGGAGACATAAACTGGCGTGTTTGTGTCTGTGTTTAGAACTGACTACAATCGGCACTTAGACTCTGTCTGGCTGGGAGAATAAGAGGCTTTGAGTCAGCGGCAACTATCCATTCCTTCCCATCTCGTAGCTTTTAGTGCACTTTAGAGGAAACAGCTGACTAAATGCAAAGACAACTCCTGTGCCAAAGTTTCTTCTGGGCCTCTCTCCAGGCAGGTGTCTCCAAGTGCGATCTGTGAGCATCATGAGTAGGCGGAGTAGGGCCTCTTCCATTATTGTTTGCCCAAGAGACTATTATGACCCCCACTCCCTATTTTCAGGAGTTTTTGATGTCCAAGGATAAAGGTTTAATAAATGAAGGTATCAGGCCTCGGTGCACATATTTCCTTTGCTTCCCTGACCTCGCTTTCACCAGGGGTGGTCGGACCAGGCCATAAGCCAGATTGGGGGGGGGGGGGGGGTTGGAGGCCCACGCTCCTGCCCAGGCGGCCCTCCTGAGGTTCCAGGAATCTTCTATCTCAAATATCTTGCCAGATTCTAAAGCTCCTCGCAGACAAAGGAATCTATATACATTCAGTAGCATCGCATTTCAGAAGCCAGCTAATGTGGGATCTATTACGGATTCATAAACCAGAATAACATGGGCATGAAATGATCGATGCCCATAAAAACCTGCCTCTCCAGCACCATTGCTGGTGTTTTGCCGTGGTTTGTTTTGTGATTTAAAACACTGTAAGATAGACAAGCAGTATGTGAAAACGTCCATGTACTGTTTAAACAAAAACGAACATCTATGCTGAGAAATGAAAACATCACCGGTACCCCAGAAGTGGCCGTGTGCTCCAATTAGATCATGGGTCTTTCCCCTGCTTTGCATCCCCCATAACCGCTGTCCTGAATTTTGTGTTAATGACATCCTTGTTTTTATTGTGGTGTGCGTGTGTGTGTGTGTGTGTGTGTGGCTATAACCGTAATATCAACCAATAGTATTTTTAATTTTGCCTATTTTTGAATTTTACTTGAATAATTTGTTTCTTTGGATCAATGTTGCTTTGGAAATTCAGCCACATGGATGCGTGTAACCTGATCCATTATTTCCACCGTGTGGGGTGCCATGGTCTGGTAAACCAATGACGAGGCCTTTTAATAGTTACACTGTTGATAGATGCTTGTGTTGTTTCCTTTATGGAGAATACTGCTAAAAACATTTGTGAACATGTTTCCTGATGAACATGTGTCAGGTTGGATATTGACAGCTTTTGTTTACCAGACTCCCTTCCTTGAGGAATCATCAGGAAAGGAGCAAAATTCCCAAGACTGGAGTTGCTAAACCTTTTCCCTATTTTTAAAATGTGGGATTAGTTGGAATCTAGAATCCATTGAGACAATGAGCACGTTGAGGAATCTTGACAAAATTCTAAGAAAAGAAAATTTGATGTGATTTGTTCATAAGAGTGGTTAAAAAAATGAGGTCCCCATGACTTAGTATAATGTCACTAAAAATAAGCCGTGACAGGGGCACCTGGGTGGCTCACTTGGTTCCATGTCTGAGTTTGGCTCAGGTCATGATCTCGCGGTTTGTGAGTTCGAGCCCCACATCGGGCTCTGTGCTGTCAGCTCAGAGTCTGGAGCCTGCTTTGGATTCTGTGTCTCCCTTGCTAGCTGCCCCTCCCCCACTTGCGTGCGTGCACACGCACTCTCTGAAAAATGAACATTCAAAACGTTTTTTAAAAAGCCATGACCAATTATTTTAATCCATTCTTTGCTTTAATTTAATCAGTGTCGTGCACTGGTAGATCCAGGAAATGCTTCATTTATCTTACTTTTCTAAGAACATCCTGTGAGTCTCTATATAGACTCTCCATTATATGTCTATTCCCAGTGGCTTATATTTGTTTGTTTCTCTCAAGACAACTTCTCTAGACCACAAGCGCTATTGGGCAGGGACCCTATCTCGATCATTTAATGAAGTGCTTGACTGCAAGCTATTTCACCCTAGGGATTAGCTGAATGGATCCTTTCCTCGAAGGTAAGACTAGGAACATAGGATCACAGCAGTACAGGTAGGAGAGCCGGTAGTTTTAGAACCAACATACCTAATGATTATTGATGAACAGATAAATATCTACTTAGAAAGTTCTATTTAAGCTTTTGCCTTGCTCAATATTTTTTGAGGGTTCGGGTAAGTTACTTATTTCTTTTATATGACAACTTCATTGGGATATAATTACCATATACACAATTTACCTATTTAAATTGCACAAGTCAGTGTTTTCTTATATCTACAACCATCACCACGATCACTCTTAGACATTTTCATCACTCCCAAAAGAAACTCTGTCCCCATGAGCAGTCACTCCCCATATCGTCCCAACCTTCCCAGCCCTAGGTATCCACTAACCAACTTTCAGTCTTTATTGATTTGTCTATTCTGAATATTTCACATAAATGGGATCATATAATATGTGCTTTTTGGTGATTGGCTTCTTTCACTTAGCGTAATACTTTTAAGGTTTGCTGATGTTATGGTATATGTCAGCACTTTATTCCTTTTTATTGCTAAATAATATTCCATTCTATGGGCATAACACATTTTACTTACCCATCGATCAGTTGATAGACATTTGTGTCATTTCTACTTTTTGACTATTTTGAATAATGCCGGTGTGAACATTTGGGTACAAATTTGGGGGGAGATATATGGTTTCATTTCTCTCTGAAACGTTTTCATTTATTTCTTTTCTCTTGGGTATATGCCTACAAGTGAGATTGCTGGGCCATGTTGTAACTCTAGGCTTAACGCTTTTTGAGAAACTTATCTTGATCAATATTTTAATAAGCCACTTATGTGAAGACAAAATTTATAATGATCAAATTTCTGAATGGTATAAATCTGTTAAGAAATCCATGCTCCAGGGTGGTGCTGTTCACTATGGTAGCCACTAGCCACATGTGGCTGTTGAACACTTAAAATGTCGTTAGTCCAAATTAAGATGAGTTATAAACGTAAAAATACATACTGGATTTCAAAGTCCTAGGATGAAAAAAGAATGTGACTTGTGTCATAAATTGTCTCGGAAATAATTGGCATACTGATTACATGTTGAAATGGTAACATTTTTGGATACATTGGGGTAAACAAAATACATTTCTAAAATTAATTTCACTTGCTTCTTTTTACCTTATTAATGTGGCTACAAAAAAATTTAAATTACATGTGTCTCACATTCTATTTTTTAAAAATTTTTATTAAGTTTTTAATTTTAAGCCCAGTATAGTTAACAAACGTGCTTTGTTAGTTTCTGGCACACAATATGGTGATTCAACAATTCTATACATTACTTAGGGCTCATCGTAAGTGTACTCTTTTTTTTTCTTTAATTTTTTAATGTTTATTTTTGAGAGATAGAGAGAGAGTGGGGGAAGGACAGAGAAAGAAGGAGACACAGAATCCGAAGCAGGCTCCAGGCTGTGAGCTGTCAACACAGAGCCCAACGCAGGTCTCACAGACCGTGAGATCATGACCTGAGCCACAGTCAGAAGCTTAACCAACTGAGCCACCCAGGCGCCCCCATCATAAGTGTACTCTTAATCCCCATCAGCTATTTCACCCATCCCCCCCAACCCACCTCCTCTCTGGCAACCATCAGTTTGTTCTCTAAAGTTAAGAGCACTGTTAACTTGGTTTGTTTGTTTCTTGGTTTGCCGCACATTCTATTTTTATTGGACAGCACTGCTCTATTCTCTTCGTATTCCTTTCCTCCTTCAAATATTAGATGGACACTAGCCTGGCCGGATTTGGAATCAGACCAGCCTGGATTCAAAACCAGATTCTTCTTAGCTGGGTGTAAAGCTATTAACATCTCTCAGCTTCGATTCTCTTAACTGTAACATTTTTGAAAGTGATAAATATTTTATTTCTTTATCAAAATGTTATGAGACTTCAACAACAGAAGCGACCTAAAAAACCCAGCTGAATGTAGGCATATGGAAAGAGCTACGTAGATGTTATTTCTCTTCTCTCCTTTCCTCGTTTGCATTCTGGTAAGTGATAGGTAATTAACCGAGCCAGATGATTTACAGTTCTTATTGCCATCAAGTACCACCTCCTGTGACTTACAGCGTATTTATTTGAATAAGAGACTTTAAGATATTATACCTAATAAAATGTTTCAATGTTTGAATTGTTCCGGTAGGCAAGTTTTCATAAATAATATGAATAACCACCCTCATCTTTTCTGTGACTTCAGCATTTAACTTTGCTCATTTGCAGTTCAATACATGCCAAGTTTTAAAACAATTTTGGGCTGTTTGAACTTTACTCAACACTAGGGATATGTTGGGATTGTTTGCGTGTGGTTCAGGATGTCATTCGAACTATCCAGAACTCATTCAATACGGAAAACTAAGTGAGAACTTCTCAAGGGAACTTGTTCTCTCTCCAGAGGTCAATGGAATTTCCTGTTTCTGTTTGGACTCAAAATATCCCATGAAGTTCTACTTTCTCTGAACACTTTGGATCCTGGCTTGGCCCAGGAAGGCACAGTTTAATTTAAATGAAAGACACACACACATATGACAGAATCACCACCTCCTCCAGTTCTGTGGCCCGTCTGGTGGGTCAGAAGTTGACTTGTCCCATCAACAGTGACCTCGGATGGTACTCTCTTCACTTTGCCGGGGAGAGTTCCTTCTTCTCCAGAATCGGCAACTACCCACAATTTTTTTTTCTACCTTTTTGCAGTTTTGGAAGGAGATGGAGTGTCAAATATAGAGGGAAATGGTTAGAAAGAAATTGGTAATTACCTTTACTTCATCAAAGGAAAAATTTGCCTTTACACACTAAAGTTTCACGTAGTTAAATAAAACCTCTTGTTATACGGAAGGTTGGAGGCAGTTCTTTCCCTTGCTCTAGGTGTAGGTAAGGGCAAATAGAATTATACTACCATTATCTGAGCAATAATTTCTTTCTTTTCTGTGTTTTTCCTCTCTAGGTGATCTGTGTCTAGAGCATTCCTATTTGGTGTGCAGTTAAACACATAAAAAAGTTGCCTCTCTACTCTTTGGAGAAGTGTAGACAGCTCCTTCTTGGGTTATAGACCGGGCACCCTCTGCAGACTCTCGGACCATCTTGGTCCCATTTGCTTGATTAGGGACTAAACATCTTTCAACCATGTGTTGAACTTGGCTCTCTGAGATTCCTGCTAAAAGTTGCAATTCCTTTGACATCCTGCTGCACCCTCTGAGAGAAGTTTCTAAAGACCTCCAGCTGTCACTAAAAACGATGAAGGGCCATTTACGGACAGAATTGCCTTGATTGTCCCTGCCTATGTCAACAACAGATAGAAAAGCACCTATTGCCATTTCCAGGGCAGTAGAATATTGGAAATAGGTTCTTTTCCTCAAGGACAGGAGAAGCCATGGCCATATACTGACTGAATTCCTCTACTGACAACATTCTTCTGTTGCTTGGGATTGATGCAGACATTATTTGATTCCTCAAAAAGTCAAGTCCAAATGTAAAGCAGTGTTGATTTACCAAGATCAGTTGAAGGACTGCCTTGTAGCTTCTAGTCTATTAAGTCTTTCTCAACTTCCTATTCCTAACATTTACAAAAATGTATCAGTTTGCTCCAACCTCTTTGAACCTAAGTCATGCTGTTCCCTGAAGCAGGAAAGAGGTCACTGAGAAGAAGCCAAAGAATTTCATGTGTTTCTTCTTCCTCCAACTCACTGAGCATTTTTGATGACTCCTCATCTTCAGAAAAACAATACAGATGACTAGATATGGGTCGTTCTGAATGGAATTAATTGCTGCCCAGAGACAGTAGCCAGGCACACCTACTTTATTCTCAAATTGAAGTTGTTTAGAGAATTTAGAGAATAATTAACAATCCACCTCCTTAACAGAGAAATTCTTAATTTTTTCATATTTCTCAGTTTTTTAAGTACTGTTTAATTTTAGTTCCAGCATAGCAACATTTGTTTGAAGTATGAAAAACTTGTTTTACTCGCATTTTTTTTTTCAGGTTTTGTCCAAAATAATTCAGAGAAAATAGTGCTGTCTTTACATGTGATAACCCCCATGTCATTTAACCAAATGGCTAACCATGAAGCATGAAAGCTGAATATACAAAGTAAAAATACATCGATATATCAAGAAAATGTAAAAGCAAACAAAAACATTGTTCTGGGGGATTTCAATATATCTCTTTCAGAGGTTAATAGACCAAGCAGATCAAAAAAAATATGGAGGAATAGAGTTTGAAAAAATTTATGAACACCCTCAACATAACAGAGTTATGTATAGGACTTTATATCCTACCGAAAATGTATGTTCTTTTATGGCTCTGGGCACTTAACCGCATCCAATCATGTAACTGACCACAAAGAGAACTGAAATCAATTCCCAAAAAAGTAAGTTTCGGAGGCCATGTTCTCGGCTTCTAATCCAATCAGACTGGAAATGAGCAATGTTCATATAAGGATACCGAATGAAAGAAAGCTTTGCCTCACTTAGTAGAACCTGTTTAATGTCTGATTTTATCGGCAGAAGTGATAAGTAGTATAGAAGTCCTACATTATTTGAGAACTTGTGAATACCGCTACAGCCGATGGTGCTGGGTAGTTGGGAGACGAGAATTTTATTGGGGGATTCCCGATCCTTGAGACAACCTGAGTCAGCCTTTAATCCTTTGAAATAGTCGCACAGGTTCAGAAAATGTTGGTAAGGAATGAACTCTTGGCTGCAAACAGCTGACGAGCAGGAGTGAACTTTAAATGTTATTTCTTTTTCTTTCCGCGCACCGAGGAAACCAGGACCACGGTAACAATGAAGCTTTTTCTAAGGGCCATGATAAGATCTTTCTTCTGAGTCTGGAGCAGGACTCTGAATCAGCAGAAAGAGGAAACCAAGCCTTCCTTCCCGGATCTTCCTGGCCTCCGCGGAACGCCAAGCCACTTTGTGCAAAATTTTCTGAGGTTAATAGAGCTGTCGGCTCAACATCCATTTTACGTCGAATTCCCCTTGGCATTAGACCAAAGGGCTGTGTTCCCTTTTTAACGTGTAGTTCCTCAAAAGGAATTCTTTTCTGTTTCTTGCAAGTAAGACAGCTTAAGTTACGTCGATCAGCCTGTCTGTCAATATCACGATCATTTGCGTTGAATTAAAAAATATATATCATGAGGTAACTGGTGCGGGTTGGCTTGGGATGAGGCAGGGGTTGTTTCTGGTGAAAGAAATCTTTTAACTTTGGATAAAGAACTCCCTGGGTATATGTCTCTGCCTGTGACAAAAAGAAAATTTTATTTTATCCATTCGGTGACACTCAGAAGCCGTGGGATGGGTCCAGTTGGTCGGAAGGCAGCCTCTCTCTTTGATTCTGAGGTGCCACCAAGTCTTCCGAACTCTTTCCATTTTTCAAATCCCCGTGTGTAATATGGGGTCTATTAAGAACAGGAACGTGAGTCGCCTGTGGCTGAACGTGAGTCATCTTCTTGTAAAGCCCCATGCTTCTAGAAGATGCCACATTGCAAAATACTTCTACTAACCTGCTCTGGACCAGCCCGGAGGAATTTCAGCTTCCTTCGGAAGTGAAATGGTTACCTCAGAAGAGTGAGCAAGACAAAACCGAGCACGACCGGAGATCCACAGGCCTGCACGCTCTTGTTCGCCTCTCGCAGACTCGAACACACGGAACTCTGTTGCAACAGTGGTCTTGATGGGACCAGCCCGTTTCATGAAAGCAAGAAGCGGAATTTAATAATCCCTGCCTCACGAGGCTGTCGGATATTTTCAACAGGCTCCTCCTTTTTTTCTTTCTTTGCTCACCTTCCTCTTCCTGACAGCTCTCCCACATGGGGTGTTCTTCTCTTTGGAGGTGTTTTTGTTTTGTTTTGTTTTGTTTTGTTTTGTTTTTTCTGGGAGTGGGGGCAGGAGGAGACGGGATGGTGTCCCTGAGTGCCTGGGTCCCCGAGCTTGTCTCGTGGAGTCTACTACTCCTCCGGCACCGGCCAGGCCAGGCCTGGTGTTCCCATGAACAAAACCCCTAGGAGGCAGCATCAGAGCAAAGCACAGTCACAATTCTGCTGCCATTTTCCTGGGCGGCGTGGAGTTACCCAAACCTTGGAATGGCTCTTTGTTCAACTTCCTTTCCCGCAAAGGGGGAACAAGGTGAATTTGTGTGCTTGTTGGGCAGAAATCTGGTTGGGAAATTGGAAAGCTGGCTGCTAGGAAAGGAAAATCGCCTGCCAGCCAGCGAGGTATGTTCCCCCCTCAGCGTTTGCTTAGGATTTAAAAGGAATGCTGATGTTTGTTGTCCAATGTGTAGTGAGTAAGCGAGAAGAGACGCATGTATATACATGAACGGTGTTGCGCTTCTTGAAAGGAAGTTATTCTTATAGTTAAAAGAGTAGAAATGCCAGTATTCAGCACATGTTAACTGTTCGAATATGCGATTTCATGGTTTGGAACATCTAACGAAATGTAGAGCAAGCAGTGTTCTAGTAAAAGAAAGGAAATGAGAGAGTAAGAGCATGTGTTCTTATATTTTTTTAATGTTTTTATTTGTTTTTGAGAGAGAGAGAGAGAGAGAGAGGCAGAGCATGAGGAGGGGAGAGGCTGAGAGAGCGAGGGAGACACAGAATTGGAAGCAGGCTCCAGGCTCCGAGCCGTCAGCACAGAGCCCGACGCGGGGCTCGAACCCATGGACCCCGAGATCATGACCTGAGCCGAAGTCGGACGCTCAACCGACTGAGCCACCCAGGCGCCCCTAAGAGCACGTATTCTGATGTGAGTTGATGTTATTAATGACAGCATTCTGTTTCATGGCACTGTAAGATTTATAATAAACCTACGGGTATGTGAAAAATTTGGGCCAGATACACAGCGCATTGGCTGCTCACAGATGCGGTGTGCGACGTCTCAGAACCCCGAGGTTGGCAGAATTCAGTAAGCATACAAGTGTGGGTTCTTTTTTTGCCCATCAGAAGACCAAACACTTAGAATCGATTAACAAAGCATATGCCTGAAGTCCTTGGACGATTGTACTCAGCAGGATAACTTTAGATACATCCCTGATGAAAGCAATGCTGTTAAGTCATCCAAACTCATGTCTTGTTTTAGGGCCAATGTCACAAGATCGATGGGCTCCTCACAAGCCATTGGGGGCATCCGTTTACCCCACTTGGAAGGGGGTTCCTCAAATTGTTGTATCCGCTGTCGTGAAAGCCTTATGATTTATATAGCGTGAGGACCACGGGGCAGCTTGGCTGGGCCTAGAGGTGGCAGCTGACAGTCTTGGGAGGTGACTGCGCAGCACGGCGGGAAGAGTCCCTTTGAGCCCACAGTGCCAGCAAAAGAAACTCTCTCCCGCTACCCACAGGAACATATCCGGAGAAAAGCTGCCATTTGAGACACACTGAGCTAAACCAACGTGACCGTTTCCTTTCCTATTTGTTACCCGTCCAAACGATGTGCAAGACGCGGTTTTTGTTCGTCTTTTTTCTGGGGTTTCACATCATACTGATCCGCTCAGCTCGCACTGACTTTATGTTGCACTTAGACATTACCTCTCGTTTGTCTAAGGTTTTAAAAAAAGGCTTTTTATTTTTTTTAAGTTTATTTGAGAGAGAGAGAGAGCACACACATGAGCGAGGGAAGGGCAGCGAGCGAGAGAGAATCCGAAGCAAGCTCCTTGCCATCAGTGCAGAGCCTGACCTGGGACTTGATCTCACAAATCCTGACCTGAGCGGAAATCAAGGGTCGGACCCTTAACTGACTGAGTCACCCAGGCGCCCCCAAACCTGTTTGTTTCTAAAGCGTGTTGATGTCCAAGCCTCCCTCCCTCTTTGCGGCTAGCAGCTCTCACCCCCGGACGTCGCAGTGAAGAAACAGAGGGAGCATGAAACAGTCTGGTGCCTCGGCACCTCCGGTTTCACCGACAAGGGAAGGCGGGCAGAGCGAAACCGGCGTCCGCGGGGGGTGGTGTTTTCATCCGTGTCTTTCAAATCGCCTTTATTTTTTCACATAGATCTTTTTCGGGACTTTCACGTATCGGTCTTTCTGGGATTCCTCATACTTGCCACCATCCCGTGCATCTCATCATTTCACGTTTTTTAAATCTCTCTTCTTTCCTGTTTGTTTGTTGTTTGTTGGTTTCTCCCCCCCTGGGGACAGTTCCTGAATCTAATTTACTAATTCAGTCTTCAGTGGCTTCCATTGTACTTTGCGGTCCATCATTTCCATTCTTCAGGCAAGTATGCTACGTTTCCTAATATTTCTTTTTTCCCCAACATTTATGATGGAAAGGTCCAAACATGCAATAAATAAATAAATAAAAGAATTTTAGGGTGAACACATGTATACTCCACACCTAGCTTCTACGGTTAACATCTTTCTATGCCTGCCTTCTCACACGTCTAGCCCCGTAGTTATTTATCTCGTGCCACATTTCAGAGTAAATGACACACATCAGTATACTCCCTCTGAACACTGCAGCATCGTGTCAGTATAGTTAACAAGCTCTTGGAGTAAGCCCTAAATGCAGCCAGGCTTGAGAAGCGTGGATCTGAGCAAACCCTGTCCGTCCTAGCTCACAGCGGCCGTACTCAAAGGGCTTAAGAAACTTCTTTATCTACTTACCGCTTGGGAGTTCTCTTTAAAAACCTTTTTTAAGGGGCGCCTGGTTGGCTCAGTCGGCTGAACGTCCAACTCTTGATTTCAGCTCAGGTCATGATCTCACGGTTCGTGGGATCGAGCCCGGCCCCTGACTCCGCACTGTCATCACAGAGCCTGCTTGAGATTCTCTCTCGCGCTCTCTCTCTCTGCCCCTCCTCTGCTCGTGCATGCTCTCTCTCTCTCTCAAAAGGAATAAATAAACTTTACACAAACAAACAAGTATGAGAGTGCAACAATTATCACAGGGAAGCAAATGTCACATTCTTCATGACAGCTTGGGCTTTCTCTATGTTCGAAAAGATTGGATTTGTTGGTAGGTAATTTCTCAATTACAACGACAGCAGAAAAACAAATACTTTTATTTAAAAAAAATTTTTTTTTTCAACGTTTATTTATTTTTGGGACAGAGAGAGACAGAGCATGAACGGGGAAGGGGCAGAGAGAGAGGGAGACAACAGAATCAGAAACAGGCTCCAGGCTCTGAGCCATCAGCCCAGAGCCCGACGCGGGGCTCAAACTCACGGACCGCAAGATCGTGACCTGGCTGAAGTCGGACGCTTAACCGACTGCGCCACCCAGGCGCCCCAACAAATACTTTTAAAAAACAAGTGCACTATTTCCCGGCCAAACTCTTGTCCTGTTGGAAGTCAGTGGAATTGAACTTCGTGTGTTTATAGCTGAATTAATACTTTTTTGGGCCTCAAGTAAAAAACTTCATGCATGAAAATGAAAGCATGTTAGTTATTTAAAATTAAGTTTACTGTTTTTGTTAAAGTGATAGATGTGTACGATAAAAATTCAAGCCATTGGAAAGTCTAAAGACGAAAGGAAAAAAAAAAAACCTCTCAAAACTCTAAAAGCTACCATCTGGAATAAAATCATATCAACATTTCAAATACCTCTATGCCGTACAAGATTTGTTTACAAAATGGGGATCATATGCTCAATGCTCAATGTGAAAAACAATTTAATTTTTGAATTTAACAGAAAAAATACTGAATTTGGGGGGTGCCTGGGTGACTCGGTTTAGCATCCAATTCTTGATTTTGGCTCGGGTCATGAGCTCATGGTCACGGGATCGAGCCCTGTGTCCAGCTCCATGCCAAATGTGGAGTCTGCTTGGGGTTCCCCTCTCTCTCTCAAAATAATAATAATAATAATAATAATAATATAAAATTAAAAAAATACTGATTTTAACTGAATTACCAAACTTTGGAAATTAGTGCTTTAAGAACTTTGTAAAGAAGATTAAAAAATAAGCTTATAGGTGATTAAACTTTATTGTAACCCATATGATTTTATTTATTTTCCCTCCTGCTGTGAACAATGAGGAAATTAGTAAATGGACACCTCCTCTCTTCTTTTTCTTCTCTTAACCCTCCCAGGTTAAAAAAAAATTTAAATATTTTTAAATGTTTTATTTATTTTTGAGAGAGAGACAGAGCATGAGGGGGAGGGGCAGAGAGAGAGGGAGACACAGAATCCGAAGCAGGCTCCAGACTCTGAGGCATCAGCACAGAGCCTGACGCGGGGCTCGAATCCATGAACCACGAGATCGTCACCTGAGGCGAAGTTGGACACTGAACCGACTGAGCCACCCTGGTGCCCCTCAAGCCTCCATTTTTGTTGGTTATGTATTTTTATACATTGACAGGATTCATAGCATTTATATTCTGTTTTGTTGGTTAGGCACCCAACTTGGTTTTGGCTCAGGTCATAGTCTTAGGGTTCATGAGTTCAAGCCCCACGTTAGTCTCTGTGCTGATGGTGCAGAGCCTGCTTGGGATTCTCTCTCTCTCTTCCTCTCTCTCTGCCCCTCCCCTGCTCACTCTCTCTCTCTCTCTCTCAAAATAAATAAATAAACTTAAAATTTTTTTAAGTGAAATATAATCCCATTGTTGCTTCAATTTAGCCTATCCTGTTACCTTTTGCTAACCATGATGATGATGATAAATAGTATTTATTTAGTGCTTATGAAGTGCCAAACATTATGATAAACACTTTTCTTGTAGTATCTCATTTAATTCGTGTAACAGTTTTCTGAGGTTGACACTCTCCCATACAGATGAGAAAACTGAGTCACAGAGAGGTTAAATAACTTGACCAAGGTCACACAGTGAGTAGCTGTCTGACTCTTAGATTCAGTTGTAGTGCAATACTGGTTGTACTGGGATATTTGAGTGGTCTTTGTTGAAAATGTCACGTGGATGCTATATTTCCCAGGTTCTCACATGTCTGAAGATGTACCTCGCTTTTATACTTCAAGGACAGTTTGGCTGGATATGAAATTCGAGAATCACACTCTCCCATGTGACTTTGTAAATATCATCCACTGGCTTCTGGTATTGACCATTGGGAAGAAGTCTGAGGTTAAAGTGATTTTTTCCCTCTTGGAAATAACTTGTTTTTCCAGCCTAAATGTCTGAGGAATTCTTTCTTTGTTCTTGAGGCTCCATAAATTTTCCACGATAAGACAGAATATAAATAGGTCTGTATAAATTTATACAGAAGATGTGTGCCCTCTTCATCTGCAGGGCTGAGGTTTTATTTCAGAAGTAGTATTGTTTTCTGTTCCACTTGTGTATCTTTTCAAGGACATCAGTTATGCATATATTGGGAATCTTTTTCTCACTTTCTATATTTACCATGTTCTTTCTAGTTATTTACACCATTGTTCTTTCCTTTTTTATTCTGTTTAATTTCTTCAAACTTTTTCTCCAAGTCTGTGACGGTCTTAAATTTTGTTTATCCTATTCTTTGTTGCCTCTGCTGTGGCTTTGAGCTTTGTAATGATTCTATTCCTCTATTCCCTTCCCACACATTGCCAACTGGCTTTTTCCCCTGTCTACTCTCAACGTCTTTACTTTCCCTTTTTGTAAATTTTGAAAGATCTCTTTTCAAAGAAGTCGCTTAATCTTGAGTTCCTTTGGGACTCTGGGGAATAATTTGCAAATATTTTCCCTGATTTTCCAGAGTGATCCTTCTTCTGATGTATGTTCTTTATGTGCTTTTCTACCTAGGTTCCTTTTTTTTCTCTCTTTTCATTATCAACACATAAATCCCATGTTAAGAGCATTTACGTGTATGACTCATGTTTATTTTTTTATTTTTTATTTTTTTTCAATATATGAAATTTACTGTCAAATTGGTTTCCATACAACACCCAGTGCTCATCCCAAAAGGTGTCCTCCTCAGTACCCATCACCCACCCTCCCCTCCCTCCCACCCGCCATCAACCGTCAGCTTGTTCTCAGTTTTTAAGAGTCTCTTATGCTTTGGCTCTCTCTCACTCTAACCTCTTTTTTTTTTCCTTCCCCTCCCCCATGGGTTTCTGTTAAGTTTCTCAGGATCCACATAAGAGTGAAACCATATGGTATCTGTCTTTCTCTGTATGGCTTATTTCACTTAGCCTCACACTCTCCAGTTCCATTCACGTTGCTACAAAGGGCCATATTTCGTTCTTTCTCATTGCCACGTATTACTCCATTGTGTATATAAACCACAATTTCTTTATCCATTCATCAGTAGATGGACATTTAGGCTCTTTCCATAATTTGGCTATTGTTGAGAGTGCTGCTATAAACATTGGGGTACAAGTGCCCCTATGCATCAGTACTCCTGTATCCCTTGGGTAAATTCCTAGCAGTGCTATTGCTGGCTCATAGGGTATGACTCATGTTTAAATGGAGTCCATTCTATCTGCATTTGCTACAGGATAATGTGGAGTGATAGGGTTGAGAGGAGATGCTGGGAAGGGCGTGACAGAGTGAGCTGGGCAATCCCCAGAATGAATTAAGAAGTATCATTTGAACAGCTGCTCGTCTATCACTGACTTTTGCAGAGAGGGTGTTTCACTGCAGACTCTGATATTGAGAAGGTAGAGGTGGCTCATGGTGTATCCCAAGTCTCAGTCTTCCTGTGTGTTATGGGTTGAGTTGTGTGCCCTCCTCCTTCCCCTCCCCAACATTAATAAAGTCCTAACTCCCAGTACCTCAGAATATGACCTAGTTGGAGGTAGGGACATCGCAGATGTAATTAGTTAAAAGGAGGTCACACTGGAGCAGAGTGGGCCCCTTATCCATATGACTGGTGTCCTTGTAAAAGAACCCACGTGAAGAAACGGACACACACACAGGAAGAATGGCAAGTGAGCATGAAGGCAGAGAGTGGATGATGCCATCTACAAGCCCAGGAGGGAGACCTGGGATAGATGGTTCCCTCACATCTCTCAGACGGAGCCAAACCTGCCGACATCTTGATCTCGGATTTCCAGCCTCCAGACCTGGGAGGCAAGAGCTTTTTGTTGATAAGCCGCCCCGTGTGTGGTACTTTGTTCCAGCAATCCTAGCAAGCGAGCACATACTCCCTGCATTTTGATTTGGTGACTGACCCTTCCTTTCTGTAACATCTGGTAGTTTCCCTGGACTGGGGTGCTAGACTTTAGATACTGAGCTTGATGTGTTTGCAGAATCCGGGTCTCTGTCAGTCCGCCTTAGTTCTGCAGCCAGAACTCTCTCTCTGTGTCCTCCCAATGTCCCTGCGTTGGGTCACGAGTCAGGCTACTCTTTCAGGATTATGGTTCTTCCTTTGAGAGAAACTTCTGAGGAAATTATGTCAACTCTTACATACTCTCTAATTTTACTACATTTTATTTTATTTGTTTGACTGATGTTCTTTATAGTTTTAACGTGAGGCAGAGATTTGCTTCACTTAATTTAAAAATGGAGTTTCCGTACCTTTGGGGTCATTTTGTTGTCTGATGGATTTCAGTGAGTGTGGTGGACTGAACATAACTTTCTTCTACCATCTATAAGTAAGTACTTAAAAAAGCCTTATGGTGACAAACATTTCCATTTTGATTTTTCAGATAAATAAGCTCAGTCAAGGAATTTATTTAACAGCAAGGGGATTTATGATGAAAATGAGAGCTGGTGCCCTAAGAGTCTCTGTCATGCTGGTAGTTTGGTGTATGTCGATTGAAAGTGTGTGTAAACACCTCTGTCAAGCACTGGGCTGAGTGTGGGACATCTCTGTGTCTTCCCTCAGAGAAATGATAATAGTCCTTCGGTGGGGCGTGAAGGTAGGAAAAAAAAAAGGAATTATAATCCAGTGTGGTAAGTGCAGTCTCAGAGATATGGATAGACAGGTTCTTTGGGGTCTAGACTCCAGATTCTAGAGGAGTAACTCTAACCTGATTAACAGGCACTGAATTAGAGGCTACATTTGTTACTTCCAGAGCTGATTTTGACTGGGATAGACATGGATCACTTCTAGTGCAGACAAGAGGGATGTTCCAGAGGTAATCTCAAATTAAAGTTTTATGCCAGGGGTTGACAAGCTTTTTGTAAAAGGGTCAGATAATAAATATTTTAGACTTTGTCGGCCATACTTGGTCTTTGTCCCATATTCTGCCTCCCCCTTTTTAAACACAACCCCTTAAAAATGTGAAAATCGTTCATAGCTCTTGGGTCACATACAAATAGGAGCGGACTAGAGTTGGCCAACCCTTGTTCTATTCCAGAGTGCATCTTAAATTCATTCCATACTTATCTCTAAGTCTTGGGAATGGCTCCAAACCAATAGAACAAGATCTCAGATAGGAATGCTGTTGAGAGTTAACCAAGCCTCAGAGTGGAGTAGACTGTGTTATTGTTGTCGTTGGCTGCCCTTTGTGGAGGGATGTGTGTGCCTACTCCTGCCATGTGGCTTGCAGTGTTGCGCCCTATAGGTGGATTTCCTTCAGCAAACATTGGGCAGGCTGGGCTCTATAAAAACATGAGTGGAAAGGTGGTGTGCCTCTTCCTGGTAGAAGCTGAAGAGTCATCATGTGGTCGCACCGTTATGTGTTTCTGCCACTGGTTGGATCCACCATTGCATTCTCGTTCTTCCTTGAGATCAACATGATCCAGATGGGCTTGGTCCCAGGATGAAAAGACACAGAGCAGAGTCACAACCAACTCTCAGTTGATCTGTAACATAAGTGAGAATTAAATCTTTGTTCTTAGAAGCCCGTGAGCTTATTTGTTTATTTGTTTGTTTGTGTATTACAGTTATATTATGTAAGGAAGCTGCCTAGCACACAAAGAAACTTGTGTCCCCCAGTTTGGTCCACCCTTCTGAGCTGAGCAGACGTGGAACAAAAGAGTGGAGTATGTTTTAATGCATGAGTAAACTTAAAAAAAATAATTATCACATTTCTTATTTTATAAAATTAGCTCATTTTAGAGAGGGGCAAGACTTGCTACAGATTGTTCAGAGTTCTAAGCAAGGAAATTTAGAAAAGCAGAAGCAGGAGGCATGTACATCAAGCCAATGTTGCCCCAACAGCTGATTGTCCGGGAAACCCAGAGAACACTGAACCCAAAAAACAGTCAAGGTAAGCATGACTTGTGTTTATGAATAATGCATAGCTAAAAAGTGAAATAACAACACTGCAACTATTTCTAAATAATGGTCTATAAATAATAAGCAAAGTTTTAATCACTAGGCCAAGTAATAAAACCTGTCCACGGCGCTGAGCCTTTTTGAGTTTCGGAGCATTAGTTGCTTACAAAGTGCCGTTATCTTCAAATGCTAAGATCTGCATCTGTAAATTCCACTGCCAATTCAGGATCTTGTCCTTGCCAGTTGATGAACATACAGGATTAACTTTTAGTGTCGGAGATTCCTTTGCAGGCTCCTCTCATGTAGGTTGAACATATTTATTAATAATGATAAATGACATGTCCTGAACAGTTTACATGTGCCAGATATGACGCTAAATGCTTCAGATGACTTCCTCATCGCTCTCAACCCTGGAGCAACTTTGTGAAGCAGGTACTATTATTATCTCAGGCTGAGAAACGAACAAGCAGAAGCTCAGAGATGGGCGATAAATTGACGCAGGTTACACAGTGAATGAACGGTGGGATTGGAATTTCGATTCAGGGTTGACCCTACAGCTCCCTCTCCGGTCTGGAGGATACCTGCACCTTACATCTGTCTATTTTCTCTGCCACTGGACCTTGTAAAAGCCACGGGACCTTGTAAAAGTCCAATAAGATCACATCTTTGAGATCCCTTTGAAAACTGTCCTGCACTGTGCAGATGTAAGGTTTCAAGGTTAACACTTTTTGTAACCCCCAATTGTCCAGGAGACACAGCAAACGACCAGTCTGGAGGATTCAGATGTGCATTGTGAGGTCTCTCCTGGGTATGATTAAATGATGAGAAGACCTGTGCCTCAGAAAAGTGCAGGAGCTGGGGACTAAGTCCCAACGGGACTTACAAGGGAGAACTTCTCTCTTGCCCTCACATCTCCTCCCGGAGTGAATTCATTACCACAACATCTCATATTTTCTAGGGTAAGCATAATATGTGGCCTGAAAACCGACCTCCTGAGACCAGTTCCTTGGACTCCCTATACCTGAATTTTTGGATCAAACGTTTAATGTTTCAGGCTAATGTTTTAAAAATGGAAATGAATCAGAAGACAGAGGGTGCCTCTGGGATCTCAAACTGGTTTTTGTCCTCTTTTCACAGAAGAACGAAGGTAAGCGATTTGCATTTAAATCACTCTGATGGAAACACCTAGAAGGACAGAGCTAAGATTTGAGAGCAGAGTGGAGAACCAAACACTTCTGGCTCTTGGCAGGTGGTGGAACACCCAGTGAGCCCCTCTTGGAAGAGCCTGCAGCTGGCACCTGGGGACATGATGCACTAGTGGTCTCTTGAAGTGGCCGAGTCCTTGAGCTGGACTGACACACAGCTCTTTTCATGGATTGGACATCAGCGACTTTTATAAGGCCAGGGACCATAACCAGGGTGCTTAGTTGTGAGAGAGGGCTAAGAGCAAGGAGGGGGAGGAGAGTGAAGGGGAAGGGAGAGGGGAGAGGCAAATGAATGAGGGAGAGTAGGAGCAGGAAGCTTAGAAAAGAATTAGGAAAATGAGGAATGTTTTGTCCCAACCATCAGGGAGAACAAACCCCAAAAACCGATCAAGGAAATGTAGTGTTGAATCTTTTAACTAAGATCCTTGGTCTTTCCATTTCCACCTTCAAAGTATGAAAACAGTTTGTGACTAATCACGTAAATAAAAAGCCGACTGCATCTGTCATGAAAAATCACTAGACCTCAATCAAAACAGTCCCCAAATGTCTCCATAACCATTAATCATTTGAAACAGAACCATCCATGGGCGGTTGTTCATTTCTCTTGAAAGTAGCTGTCACTAAATACGTAATGCCTCTTTATTTAAAGGATAAATCTTCAAAAATATTAGGTCCTAGTCTATGTGTTAACACTCAGGGAGCCCACGCTCTTACTCGATTTAGAAGTTTAAAAAATTATAAATTTCTGGAGTTTCAGATGAAGTCTAATTGTGATTTAACACCAGCTTCGATACATCCCAAATTCTTGCATTTTCTTCGTTGAAAAAACTCAATATTGTAGAGATACTATGGATGATGTGCTTCCTTTGAAAGCAAGGGCGTTTTAGTTCACCGTCTCTTCATCATTGTTTTTCCAAGGAAAGCCAGCGTGCTTTCAACACTGGGTATGTTTGAAATGCACATTATCCACGTAGTCGGAAAGGCGCTCTGCACCAGCTTGTACAAGTTTGCCAAACTTGGGAGGAGACGCAAACATCCTACTCTAGGGCTCAGAAAAGGCCGAACTAGAGCTGTGGATTTCCCCCTCATCAGCTTTACTTCTGTCAGGGTTTTGGACCTTGAGGCTATCTCAAATGACAAGAGTTGGCTTCCAATATACAAATTACGGTCATTGCCGCTATAGAAATGCTGCGTATGTTTACTTTTACAACCCAAGCTTTTGAAAAGTGGCAGCAGAGAGAAACTTGAACTATTCTCTAGAATCGGGCAGTATACGGAGGGGAGGTTTATCCTATAGTCGTGGGAGGGAGAGGCTGAAAAATTGTCATAACTGCATAAATCCAACCAAAGGATGAGTCTCTGCTCCAACTGGCGGTTAGGGATTTAGAGACGCTGAGCATAGAAGCGTGTGTCTTCGTCTGTACGTATCCCGTACACAAATGTAGGGGGAGACACTGAAGGGACAGATCTGTTCCGATCCCTGGCAGTTTGAATTAACAAAATAAAATGGATCTTTTGCAGTGTTCGTGACCTCCCCCCACGCTGACCCCTGTGCTTCCCCAAACCACAATAAGTTCTATATAAATGTGGTTAATAAATCCGAGTTAATGTGACAACCAATGAAGTAAAATCCAGGATCTTCTTGCCTTCTCCAGGAGAACATTCTTACCTGTCTGGAAGCCGTCTATCTATTTCGGTCATTTAAACCCCCCAAAAGTGAGTCTAATGAAGGAGTTTTCCGAGAAGGAGAGGAAGACCAGCTAGCAAAAAGGTATCACCTAGGTCCTATTAATCCAGCTCCCCAATTAGCATCTTCTGGAGTGGGATGCTTTGTGCGACCTCAATGGCCATGGGCAGTGATGTTGGTACAGAATCAGTGGGCTTTGCAAAGGTATGTGCTTATGATGTGGAAACAATCTGTCACACGTAGCAAGAGTTCTGTGTGTGTGCGTGTGCGCACACACGTCTGTCTGTCTGTCTTCTCTGTGTCCCTGTGTCTGGACCTCCACCGAATTGTGTGTCAGCATATTTGGTGCACAGATGTGGGCTACAAGTGCTGTCTGATATCGCCCCCTCCCCCACTGACGTTGAAGACCTTCTTTTACCACCAAAGCAGGCTCTCATGCATGATCGGTGGGTCAGCTGAGGGCCATAATAAATCCTGGCCAGCCCTGCCCAGTAATCTTTAGACTCCGACTCCTCCTCGACTGCCTTCCTGGGAAATTCCTTTGGCACATTGCTTCAAGGTGAGTAAATGGGCAGGAACAGTGGAGGAGGTGTTTAGAAGTGGCCTTGACTCCTCTTTCAGTTGGAAACTGTGTCTGAAACCTGAGCCAGGAGATGCTTGTCTTACACTACTGTGGCTGGGAGAGTTACTGTTATAACCTAGGGGGCAAGGAAGACAGCAGAAAAAGAAAACCTGGATGTGAATGCCACGTAAATCATGGGGCAAGGGTCCTGAGTATGCAGGTACATCTAACCATGTTTTTTTTGTCTGAGGTGGTCATGGAGTTTGACTCTGAAAGTCATGCAGGTGATCCAGAAAAAGAGCCAGGAAAAATGGCTAAAAGGCAACACCGTCCAGGGGAATGTTCTGTGATGATGGGAATGTTCTATATCTGTGCTGTTCTGTCAGTAGCAACTAGTCATATGGCTGCTGGGCACTTGGAATGTGGTAGTGTAGTGTGATTGAGAAGCAGAATTTCTTATTTTATCTATCTATCTATCATCTATCTATCTATCTATCTACTGTATTTTATTTTAGAGAGCGAGAGAGCACAAACAGGGGAGAGGGCCTGAGGGAGAGAGAGAATCTTAAGCAGTCTTCACGCTCAGCGTGAAGCCTGACGTGGGGCTCTATCCCATGACCCTGGATCACGACCTAAGCCGAAATTAAGAGTTGGACACTCAACCGACTGAGCCACCTGGGCGCCCCCAGAGTTTCTAATTTTAATTGATACAAATGTAAAGAGCCACCTATGGCTAGCAGCCGCCATATTGGAACTGCACAGATCTAGGGCAGCCGTCTGCCATGAGGGAAATGCATAGCTCCTCTGTCCCAGAGGGTAGCCACTAGCCTCATGTGACTATCGAGCACTTGAAATGTGGCAAGTGTGACTGAGGAATTGAGTTTTGAGGGTCATTTGCTTGTAATAAATTCAAATTTGCATTTGGAAAGCCACATGTGGCCAGTGGCTGCTGCACTGGGCGGCACAGGGTCAAGGCATCAGTTCAAGATGCAGCACACTCTCCTGCTCAGCGGGTTTGCCTTTCCCTTCCCTGAGATGATGCGTATTGCTCACTTCTCTCTTGGTTGAAGGAAAACTCCCCTGAAGGCACTTGTAATGCCCATCACCTTCCTTATTCTTCAGTCACCAACTTGTTTCGGGAGCCCGTAAAGAAGGTTCGGGGCCAAATGTTTCTGGATATGATATACTTGCTACCTGCGAATGTTCTCTCTGTGGACACATGGACCAAATCCAATTTCCTAAGCTACTTTCACACTGGGCCTGTCTCCCGTCTGCCCACAGGATTTATCTCTGAGAATACAAGGAAGCTTATTTTCTGAATGCAAGATTCTCCAGGCTCCTTCTTCCTCTCATTGTTTGTTTTAGCTGAGTTTTATTCACCTCAAAGTCTAGAAATGTGATCACGGTCAAACACCTTGAAGGATCTATCTGCTTGAGTTGGATTCCCCCTGTGTCCGTGGCATTGATAAATATCCCTACAAACACCACTTGGAAGGATACACTGAATCATCCTGAAACCCCTCGTCGTTCCTGGTTTTACCTATTTACTATCTTACAGTTCTGGAAGACAGGAGTCTGACCGTGGGTCTTACTGAGCTAAATCAAGGTGTTGATGGGCGCTGTTACTTCGGGCAACTCCAGGGAAGAGTCTGCTCCCTTGCCTTTTTTATCCTCCGAGAGGCTCCCTGAACTCGGTGTGCGGTCACCGCTTCCATCTTCAAAGATAGCAGTCGAACATCTTCAAATCTCTCTGTTTGTGCTTCTCGCGTCATATCTTTTTCTCTGACTCTGGCCCTTTGTCTCCCTCTTCACTTACAAAGACATCTGTGATTGCACTGAACCCATCCAGATAATCATCCGGGATAATCTCCTCATTTCCAAGTCAGTTTATGACCCCCTTTGTTTGATGTCCCTTATTTTGATTTCCCTTTGCCATGGAATATAGCATATTCATAGACTCTCTGGGTTAGGATGTGGATATCTTCAACGTGGTAAAATTCTGACCGTCACATGCAGACCCAGGTAGCACTAACCCTTCCAGAGGGACCTGGTGTTTGTACAGTGAGTGCAACAGCAGTGCTAAGAAAGTCAGGGTTGCTTTGTCATACATTTACTTTATGTCCTTGAGCATCGTCAGCTTAGATTCCTCATTGCTATAGTGGAGGTAACGATGGCTAATTCACGCAGTTATCGGGATGATCGAGCAACTTGCGTAACATTCCTTGTACGTGCCTTGGCATCTCCTAGTACTCAAGACAGCTCACTTCCCCTTCTCTCCTAGGCTGCGTGGTTGCCGCGGTGCGTGGGGTCTTTCCGTAAAGATGTTGACGGGAACCGCACACCGTTTCTTCCTCTCCTCCCGAGAAGGCATTCCCTCCCATCCCTTTGCGTTTTCATCCCCTATGGAAGCGTGCATCGTGTTGTACAATATTACAGATGAAGGGTTTTAAGCAAGATTCTGTGGAGTAATGTTTAGCAACCTATACAAACACATCGTCTAGCTTCATACTGTGGCTTTTGCAGACACTCAGCCTGGCTGTCCGTTCTGGGGCTGCTCAGATGCCTGGCATCAACCTCCCGACGCATTGCTGGTGCCAGAGGAGACGTGCCATTTGAGCAGAGCCACCCGTGGTCTAGACGGCTGTCGGGTGGCCCCGCCTCTGGGTGAGGGCCGCGGAGCTGAAGTTAGGAGGAGAGAATGGTTTGGTCCTTTTAGAGTCAACTTGGATACCAAATCCTTGACCTTGAGTTTAGGAGTAAGAAGCAAAGAAATCCCTAAGCTCCTGGGACCACGGGCTGCCACCCATTGGTCACTCCCAGGGTGCGATCAACATTCTGTGTGCTTTGCATTTACTAACTCCTGAAATCCTCCCCCTGCTCCTTAGAAGCGGACACTATTACTATGATTTCTATCAAGCAGAGAGAAGCTGACCAAGGACACAAGCCTAGTAGGGGATAGAGTCAGGTTGGAAGCCAGGTGGGGAGTCCGGAACCCAGTGAACAAGCACCTGGAGGGGCTGAAGGGAGTTAGTGTCTTCTCCCTTCTTTTTTTTTTTTTTTAACAATTTTTTAAAATGTTTTTATTTATTTTTGAGACAGAGAGAGAGCATGAGCGGGGAAGGGGCAGAGAGGGAGGGAGACACAGAATCGGAAGCAGGCTCCAGGCTCTGAGCTGTCAGCACAGAGCCCGACGTGGGGCTCGAATTCACGGACTGTGAGATCATGACTTGAGCTGAAGTCGGACGCTTAACCAACTGAGCCACCCAGGCGCCCCATGTCTTCTCCCTTCTTTATCTCCTTCCCGAGGCAGGAGAAGTTCTAGGAGAAGGAGGCGGTCTTTTATTTATTTATTTATTTATTTATTTTTTACTTTTTATTTTACAGAGAGAGAGCGCGCGCACAAGCACGGAGAGGGGCAGAGGGAGATAGAGAATCTCAACGAAGCTCCATGGTCAGCGTGGACCCAGATGTGGGGCTCAATCCCATGACCCTGGGATCATGACCTGAGCTGAAATCAAGAGTCGGATGCCCCACTGACTGAGCCACCCAGGCGCCCCAGAATAAGGCAGTCTTGTTAATAGAAAGAGTAGAAGAAACGGGGAAAAGAATTGGTGTGTGTTACGTCTAGAATTTTCTAGCATGTTTGTGAATTAAGACCATAAAAATTCTATTAGTTTGATTTCTTTGAGATTTCTGTGTTCTCATTGTTATCATTCTTCCTGAGAAGGTTCTTTTTATTATTACTTGAAAGTTGAGGTGAGGGCAAATGTTTGTCTCCGTCAGCATTCCTTCCTTTAACAATGGAATCCTGTCAACCTTTCCTTCAGTTCTCTCCTTATTTTTTTCCCTAGCAATTTAAATTCTGTATTGGCCACAGACCCTATGCCTTGTCAATGCCTTTTTTTAAATGTTTATTTTATCTTGAAAGAGAAAGAGAGAGAGAGCACTGAGCACAAGTTGGGGAAAGGCAGAGAGAGGGAGAGAGAGAATCCCAAGCAGGCTCCACACAGCCAGTGCAAAGCCTCAATGTGGGGCTTGAACTCACCAACAGTGAGATCATGACCTGAGCTGAAATTGAGAGTCAGATGCTCAACTGACTGAGCCACCCGGGCACCCTGTCAATGCTTTTAAGAAGGAACAAAGAAGGACGATATAATTCAATTCAAACCTCCAACTTCTTGGGAGTTATACCGACAGGCTTTGCCATATGTGGACAGTTAATGCATGCTTGAAGCACATTTCACCTCATCTTTCTAGCACACTCTCAAAATGCTGAGGCAAAATCCAAAGAAAGGCTGCTACCTGGGTGCACCAGGATTATCAAAAGTGCAAACAATACGTCCATTGTTATGGGGGGGGGGTCTGAAGTCTTATGAGGCAAAGATAGTGGGCTAAATTGGGCTTGAAAGAGTGTTTTCTTCTAAGTTCAGCTCTGGGATACATTTTACACTTTTGAAGCTAGAGGATGGGTTCGTACAATTTGTTCAACAGTGTTGTATAGATTATCGCAAAAAAGAGTCGGGGAGCAGGGAATGATAGGGCATATCCCAGGATATTGATGAAAAAGGAAACTTGGAGTCATGCGTGGGAAGTACAGAAGGAAAAAATATCAGAAAGCTACGAACAAGAAGTAGGCTGGTCACTTGGTGTGGAATCCCTTGCGAAGTGGTTCTTTCCACATTCAATAACCATTGTTTGGATGCCTACTCGGTGCTTTCACGCGTCTACATGCTGGTGACACGGTAGCCAATAAAATGGTTGTCTTATCGACTTCACATTTTAGTGCGGGAGCCCGCCCCACCTCTCAAATCAATACATGTAGAATACCGAAGGTAGTGATGAACGCAGAGTAAGAAAATAAAGAAGGGTGAGAGAAAGAGTTTTATTTTATATAGAGTTGTAGAAGACCTGCCTGATAAGGTAACATTTGGGTTGAGAAAAGAAGGAAGCAGGGAACTGAGCTGAGCAGATATTGGGGGCAAAGAGCATTCCAGGCAGAGGCAACAGCATGTGCAAAGGCCCTGAGGTAAAGAACATGTTTGGGGCTATTCAAAGGCAAGCAAGGGGGAGAGTAAAGGAAGACGGGGTGGGGCATGTGGAGATTCTGTAGTGTCATCTAAGGACTTGTCCGCCATCTGAGCACTTTGGTTTTCACTCCGAGACAAAGGCGGTGAGTGGTTTGGAACAGAGGACTAGCATGATCTGGCTTAGATTTTAGAAAGCTCGCGTTTACTCTGTGAGGAGCCAGACTTTGGAAAGGCGAAGGCTGTGTAGCTATGAAAACTGTCTTCCTGGGGCACCTGGGTGGCGCAGTCGGTTAAGCGTCCGACTTCAGCCAGGTCACGATCTCACCATCGGTGAGTTCGAGCCCCGCATCGGGCTCTGGGCTGATGGCTCAGAGCCTGGAGCCTGTTTCCGATTCTGTGTCTCCCTCTCTCTCTGCCCCTCCCCCGTTCATGCTCTGTCTCTCTCTGTCCCAAAAATAAATAAACGTTGAAAAAAAAAAAATAAAAAAAAAAAAACTGTCTTCCAGATCTGTAAAATGTCCCTGAGAGTAACTGTTCTCAAACCTCTTGCATGAAGATTCTATCCGGCTAAAAGAAACAAGGCATTTGGCATGATCTTTAAATGACCCAAGGGGAGGGGGAAGAACTGGGCAAACATAAACAACATCGCATCGGAGAGGTGAAGTTGAGACACGCTTTCAATGTAGCATCCGCAGTAGCCAAATCCTCGTAGCACAAAGCCAGCTGGGACCGCGGAAGATGACTCCACATCCTGTTGATGCTCGGCTGGGCACAACGTGGATGGAAGCCAAGGAGGACGGGAGGAACGGCGGTCCCGCGACCGCCGCCAGCTTTTGTTCGAAGCTACCAGAAACTTCTCATTCCTCTCAACTCTCTCCTGCAGCTGGCAAAGGGGGAAAGGCCTTACAGGGAAGGTGCTGGGGCTGCCCTGATAAATGTTACGGGGGCTCCCAGTGTCCCCGGTGGAGCCATTTTGGAGTATTTTCTAATTTTTTTTTGTTTTTTTAAATGCCTAGGTCTTTCTGCTGGTAACGCTAGCCAGCACTGACTCAGTGTTCGCTACGTGCCAGGTACTGTGCTAAACGTACCGTATTCGTCATCTCACTACGTTTTCTTAACAGCTCCATGTGGGAGGTGCTATTATTATCACGTATGTATAGTTTTGAGGTGTGATCCGACGTTTAGAGACTTTTCGTATGCACTGGGAATCAAAGCCAGAGAATCAGATAATCACCAGTTAATCATCTCTATCTTGGAACAATTACACATCGTCTCTGATTGTTACTTGCCGATGTCTTACACGAGGAGTTGCCTAAATGGTGGCAGAACTTATTCTTAACTGGTTTCTCTTTAATAGTCGTTGGCATATGTGGGGCGCCTGGGTGGCTCACTCGGCTGAGCAGCTGACTTTGGCTTAGGTCACGATCTCATGGTTTGTGCGATCGAGCCCCACGTTGGGCTTTGCGCTGACGGCACGGAGTCTGCTTTGGATTCTCTCCCCCTCCCTCTCTCTCTCTCTCTCTCTCTGCCCTCAGCCCTCAAAAATAAAAATAAACATTAAAAAAAATAGTTGTTGGCATACGTTTTGTATCACCATGAGGTCTACTCAGTCCCAGCGCAGGAAATAAAGAGCAGTAAGGCATTGGACTGATGAGCGAAAATGCATGTAACCAATACACAAGTCCTACTTTCAGTAAACATAGTAACTTGAAACAACAGATTTACAAAACAGACACAAGAAGGGCATGATTTTAAATTTTATTTCATTTTATTTTATTATTATTTCGTTTATTTTTTTAAATTTTACTTTTTAGAGAGAGAGAGAGAGAGAGAGAGAGCACAAGCAGGGGTGAGGGGCAGAGGGAGAGAAAGAGAATCTCAAGCAGGGTCCAGCATAGAGCCCGAGACAGGGCTCGATCCCATGACCCTGGGATCATGACCTAAGCCATGAGCTGAAATCAAGAGTCGGACGCTTAACTGACTGAGCCACGCAGGCGCCTTGGGCGTGAGTTTATCAAAAAAAAAAAAAAAAAAAAAAAAAAGGTCATTTCTTTGTCAAAAGATTTGCCAGAGTATTCCTTTAAATGGTAGGCTCAATAATGTGCCTAGTGTACAATTTACATTTATCCAGGGAAACAATGGTTATGACAAATAGAACAACGTGACTACCAGTGTGAATACAGTCAATGGTTGTTGGTGAAACAGTTCATCTGGGGTAGAAAGCCACTGAGTCTGGTGTCGACAATCACACATCAACATTTCAGAGTGAGAGTTTCTTCCTGGAACAGTTGTACAAGGTGGTAACTTTTCACCATGGCTGAAAGCTGTGTCTGCTACTCCCTAGCGGAGAAGCCCTGTGCATTCACCGCCTGATTCTAGGTCAAGTTACTTTCGTGACATAGGGACTTTTTCTCTATAGAATGGCTAGGTATTCCAGTGGTAAATATCGTGTAGATGTTAACTTATTAATAAACTGGCTGTTGAAAGAAAGAGATAGAAATGGAAAGATGTCTCCTTGTTTTTTAATCCTGAGTATGCAATTCCATCCATCCCTACGTTGGGGCTTAGGGACACGCTGATGATGGAAAGGACAGGAGGTGAGGGCACTGAGTTACTTTGCCTCTTTCAAGAGTGGGAGAGTGGAATATACCCCACCCATGGCACCTGAGTGCTGTGCTAGCCCATGTGAACCACACAAGCTGGCAAACAACCTTCGGGGAAGGAAATGAGAAACGGGGCGGGGCGGGGTGGGGGTGGGGGTAAGCTCATTCCGAATTCACAGCCAAGGACCACCATGGAGAATTGGGGAATTAGCAAAGTCACCCCTCTGCCCTAAACCTGAAGGCAGTGGACGGAGGGGTGAGTGGTGGGTAGTTGAGAATCTCATTTTTGAAAGACTATCAAATGTGTCTCCACTTAATTCCAAATGGAGAGCACCTATCTAAGTTCAGACGAAGCAAGCTTCATATGCGATGGGATATAGTTCCCATTTCAGCGCCAAACATAAATCTCCCCAACCCCTGCCCTGCTGGTTACCAAGGATCTGACACCGGTTTACTGATACTTATGATGAACCTCTGTTATCACATTTTCTCTTCGGGGACACTTCAACACTTCAGTCAATCGCTCAGAATTTTTCCTTAATGGGAGACTAGAAGTGTTGAAACTCTTTCGAGAAGGTTTTTCCACCCAGGTCACTGTGAATTCTTTCTCTTCCCCCTTTTTTATAGTTTTAATTTCCTAATTGTCGATTTTTCCTGTTCACAAGTGTTTCCTCAAATATTTTGCAAAATTATTTAAAATAAAACCAGTCCTTGCCTCACCCTTTGATGTTAAAAAGAGAGAGAGAGAGAGAGAGAGAGAGAGAGACAACAAGAAAACCATTCCTTCTCTGTGCTTAGCTTATACTTTGGACAAACCTTTTATGTCTCAGTTGAATTAGCACCAGTGACTCCATGCATGAGAAGATATAGGAATGATAAGTATAAAGAATTTTAAACATCTTAAAAAGCTGCAGCAATTCAAATTAGTTCCCGTGTATCTTCCTTACTTAGAGTCAGTACTTTAATGGTACAAGTTTTTGTACCATTGGAATTGTACCATTGTACCAATGGAATAAGTTTTTGCTTATTCATTTTAGAAAAAACTTGCTTTTAATTACTTCTCAATGGAGAAACAATCATATTCTGTGCTACATAACCATATTAACTTATCACAAAGCCATACTATTTTTTTTTTTTTTTGAAGAGACCTACTTACGCTGGTTGACTTCAGTGTGGGAGAGCCTTTAGAAGCTCCGGGAAGTCTGCATTTTGGCTACAAAAATCTTCCCTTGGTCTGTAAAGACCGAATGGTTGTAGATTCTATTTTTTTTAATTACAGAGGAAGAGAAATGAAAGCAAGCCAGCATTTCCCTAACAATTAGGGAAGTAACTGTGGCCCCCCAATATTCCCTTCCCTTGGGCAAGGTGACATGTTGCTGTGATATCAGTTTTTCACTGTGTTTTCCATTTCCGTTTCGGTGCCCAAGCTCCACGGATGAAGTGGGGTGAGTTGATGCAAATAGCGACTCAGAAGCAGAAATATCCACCCAGTTTAACAGTTACCATGAGCATATCATACATCAGAGTTAATAGACCGTGAAGACATCCCCGATAGTCCCTAATCATTTACATATGTTCTCTCCTGAGCCGAGTTTACATTATGATTACTCTATCCATAAATCAAAAGGTCCATTTAAAAGAGATTATATGGAAGAAAAATTATTTCAAGCTTTGTTTACCAGTGTTTTCACTTATGCTAGTTCTCAAATCCTCTGAATAAAAGGGGTTCTTTTCAAGGAAACTGCTTAACCAGTCAGTATATGCAATGCATCTTGTGCAGAAGACAGATTCCCCTCTGAGAGAAATTTCCAGAAATTTATCTCTATTTAGAAAAAAGCTTAAGTTACGAGATGCTCTAACAGTGTGTGCGTATGTGTGTGTGTGTGTGTTATCATCGAAAACAGTATTGTAGCAAATATTCAAATACACAATGGCACTGTCTGCAGACTTTCTCTGGAAGTTTCTGTGACATTTGGGGTCGAGTCTAAACGCAGCTTGAGCTACATTGCACCAACTGCCAGGGAGAGGGCTGCATATCATTGAGGAGAAAACAGGCCTTAGCTTTCAGAAAGTTAATCTCGTCCGAAAATCTAAAATGCAACCGTCCCATCCCATCTTATGTTTCACTCATTGATCCTGTCCTGGCTTGGAGATGATGAATTACTAACACGCTCTTTTAGTTTTATCCCTAAAGTCAATCTGCAGAGGCTAAAGGGAACTTTCCTAATCTCCGTTTCTTATAACAAATCCATTCCAGTGTACGTGTGGAGGGGGAGAGAGGTGAGTGGATCACAGTTCGGGCCAAAATGCATAACAGGAGCGATCACATGTGAGGATGTCGGTACGTGTCAGGGCTGTTAGCTCCACGCGATGTTTTAGGTGGGGAGGGAGATTCGCGGTATCCCAGCTTCCAACTTTTTACGTTGCCACGTCAGATGTTTATTTCAGCTCACGTAAGTTAGTGTATGATAAAGTTGAGTCCCATGGAAGGAAGCGGTGCCGAAGAGGAAAGCCGAAGGTAAAGTCACGGTGGCAGACAGGGAGACAGCCGTGCCTCCTCTGGGAAGCCCTGCTTTAATGTTCAGGAATTCTGGGAATTTTCTCAAGCTTCTGGACTGCCCCCAGGAAGTAGTTTGACCTCTTTTGTGTGGCCGGTCAGTTTGGGGGGGGATGAGATTCCAGCCTAGAGACACCCTACTCGCAGAAGGCTCTGAACGTTTCCTTTCTAGTTTCTGTTTCTATATTCCCTCTCTCGGAGAAAGTATTATCTGGGGACCTTCATAAACAAACTTGTCAACATTTCTTTAGGTCTTTCAGATGCAAACAAATTAGAACTATGTCATGTCTTTAAAACTATTACCATCATTTTATTTTCTAATGGCAAATATTCAACATTGATCCTATTAGGCTGTGGCATCTTGAATGCTCAGGATCCTAAAAAATAGTTTGCCATCTGTCTTATAAATGGTTGTCAAAACTTGTGTACATTACAGTATGCTTGAATATGTTACCAAATTCATTTGTGTTTCCTGGCATTCATTGTTTAAAAGAAACAACATACTCCCCAAATAATTCACAGAGAATAATAAAGTCAAGTTTATTGTGGCATTATATACGGAAGCCATATATATATATATATATATATATATATACACATACATACATACAGAGAGGGGCAGAGAGAGAGAGAAAGGGGGGAAGAGAGAGGATACCATGTGAATTGTCAGCATGGAGCCCCATGGGGGGCTTGAACCCATGAACTGGGTGAGATCATGACCTGAGCCAAAACCAAGAGTTGGATGGACACTTATCTGACTGAGCCACTCAGGCACCCCTGAAGTCTTATATTAATTATTCAAATACCTTCATACAATTGTAGTTTATAACAACCCTGAACGTATGAACTGTGGCTGACTTACTTATCCCCAAGTCTATCCGTATTTCCAGACCTAAGCAGGCGCTCAGCGACTGTTCAAGAAGTCATCGTTTAGGGAATTAATATGAGTCCAACAAAAATAACATTAAAAGAGTTTTTTTTTTAACATATTTATTTTTGGGAGACAGGGCATGAGTTGGGGAGGGGCAGAGAGAGAGAGGGAGACACAGAATCCGAAGCAGGCTCCAGGCCCTGAGCTGTCAGTACAGAGCCCGACGCGGGGCTCGAACTCGCAAACTGCAGATCCTGATCGGAGCCGAGGTCTGACACTTAACCGACTGAGCCGCCCAGGCGCCTGAGAAATAGCATTTGAAATGTGCATGTTTGTACGTGAACTTAGTGTTTATGCCGTCCTCTCCCCCGAATTCATATGCTGAAATCATAATATAGGAAGTGGGGTGTTTGGTAGTCCCTCAGGTCACGAGGGTGGATAAATTATGAATAAAATTAGCGTCCTTACAAAAGAGACCCAGACAGCTCTTTCTCCCATTTCTGCCATATGAGGACACGGCAGGAACGAGGCCACCTATGCATCTAACCAGGAGACAGGCTCTCACCAGATACTAAATCTGTCAGCGACTCCATCTTGGATTTCCCAGCCTCCATAACTGTGAGAAATGTTCTGTTGTTTATAAGCCACCCAATGACATTTGTTATAGCAGCATGAATAGCCTGAGCCATGCTTCTACACATCTAAATGCTATTTGTCTTGCACTTCCCTTTTCATTTCTTTCTTGACTGCCTCAGAGCTCTTCCAGTGGAATGTAGAAAACATTCGAGCAACTTACATTTAATGCATCAGGTCTATCAAATGTACGGTTATTAACGAATTCATGCCTTGTCGGTACTAATATCCTTAATTTGCATGGCGGTAGATGGAATAAAATCCATTTTATTCGTGTTGAAGCCCCTTGCTTAGAAGTGGAATTCAGCCTCCTACTACCACCGTCCATCCCCAGGGTTCAGGCTATTATAGACAATGGCTGGTTTCAGACGCAAGGAAGAGATACAGAAGAGCATGCTGTGTGGGGACCGGCCTCTCACTTGGGAGTACATAGCCTTGTGGAGATGAAGTTTGTTTTCTTCCATTATATATTTAAAGAACACTGGCCCCCAGCTCGTATGGTCTTGGAGAATCTCTGAAAAACAAATTCACATTCTTTCCTCTCAACTAGACCCACAACTGTGTAATTCTAAATTCCCATGGGGCTTTGGGTTTGACTTTCCTGGGCTCAGCCTCGGGTCTGGAACTGGGCGGTTTCTTTATGTGATAAGTTCCCTGGCTAAAATTTCAACAAGACCGGCAATTATCCTTGAGGAAACACTATCTCTTTATCTTGAGAAGTCTTTTCATACCAAATTTTCAGTGTTCTGGTTGATCCAAAAAATCAGGAGCGGAAGTGTGTGCTGTTGGAGAGTGTCATTCTCTATTGGTGGGGGGGGAAAAACCCTAATATATTTGAATCATGAGGGGTTCATAGAGATTTTCTGTTCCAAAACCCCTTCATTTTTTTTCAGATGAGGAAACACAGGTCCAGACAGGTTGCTTGAAATGATCCCAGATGCTTGCTCTGCACTTGGGGCAGGAACGGGACCCTTGGTCTAGTGAATGAAACACGACTCCTTAAACACCCTTGCCTAGTTTTAAATCGCTCTTTAAATTCCTGATTATGTGCACAGTCCGTGAGCTTGGCTGAGTGCTACCGTTCACAAGTGTATCTTTTTACTGAAGGATTGGAATATGTGTGCTGACTTAGCACAGGTGAGCTTTGATCTTGCTCAAGGTCAACGTCGAGAACTGCGCCTTTTATGAAAGAGGAACAGGAAAATCCAGTATGAGATTTCACATACATATTTATTTTCCTGATAAGCTTCACATTTCCTAATGCTGTGGCTTTCACTTCCCTTGGTAATGATTGGACTGTGTGAACCTCTCCATCATGATTTTGGTTTCGCGGAATGGTTAAGGACCGTAAGTAGTGGTCGAAGTCTTAGTCTGCCTCACTCAATCATGAGGTATTTGACCAGAGAGTCCGTATCATCTATTTGCTGTTTAGCATATAATTTTTTGTTATTTTCTTTTCTGAGTGAATTGCGCACCACCCCTAAATGTAAGCTAGCTAAAGGAACAGGCTTAGCCCAGTGTCTTTCACATAGCGAATTCTAAATAACAATCCTGAAGCTACTTGAAAGCCGGAATTTTATAAGGCGAGCCACTTAAAAGTAATTATGACAAGGTGTTAATTTATTGTTCTGGCAACGATGAATTTCCGTGCGTCAGAACTGCACGGAGCGAGGTATTCGTACAGTCATAACAAGCTCCTCTTTCTCAGGGATTTCTGGGTCCAGCTCATGTCTGTACAGACATTTCATTTTCCCTTTCTTGGTTCCTGTTCTAGACTCAGTTGTTTGAATTACCAGGTGCCTGGCCGTTTCCCCAGTGTGGATCTGTTTTGAAAATTTCTAGCTCTTTCCACCTTCTTAACAGGGCCATGCGTGTCCTCAAAAGAAATGACCATGAATTGGCCAGTGTTTCATGGATCGTGTCTTCCAAAACTCCAGTATATTTATTTACAGATAATGGACTGGGGTGGGAAACCCTGCCATTGAGTCCATCCTCTCTGTAGGCGATGCTGCTTGGCTGCTAATCCTATGCTCAGAGGGTGTTTTTCCTCTGTGGATATGCCTTTAAGAGAGAAAACGAAAAGCCTTACAACCACCGGGCAATTTCAGGAGGAGGGTAACTCCTTTGTGGTGCTTCTGTTGACACCTCTGTTCTCAAGGTTAATTACACCTTGGGTTAATTGGTTTAATTAGTTAATTGGTTTGCTGAGCCTGCCCTCCCTGGTGAGAATTTCAAAACCCCCGTGTACTGCCAGACCATGCATGGATATGCCTTTTCGCCGTTCCTGGCCTATAACCGAGGCACACACACTTCTTCCCTTTCAAGGGTTTGTTTTGGGGGGACTTACTTCTTGTGCTCTGAAACAGGTTCTCATTTTCCTCAGGACACAAGCAGAGCAAATGCCAGTTTACTTGCTGTCAGTTCCAGAAAAGTCTGCGAGGGAGGCGGTGAGAATGGCAGGTGCCAAAGCCGAGATTGTCCCCTGAGCTTTGGAGGCGCCCTCCTTCCAGGGAGTCCCCTCAGCGGAGAAGACCAGAAAAATAAACAGGAGTCAGAGTGTTTCTTCTGAATACTAACATGCGCTGAATAACCATTGAGAGTGAATTCCGCCTACATTGCTGGTGGGATCAAAGGAGACAGAAAAGTAGTTTTTTAACCATGGAGGGGTTTTATAGCTATTGACTAAACTAATCCTTGCTAGACCTTTTGATTTTCAATTTGCCTCAAATTGTAGTTTTTTTCACAGGATGACTTTAGAGATGCTGAAGAAGTTTTTAATATGTCTCATGTGGCATCCTGGAGGTCACAGCTTGGAGGAGAAATACTCCAAGATCCTTTTCCCTTGACAGGCTACATCAGAGTGAAGTAGAAAGTTGGTGACACCATGCACATTCGCTCACATGGCCCCGAAAGATCTGGGAGGAACGCGGCGAATGATTATCAAATAACAAGTTTCTTTTTCTAATTTTTTTTTAATGTTTATTTATTTACTTATTTATTTATTTATTTTAATGTTGATTTAGTTTTGAGAGAGACAGAGTGCAAGCAGGGGAGGGGCAGAGAGAGAGAGAGAGAGAGAGGGAGACACAGAATCCGAAGCAGGCTCCAGGGTCGAACCCACAAGCTGCGAAATCATGACCTGAACCCAAGTCGGCCACTTAACCGACTGAGCCACCCAGGATCCCTTAAAGGGTTAACAAGTTTCTACCCTCCATTGTCAGAGTTGCCTAAGGATCTTCTTTCCTATCTCATAATTAGAGAGGGATTTTTCTTGGGGGGGGGGCGCGGTTTTTAATCAAACTTTTCTTTGAGCATGCTTAACTACGCCTCGTTTCGGCTTTACTGACCGATGTGGCTGATTGACCTTTTTTCTTCCAAAATATTGCTTTATGCATCTTAAAGACAATTACCGCTCTTGGTATTTTCATTCTTTCCATGGCCAAATATCCCTTTAAAAATTATAATTATTTTTAAAATCGCAGAAGTCCTGTAACAGGAGTACTATCTGGCCTTTGTTTTTCCCCCTGAATCAGCCTTTATGTTGCTCCCTACAAATCATACTTCAAGTGACATTTGCTTTAGATTCGAGGTTTGAAATCCAAACATGAGACCAGCATCCTATAACCAGGGCGGAAGTCCGCGGCAGAAGTTCTCATGCTTTGTGCCATGTGTGGAACTCTTGTTCATACATCCCAGAGTCAGAGGTCATTTCCTCTTTTTTTTTTTTTAATTTTTTTTATTTAGGGAGGCTTGGGGGAGAAGGGCGGGTGGCAACAGTGTCTCATTGATGACTCATGTTCCTGTGTCTGTGAGCGTTGGATGAATGGCAGAACTCTCCGGAACAGTATTCTCTGGGTGGGCAGCTCTTACCTAGCGGGGTCTGTTTCCTTCCCCCGTTTTATGCCTTTCCACCAAATTCTGGCTAGGTGTTCAAATGGACCGTAAACCTTAGTGAGGAGACGGGAAATGAGATCGGAACTCAAGCAGATAGACCAGACTGTGTTATTAAAACAAAGAAAGAGGGGCGCCTGGGTGGCTCAGTCGGTTAAGCATCCGACTTCAGCCAGGTCACGGTCTCGAGGTCCGTGAGTTCAAGCCCCGTGTTGGGCTCTGGGCTGATGGCTCGGAGCCTGGAGCCTGCTTCCGATTCTGTGTCTCCCTCTCTCTCTCTGCCCCTCCCCCGTTTATGCTCTGTCTCTCTCTGTCTCAAAAATAAATAAAATGTTAAAAAAATTTAAAAAAAATTAAAAAAAGAAAGAAAAAAAAAAGAAGGAAAGAAAGAAAAAAGAAAACAAGAACAGGAAAGACAACAAAACCAGAGGAGAGAAGAGAGCGATCGAAGGTGGAGAAAGAAATGACACGCACAGAAACACTGCTGAGAAAACGTGAAGCATACAGAGTTGCCTTGAAGAAGTTATTCTTGTTCTGGTTACTCCTGCCTTGGCATTGATGGAAAGGAGAATGTTCGGCATCCAACTCTAAAATGTTCTAGCTGGGGGTTTATGGGCCCAGACACGTTCTGCGTGAAAGACGTTTCCCTCATCTGCTGGCACCTTGGCCAAGGGTATCTCGGTGAGTTCTGTGCAGCAGAGTGGGCTGGGTGGAGGGGAGGAGGAAGGGGGAGGAGTCCCAAAGAAGGTCGAGGTGGTTCTGTGGGAAGCCGCCCCCTCCACGGAAGCCAGCGGTCTGGTGAGTAAGCAGAAACGGGCGTGGGTCTGAGTTGACGCGATGTGCAAGAATGGTCACAGGCGGCTGGATCGGGATGGACTGACGGATGAACTCCCTGGGGCCACAGGAAAAGGCTCAGTGAGATGGCCCAGTCTCCTGCTGGCCGCACTTTTTTTTTTTTTTTTTTTTTTTTTTAAATTTTTTTTTTTCAACGTTTATTTATTTTTTTTGGGACAGAGAGAGACAGAGCATGAACGGGGGAGGGGCAGAGAGAGAGGGAGACACAGAATCGGAAACAGGCTCCAGGCTCTGAGCCATCAGCCCAGAGCCCGACGCGGGGCTCGAACTCACGGACCGCGAGATCGTGACCTGGCTGAAGTCGGACGCTCAACCGACTGCGCCACCCAGGCGCCCCTGGCCGCACTTTATTCGACAAAACAGCCGGGTGAGCAAGGATTTCGTGAGAATTGGCCAATATTCCCATGCTGCGTTTTTACGCTGCGAAATGATTAACTTCAGGTGTCCCTGTTACGGTTCGCTGTAACCTAATCACCTCTTCTGATGAGAAGGGTTTTGTTGAGTTGCTCTTATCTCATATTAACGTAAGCTGTTAGTGTCAACTATAAACTAACATTAAATATTTGCCTTGGAGGCCAGTGAAGTCAGAGATAAGGCCGAAACTGGGATCACACGTGCCTCTGGTTTCACCGGCTGTGAAACTATCAGGAGAAACGATGAAGGGGATGTTAATCCCATCTGGCTGCCAGGCCCCTTCTAGCACCTGCAGATTTCCTTATCTTACATGCTGGGCACTCTGCTGGGTGCTCGAGACCCCGGTACCCCTGCTGTGCCCACCAAGTCTACTAGCAAGGGAAATAATCAATCAACCCAACACGTGCTTACTACGCGCCAAACGCTGCTCTACGCACCAGCTCCTATGCACACAGGCGATCGTTTAATCCTCCAGACTATGAAGAACATTGTGTATATTATTCGTAGTTTGCCCATAAGAAAACAGACCCACGTGAAGGTTACAGTGGCCCCATTTCACGCATAGAAAGTAGCAGAGCAAGGTTGGGGGAACGAGGTCTAACGAGATAGGTTCCCAGCCGGCCTTCCGAGGACTGGTCATCTGGGAAGGGAGTTGGACCATTAAATGGCCGTGGCAATGAAGTGTGGTTGGTGCCAGAGCAAAGGCACATGTAGCAAAGGCAACCCGCTCAATCAGGAGGCCAGGCAAGACTGCCTGGAAAACGTGTCGCATGCACTGTGTCTGATGGCCAGGTGGGGGGGGGGGGGGGGTTGGTAGGTGTCAGCAGAGCTCAGGATAAACAGTCTGCCAGGAAAGGATGTTTCAAGTCCAAGGACAAAAAGAAGTGAAATGTAGTTGTGATGTTGAGAACAGAGCAGGGGCGGGGGATGGTTTCAGGCAGGAGGCAGCAGCCTCGAGAGGGAAGGAAGGCTGTGGGAGTCACGTTAAAGATGGACTTCCTCTAGTGCAGGGAGAGCATCATTAGCGGGTTGAGCAGGGAAGTGAATTGCTTGTATTTGGCTGCTGTGGAGAATTGGTTAGGGTTTAGGTAGAGGCGGAGAGACCTGAGAAGAAACTCTTCAGCAATAGGGGTGAGAAATAATGGTGCCCTGAACCGGAGCAATGGCCGCAAGAATGGAGAGAAGATGGATTTGAAAACAAATGGAGAAGTGGAGCGGTTAGGTTTAGCAGTTGACCGGAAGTCAAGGAGTCAGGCCTGGGAAACTGGGTCCATTGCGGTGCCGTGTGCTGACGGAAGGAACAGGTCAGACCTTCCCATTCCCTCCCCCTGCAGCACCCCCACGTCCCATGTCGAATCTGGAAGGGTGGGCTTGAGCCAACGAAGATGGAAGACTGGTAAGTCCCCATACTAAACAGAGGGCCCCTTGAAGACCTATGTTGAAGTTGATGTTGGTGTCGTGCCTGGCCCCTCTTAGTCTGGGGACACCGTCTCCCAGCTGCTGAGTGCTCGAGTGGACAGAACCTGACAGCTGCTTGGCTCTCTCCAGAAAAGTGCTCTTGGTTCCCAGGAGTTGTCTTGCCTGGAGATGCAAAGGCAGAGGCTTGAAGACCGCCCCCTCCTACGCCCTCCCCCTTCTCTCCACCAGACACATTTCTATGGTCAAAGACCCAGACCCCTCACTTCAAGGTGGGACCACTCTGTGGTTTGATGGATGGTACCAATGGCCCCTCAGCCCATGGGCCAGGCTGAGACTAGGCTTTCCCAGAGACCAACTTCTGTCTCCCCTCCTTCCTCTTTCTTGTTCCTCGTCTCTCCCTTCCCCTAATGCACTGAATTGTCTTCTCATTTTTATCCACTGAAGCCTTAACCCCTAGTCCTCAGAATGGGACTCCATTTGGAGCTAGGGCCTTTGATGAGATAATTAAGTTAAATGAGGCCGTTAGAATGGGCCCTAATCCAATCTGACTGGAAGAGGAAGAGGAAGAAGAGGAAACTGGGACGCAGAGAGACCCCAGGGAAACCCGTACATGGAGCAACAACCCCGTGAAGGGGCGGCGAGAGGGAGGCTGTCTGCAACATAGAGGCCTCACTAGAACCCAACCCTGCCAACGTCTTGATCTTAGGCCTCTTGCCTCCAGAACTGTGAGAAAATAAATTTCTGTTGTTTAAGCACCCCTGGCTATGGTATTTGGTTACAGCAGCTTTAACAAATGAATACATGCATTCCCTTCCACATTTTCCTAAAGAGGACCCCCCCCCCCCACACACACACACACTAAACCCCAAGTACCTGTATCTTGGTCTCAGGCCCTGCTTCTGGGGAGCATGACCCAGGACATCAAAGGGTTAAGGAAACATGTTTGACTGTATTCCAAATGCGTCAGCCCTTTGTTGATTACTTTATTAACTCGTTAGTGGAGAGTTTATACTCAGGAAACAGAAAGGCTGCCCAAGGGCTCCCAGGTCTGTCTGTTCTGCCGCTTGTCCAGGCTTTAGAGGAGGGGTCTTCAAGTTTCATCTGGGACTAGAGCCTTTCTCTCTTTCCCTTAGTTGGTCAGCCTTCCACGTTTTATAACAGTCTAAGTGAAAACAAGTTCTAACGTACATGAAAATTGATTTGTTTCTGGCTAAAATTGGAAAGAAGTTCTTCAAACCAGCTTCAGTCTATGAGAACACAAGCATCTTAAGAACATGTCTTGACACGAAATACGTTCCACTTGGTTGTATCTTCTGGTTGAAGGAGCAAAATGACTTAGAAAACGACCTGGGGTCAAATTCTGATCCGACCGGGTGTGGGATTTTAGGTCCTTTACCATTCTCAACTTCGAGTCTCTTGTTTTGTTTTGTTTTGTTTTGTTTTCAAGTTTATTTATTTATTTTGAGAGAGAGAGAGAAAGCGCGAGTGAGGGAGGGGCAGAGAGAGAAAGAGAATCCCAAGCAGGCTCTGAGCTGTCAGCGTAGGCCCAAACCCACGAGCTGCGAGATTATGACCTGAGCCAAAGTTAGATGCTCAACTGACTGAGCCGCCCAGGGACCCCTGTTATTTTATTTTATTTTATTTTATTTTATTTTATTTTATTTTATTTTTTAATTAAAATTTTTTTTAATGTTTATTTATTCTTGAGAGATAGAGACAAAGCATGAGCAAGGGAGGGGCAGAGAGAGGGAGACACAGAATCCGAAGGAGGGTCCAGGCTCTGAGCTGTCAGCACAGAGCCTGATGCGGGGCCTGAACCCACAGACCATGAGATCATGACCTGAGTCAAAGGCAGACACCTAGCTGACTGAGCCACCCAGGCGCCCCGTGTTTTATTTTATTTTTTAAAAACAAAACTAAACAGAAAAAATGAGTTTCAAACCTCCCCAGTTCTCTCTCCCCATAACACCCTGATTCTTCTGATAATAAAATGGGTATTTCCCACAAAGACGTTATGGGGTCTTGGGTCCTTCCCATAAGAAAAGTCTCACCTCCTTGCCCTTTGCATGGTGGTCACAGCCTATCCTTGTGCACCATTGTGAAGTTTCCATTCACAAACTTCAACTCCCTGTACCTTTCTGTCCTTAAGTCCCCTGTCTGGCTCTGCGTGTCAAGTAAGCCTCTGCAAACAGACTTGGAGTCTGGCTCAGCAGTATTTATTGAAAACTCATTATGTCCTGTTTACTTCTTCTGCAATCAGAGCCTGCACATTTCTGATACACATTAGTGGGAAAGTTTTGGCCAACGAGGACTCAATTGTTCTGGCTCTGTCCTGTCCCGTGATATCAAACACTCATTCATCTGTGGAACACATCTGAAACCTTTTGTCCAGTAGTTGCTACAGTGGTTAAGCTTCAGAGAGAGAGAGAGAGAGAGAGAGAGAGACAGTGAGAGAGAGAGAGAGTATTGGGGGTGGAGTGTTGATTTTATTAGCTTGAGACACTTTATGCTGTGTTTTCGAGGAACTCTCAAAATCCCAGAAGTAAGTCCTCTAGCATACAGTTTATTTTGCTAAGCCTCTGACAGTAAACTGACCGAGAGACCCTGGAGGTGTCTGACATGTTGGAGGAAAGAAGAAAGTCTTCGCCTTTGCCCAGCAGAGCAGGGTTTTTACACCTCGCTAAAAGCTGCCTAGTGACCCCCGTTCAAAGCAGCCTGAGACATGACTCATGAAAACTTATTAAAATATGGATTAGATGCATTCAGTTTTTTCAGCGTACGATGACAATGGAGAAAATAATACAGACCCTTTTAAAGCAGGGGCCTTCCAGAGCTGGGTAAATTCTAGCCATGTCTCATTATTTTTGTACTATCGCGGTGTTGACCGTGCCTGGTGCGTAGTCAGTGATGGATAAATAAAGGCACGGGTAATGAAATCCTAGGTCATTCTGCAAGCCGGTAGAGCAATGTGAATCTTGCATTTTGCAACTGGCAGGAGGTCAAGTATGACTCGAAGTTGCCTACTAACCCCGTATCGTGTGAGGCAGCTACTCCCCGCCATTACCCTGGTTCATTTCTTCATGGCACCTACACCCTTCACAAAGGACCCTCTACGTTGCACTGCAGGGCATTTGTTCCTTGTCTCCCAGCTAGAACGCAAGCTCCAGCAAACACACACTATGCATCTGGTTTGTAGCTGATCCCACCCCCGGATTGTCTCAGGCACGTACAGTTGGACACTAATAAATTTTTTATTGAATGAATGAATGTATAACTAAATGAATGAATGAATGCAGAGGGTGTAAAAGTATCACTTCATTAAATAACTATGAAGTGGGAAAATAATAGTTGCATTGTTTTGTTAGACCCTATAAAAAAATAACCAGATCCTGTTTTCAAAAAATTTGTCAGCTTCCTGGAAATAAGGAACAATTATTGGTACCTCGCTTTGGCCTTCGCTCTCCCACCTAATAGACCTGGCACCCCTGAATCCATAGTCATTAGGAAAATAATTTGCCATGTACCTCCTGGAGGCATGGATGTGCCTGTAGCATTGGAAATGGCTTCACACATGCGACTCCACATACATGAAGTTCAAGAACAGGACAATGTAACCGTGGTGATGGAAATCAGAACAGTGGTTGTCTTCCTGGGTAAGGAAGGGGCACAGTTGACTAGAAGCAGGACAAAGAGAACTTTCTGGGGTCTTGAAAGGCTTTTTAAACTTGATTGGGTGATGGGTGACACGTGTGAATGTCATTGTCAAGTTCCATTGAACCATAAAAATGTGTGCATGTCATGGTATTTAAATTATGTCTCAATTAATTAATCAGTGAACGATGTTAAAGATCAGTATGATAAGGGCACCTGGGTGGCTCAGTTGGTTAAGCATCTGACTCTTGAGTTTGGCTCAGGTCATGATATCATGGTTGTGAGATCGAGTCCCAAATTGAGCTTGGTGCTGAGTGTGGAGCCTGCTTGGGATTTTCTCTCTCTCTCTCTCTCCCTCTCTGCCCTTCTCTCATTTGCTCTCTCTCTCTCTCTCTCAAAATAAATAAATATTTAAAGAAAAGAATTAAAGGGCGCCTGAGTGGCTCAGTTGGTTAAGCCTCTGACTCTTGATCTCAGCTCCGGTCATGACCTCACGGTTTATGAGATCGAGCCCCACATCAGGATCAGCGCTGACAGCATGGAGCCTACTTGGGATTCTCTCTCTTTCTCTTTCTCTCTACCTCTGCCATACTCATGCGCTCTGTCTCTCTCTCTCTCTCTCACAATAAACAAACATTTTTACAAAAAGAGAGAAAGAAAGAAAGAGAGAAAGAATTAAGCATGATAAAGCCCTTTTCTATCCAAGCACACTTGCTCCCCATTAGGTCTTAATTTGTTCCTGACCAGATCCCAGGGCCCCATGGACTCCTCTCCCTCCAGCAAACACAGGAGTGGAGGGTGGTGGAAGGGTGGGGAGGGACAGGTTCTCTGAAATGGCTAAAACATCGTAGGTTGGTTTGCATCACCAAAGTGGGCAGAATAAAAATGTGTTTATCCAAAAACCTGCACCTTGCCTGAATTTAAGCGCCTTAATCTACGAGGACACAGGCCCAGATCAATCAAGTGACATGTCCAAAGGCCATACAATTAACCAGTCACAGAACTGGGTTTAAAACTCTGACCAGCCCCCCTTCCCCCAGCCCCCAATGTCTAAGCCCCATTTTCTTTCTATGATAGAATATGAAGTAAGGAAGAGTCATTCCTTGAACTAGCCTAGGTTCTGATCCTTGATCTATCATGTTACTCAAAGTGGTTTGCTTCCTGTGTCCAGGCCTCAGTTTCCACATCCATGAAATGGAGATACAGCATTTAGCTGGATGAACCAAATGAAATAATGCCTCTCAACACTAGGTGTTTAGTAACTGTCGGCCCCTCTTTTCATTACTAATTCCATGTACTTCCTCTCCATACTCAGGCCCTTGGTCTGTTTATTCACAAGGTTATAATATAATGAATCGACTCTTTAAATAAATATTTCTCTTCATGAGAATTAATAACCCTAACTGTTCAAGTAGAGTTTTAAAAATTCCCTAAGCCTCCTCTTCCCCATCCCCGGCAAACTCTCGATCAAGTAAGAAAATAAATCTCGTAAGCATGATGAACCACAGTGTACTGCACAGAAACCAGATCCCTTTATTTTTTAAATAAACTACGTGAAAAGGTAAAAACACTTGAATTTCTAGCAGATTTTCTGTCATCTTTGGCAGGTCGTTTCACCTTCCCGTGCCTGTTTAAGAACCCCTCAGAACAAAAACGGCCATCTCTTTTGCCAAGTCGAGAGCTCTCGGAGGAAATACAAAGTACTTTCTCCATCTAAATACCTTCCAGGAAAATTTTGAGGTCCTGCACCAGCCTGGCATGTGGTCCCTCGGATGACCCTGAGGACATTCCAATGCTGAGAGTCTGCTATTTGAAGGGCCCAATGGGCCCCGTGCTGCTTGTAGATTTTGCGGAAGAAAAGCGAGCAGTCCAGAACAAACTAATTGATATGCCCACTACCCTGGCTTCCCACCATGCAGGGCCTGGCCTGGCCAAGAAGACAAGGCCAGGGAGGCCCGTGCCCCCAACAACAGCAACCTCACAACATCCCAGCACTGCCCCACAGTGATCTCATTTTATGCGTCAAGTGTGGCTCATCCAGGGTTCAGCATTCCTGCAGCCGGTGCTTAAATGGTTGCTGCTTTTTCTTTCGAGGTAGAGTTCAACAGGGCTCTGAGAAATCACCCACAGGAACACATAAAACAAACATGCTCATTGAATCCCCACGAAAGCCAGGCCAGGCCAGGCCAAAAATTAAATGCCAACCTTTCTCACTTATACGGGACTGGACTCGGTTGGGAAACTCGAACGTTCTCTTGGAAATATCAAACACTAGACGTTCATTCTTTGGGGGCTCATCTCTCAAACTTTGTACCTTCTGGGGCTTGCCTGGCAAATTTATGCTAGTCATGTGCTTATGGTGAAAAAAAAAAATCACATCCTGTGAATTCTAGCCGAGGTTCTCGGATCAGTCTTCATGCAAACTATTCCTTTTAATCACATGGCAAGAGAATTTGGCTTTGGGACTCTGTTTCTCAGAAGGTCTAGTCATTGTTGGGCTGTGCTTAGCATAAACTGAGTCTTAGGTTGAGGTTAGTACCGAGATGAGCTTTAGAAATTATACAGGCAAGATTTTATATGGTGGCTTTATTTTACAAAGCACGGAGCAGCCACATGGCAAAGAGGTCAGGTACCAGAGCCATGTGATGACTGATGAGGACTTCAGACCTGGAGCTCAAGAATCCTGGTTGGGTGTCCTTTGCCCAGGTTTTATTTTCAGCAATTGTGTGTTTTAATCTGACCATGCTTCCCCAGAACAAAGCGTGGTCATGTTTCCCAGAAGCCCATGGGATCACCTTAGTTCACAGCTGATAAGATGGGGACAGTGTTGGAAACAAACCAGCACCTCCAGGCAAGCCTCACCCCACTCTCTGTCTCGTTCCGCCTCATGCCTTCCTTTCTCTTATAATTGGGAGGCAGAGCAGAGACAGAGAAAGTTCCAGGTGCTGCACGTTTCTCATAAAGAAGTGAACACGGGGGCAGGGACAGTTAACCCCAGGTTCCTCTCCAAAAAGATGTAAGTGGAGAATATTCATCGATTTGGGTTTCGACTGTATCTTCTAGTTTAAAAAATGAAAGAATTTGATGGAAACTTCCTTCAGGTCGGTTCACCAGAAAACCTTGGGACTGAGGACTACCAAAAAAAAAAAAAAGTGCTCTGTCTCTTTTGCATATGCTTTTTAAAACTTTAATAAAATGTGGAAAGTTCTATAAAAGGGGCAAGCACTCCATGAATAATAGCAACTTCCGGCTTCATGGGGTACTGTGTTCTAGCTCTACTAACCGTCAGCAAAGGTCAAATAATAGAAGAATAGGACCTAAATTTTAGGAGCACCAAATATGCAGTGAGGGCAGCCCTAGGCAGGGCTGAGGGCAAATGAACAAATCCTGAAAACAAGAATATGCTGCAAAGTCTACATCCTGTCCAGAGGGTCCTCTTCCAATATTCCAAAACCTGGTCTCTACCTCTTTTGTTCTAAAACCTTGGGTTACATCTCAAGAAGAATAAGAGTCTTTCTTCCCAAACATTTGCTGTACAACCCAATGGACGGAAATCTATAAGCAGAGTTTGGCGCGGGAGTGGGGGGGGGTATACTTAGGGAAATTCATTTTCTAGCATGCCAGAATTATCTTAAATAATGAATAAGGAGCCATTGACTGCAAGCCCAAGCAACATGCTGAGCTCTATATGTTAACAATAAAACTAACAAAAATAAAGACGGCACTTGGCCCTACTTCATTCACCAACTGGGAAATGAAATCACGAAAATGCCTTATAAGTGGTTGGCTCGTTTCCATCAGGTAGAATGCCAAATTTAAAAATAGGAAACTGAGCTTTGAAGTATATATCACAGAAGTCCTGCAATAAATTCCACATTTTACAAAACTGGATCGTCATTCAAGTCTTGGTATTTAGAGGGGGCATTTGGTTTTCAGTTCTTTTTCCTTTGTGAGATGTTTGTAACGTCCAAATTAAAGACTCTTCTGCTGGTTTTTACTGCTGGGAATAAAGGAAGCCCTCTTGTGGGTAGAAAGTGTACAGATCAAAAAATGCAAAATGCGTTACTTGTGTAATTTCGGGGGTTACATTGGTTTTCTTCTTCTTTTCTTTTTTTCCCTTTTCTTTTCTTTCATTTTTTTTTTGAAGGCTTAGTTACTCCCATTCTAAGCCTCACATTCGGTTTCTATCCACCATTAGGAAAAGAATAGTTTTAACATATATTCTGAAAGAACAGAGTGTCTAAAAAGGAGCAATTTAATTGTATGTTGTAATTTTTATGAAAACAGAAAAACAAGCACATTGTAAGGGTTTCTTAGCTGCCCCTGCCTGCCATGACTTTCTTGTGGGTTTTCAAAATTAGATGCTGCATCATCATGTGATGAGATGCGTACAACTTGGCTCTTTGAGGCCATAAAACATACTCTGTGGATTTGGAAGGCAGTAAACGCCTGTAGCTGGAAGACAGAAGGGTCTGGGATCAGAATTGGCTTGGTTTGCACAAAACCAGTGATTTCTCTCCGTGTTCCCTTGTGTCGATTTCTGGATTTAAGAAAGGGATGTTGGCACACCTCTCCTTTTTCCCTGGGCTTCTGAGAACCTGGTTCTTGGATTTTTCTACTGGACCTGCTGTTTGTAGGGCCTCGTGTTGCCAACCGGCTGCTGCTTTCTTTTCCTAAGGATCTTTCTTTCTCTTTTGTTGGATGTACTTTTTTTTTTAAAAAAATGAAGTAATTACGGATAGGAAGTTGTGGGGAAAAAAACCCACAAATGGAGAGGGAGATCTCATGGACTCTTCACGTAGTCTCCTTCAATGGTTGCACCTTATGTAACCATCAAAATCAGGACATTGTCATTGGTACAACCCAGAGAGGTTTCTTCAGTTTTTACCAGCTTTACAATTACTCATTGAGTGGGTGTGCGCACGCGTGTGTGTAAGGGTCTACGCAATTTTACCACCTATGTATATTCGTGTTAGCACAAGTACAGACCAAATGTCGAAGCGTGCCCTTATCACAAGACTTTCTCATGCCACCCTTTGTACTCACACCCAACTTCTCCATCAACCCCTACCCCGTGGCAACAACTAATCTGTCCTCCATGTCCATTATTTTGTTCTTTTGAAAATGTGTATGAGGAACCATACAGCACGCAATTTTCTAGACATGGACTTTTCTCACTCAGCCTATTTCCCTTCAGAACTATCCAAATCGTTGCATGTCTCAAGTGATCCTTCTTTTTCGTTGCTGAGTTGTATTCCCTAGCGTGGCTTAACCATCCACACACTGAAATACATTTGGGTTGTTTCAGAATATCTGTTTTTGGTTGTTAAGAATACAGCTGCTGTAAACATTCTTGTTTTTTGTTTAAAAATTCTGGTTCTTGTTAAATTACAAAATGCTTAGGAAAGAAATAAAAGAAAACCTAATAACCCTTTCTTTAAGGAGAACAAACTCAATTTTTTCACCTGAAAGTTACATTTATTGATCTGATATTAGCCTTTCTTGATGGCGTTTTATGGGACCTGCCTTCTGACAGATGTCATTCTGGGCTCTAAGCTTGAATTCCCACTCTTTTATTATATGCCAAGATAAGATATCATTTACTGGTGTGGTTTAAATCTTCATATATGGACTGATGGCATGTAGATTTCATCCGTGCCATTGTTCCCATCGCTAAAGTGCTGTTTTAGGATTGATGGTTTTCTTTGAAAAAAAATTTTTTTGACATTTATTTATTTATCTATTTATTTATTTACTGAGAGAGAGACAGCGAGTGAACAGGGGAGGGGCAGAGGCAGGGAGACACAGAATCGGAAGCAGGCTCCAGGCTCTGAGCTGTCAGCACAGAGCCTGACGCGGGGCTCGAACCCACAGACCGGGAGAGCATGACCTGAGCCGAAGTCGGATGCTTAACCGACTGAGCCACCCAGGCACCCCAGGATCAATGGTTTTCTAAGAGCTGAGTGTGTCCTAGGCCAACAAGGTCCAATATGGCAGTCACTGTCACATGGTTATTGAGACTGCAGTATTCTTTTTGTTTGTTTGTGTGCTGGTTTTTACCATTTTTGATAGTGCTTAATGCATTTATGTTATTTTTTAATTTTTAATTTTTATTTATTTTTGAGAGAGCTCGTGAACGGGAGAAGGGCAAGGAGAGAGGGGGAAAGAGGATCTGAAGCAGGCTCTGCGCCAACAGCAACCAGAAGCCTATTGTGGGCCTTGAACTCATGAACCATGAGATCATGATCTGAGCCAAAGTTGGCGGCTCAAGCAACTGAACCACCCAGGAGCCCTGAGAGTGCAGTATTCTTTTTTTTTTTTTTTTTTAATTTTTTTTTTTCAACGTTTATTTATTTTTGGGACAGAGAGAGACAGAGCATGAACGGGGGAGGGGCAGAGAGAGAGGGAGACACAGAATCGGAAACAGGCTCCAGGCTCCGAGCCATCAGCCCAGAGCCCGACGCGGGGCTCGAACTCCCGGACCGCGAGATCGTGACCTGGCTGAAGTCGGGCGCTTAACCGACTGCGCCACCCAGAGTGCAGTATTCTTAAGTGAGATGTGTAGAAACTGTCAAATGCACACCAAGCTGGAAGATTTGGGGAAAAAAAAAAAGAATGTAAAAATGTCATTAGTATATTTTTGTATTAATTACATGCTGAAATATTACTTTGGTTATAATGGGCTAACTGAAGTATGTTTTTAAAACTAATTTTACCTACCTCTTTTTACTTTCTTTAATGTGACTAGTAGAAGACTCTAATCTCCAGCAGTCCTCCCCACCCCACCCCCACCCTTATTTGTGATTTTGCTTTCCTCGGTTTCAGTTACCCATGGTCAACCTTGGTCTGGAAGCCGATGATTTTCCTTCTGATGTATCCTCAGAAGGTCGATAGTAGCCTAACTATATGACAGGGCCTACGTCATTCACCTCAGTCATCTCATCATGCAGGTATTTTATCATCTCTCATTATTGCAAGAAGAATTCTGAATACATTAGAAGATATTTTGCGAGAAAGAGAGAGAATCCTCATTTACATAACTTGTATTACAGTGTATTATTATAATTGTTGGACTTTATTATTATAGTTGTTAATCTCTTCCTGTGCCTCATTTGTGAGTTAAACTTTATCATAGGTTTGTATGCGTAGGAAATAACATAGCACGGGTAGGGTTTGGTACTATCCACAGTTTCAGGCACCCACTGGGGGGCTTGGAATATGTCCCCCCAGATAAGGGGGGGTTATTGTACGTATGCGGCTTGTATGATATGTTTGGTGGAGAGTGATATCCGGTGAGGAAATGAAGGTCTATGGCAGGTAAGTAACTTACCCAAAATAGACACTTTGTGTGATGTCATCTGCTGATGCTTGTTTTCATCCCAACGACTCACTAATTGGCTATATGTCAATGTCACGACTTTGCATTAAACTTGCGAAGGCAGGAAGACGTCCTTGTGTTTCTCTTGATGGAACAGTCAGGGACAGTCTAATGGTGGGCTTCGTTATGGAGTGGCACCGAGATGGTTTTCTTTTGTGCCTCTTGGTTGCTATTGCCATATGGCCACCTCAAGGAGACCTTGCTTCATATGTTCCACCTGCTACAGATGTGTTGAAACTGCCTTCCACTTTCCCCCCATGTCTTTCATTAGTCCTGAAGGCAGATACTAGAAGCTATGCCTTAAAACCCATTGCAGAATTTGTATTGTGTCCTAAGCATATCCAGTTAACAATGGCTAGCAGTTATGCAGCATTATGTTAAATACTGTACCATGAATTATATCATTTTAGCTCCCACAGCAACCCAATGAGCTACATACTAACATGGTCCCATTTCACAGATGATGACACGGAGGTTTAGTGAGATTACATAAATTGCCAAGGTGTAAAAGAAAGGGCATATACCAGAATTCTAGTCCTTGCTATCTGACTCTTGAATTCTTGATCTTGACCACCATTTCGTATTGCTCTGTTAGTGCCTGAATTGCTTTGAATAGAGGAGTGAGTCTTCAATTCACATGAGAAATTTTATGAAAAGATTAAGTACCTATATGCTAGAACATCCCTGTAAAACCCACAAAGCATAACCATTTATGGACTGTATTGTAATCTCATCATTCATGCTACGTCAGAGCCCTTACAATCTGTGCTTGGAACCTATGGACTTACCTTGCATCCCATTTAGGGTAAGATATCTGTGCCTGTATGCTCCCAGAACAGTAGTGGGTCGTTTTGCTGTATGACTTCAAGGTCCTAAAGTTTCTTCGATCTTCTCTGTATTTCCATCCTTATTTAAAGTGATTTGCTGTGCCTAAGACTGGTGTCCACAATCCACCATTGGTGTAAAAGTCTGGGATGCTCAAATATTAGTGTGGAAGGAAGCTGACTTTCTACTGCAAAGGTCTACGAATGTAAGGCCTCGGACGGGGAATATTTTAACTTTGCAGGCCATCCTGTCTTTGTTGTACCTGTTCAACTCTGCCATTGTAGAACCAAAGCAGCCACAGACTGTATATAAACAAATGGGTGTGGGTATATTCCAATAAAGCTTTATTTACAAAAACAGGTGGCCATCGTTTGTCAATTCCTGTTCTAGCGAAATGCTTTGCTTCTGTAGCTGAGGAAAGAGGCCCGGATCAAGCAGCTTGCTCAATTTCAACTGCTGGTCTGTTGCAGCACAAGGTCGAGAAATCAGACATCCTGATCAGCAAGCTTTCCTATTATAGGTATATGAAGTATTAAACTTATTCATACTTAATTTCCTTCTTTTCTTCTTTTTTAAAGCTTACGAAAATTTCAAACATTCAAAAAGAGATGGAGAATAATGCAAAAATCGGCTGCATATTACCATCACCAAGCCTAAGGAAAAAATAACAAACGTGCTTGAAGCTTCCTGTGGGATGCACTGGCTGGTTTTCCTCCTTTACCACAGGTACATGTTCCCTGAAACAATGTGAAACATTGTTCGACATAGGTTAAGATATACAAATGGCACCATATTGTACATAGCCCTCATCACTCTCTCGCAATGAAAAACAAACAGTGGTTTTAGAGAAACTTGTTTTTCTAACAGCAAAAAGCTAGAAACCTAAATTACCATTAGAAAGATGGATAAAAACCATCTAGTAAAGATCCATTTTTTTTTTTTTGCCCTAAAATTCCTGGTTAGAAAAAGATTGTTTAAAAGTGAATTGGCAGCAAGATATATGGAGAGTATATTTTTAAATGCTTCTTTATTTAGTTTTGAGAGAGAGTGAGAGCACAAGGCGGGGGGGGGCAGGGGCAGAAAGAGAGAGAGGGAGACATAGAATTCAAAGAAAGTTCCAGGCTCTGAGCTGTCAGCACAGAGGCACGGGGCTCGAACTCACAAACCATGAAATCATGACCTGAGCCGAAGTCAGATGCTCAATCGACTGAGCCACCCAGGCGCCCCTGTAGAGTATTTTTTTTTTAATCTAAGGCTACTTGTAAAGATGTAGGCAAACTTTTAGCTGAGTGACCATGGGCAAGTCATGTAGCCTTTCTGTGCCTCAGTTTGTAACACTGGAAGGAACAATGGCATCCACCTTTAGGTCTTCGGTGAAGGTATGTGACCTGCCTACAACAGTGCCTGAAACACGATGTTGGCTCTCATGGCTTTTACTACCTATAATCTAACAGTTCAACTTTTAAGCTTCCATATTAGGAAAGAAGATAATGCAAACACACTTAGCTGTTACTGAGTTAGAGGGAATTGCCGGTTCTCGAGACTGACAGCAAGTGTAAACTTGAAAATGACCTTGATGAATCAGAAAAGAGTTGCGGAGGAACAATTTACTAAAGAATATGAATTGAGTAAATAGGTATGAAAAAGCCTAGTGTCAATTACGATCCACAGATAGGTACTGAGAAGGGAAAACAGCGTTGGATATATCTCAAGATGGGAACCCCAGGGATTCAGCTGCTGTATTACAGTGCAGACTTCACCACGCATGAACGGGGTCATCTCAGGCAAGTTCCTGAACCTCTCCCAGTCCGTGTCCTTTGCTGTCAAGCCTGGATAATGACAGACCTACCACTTAGGGCTGCTGTGAGCCTTAGCACAAGGCAACAAGGTTAGATGCCGCCATTTTGGTTGCTCTTGTTGGGATGATTACAAGGTTAGTGGCAAAATGACCTGGATGGAGTGGACTCAGTTTACCAAATGAATATTTTTCAGAAGTGGAGTCGTCTTGTGGGAAAAAGCCAGCATGACACTGAGATGCCAGAAATAAAACAGGAATGGTTTAGGAAATCCTTCTCCCTTTGCGTATTCTTCCTTTAAGTGTTCCTCTGTAGTCCACACTTGTCTAGAAAACACATTTGGTGGCGGTGGTTGGGGGGTATTTGTTTGTTTGCGCTGTTAAAAAAAATGATGTGAAGAAACTAAAGTCACCAAAATGTCTAAAGTCACAAAAATGTCAAGGATGACAATTAGTTCCATGGGAAAGGGTCACAGGGCTTGGGGTTGTGTGGTCCAGAGGACAGCAGGCAGAAGGGGGCTTGATGACCATCTTCAGACAAATGAAAGATCTTCATGTGGGGAATGTGCGTCAGTTTTCAAGCAGTTTTGTGGAGGACCAAATGAGCGGGCGTGGCCTTAAATTAAAGAGGAGGGATTTCACGTCCACAGCAAGTTCTCGAAAGTCTTGGCGACCAGACTGTTGTTTCAGGGAACTGCCAGGAGAGGCTGGGAGTTGGCATCAGGAGGTTCGCAGAAAACAAAAACAAAAGTATGTTATTAAGACGTTCCTTTCTGAAATCTCTTTCAGGCCAATGGGTGTGTTATTCTTCTGGATCTCACTCAGGGCCAAGACTGTAAAAGCTAGAGAAAAAATCATACCGTTCTCTTATTTTCAGCTCAACTGTCTGGTATCCGCTCCCCGGTGTCTGGGATGTTCAGCAAGTCTGTCTCTCCTGGAGCCATTTTGTCCTGGCCGCTGTTCCTCTGGCTCCCCTGTAGGCCTGGCCTGCCTGTCGAAACTGCTCCCGGATTTTCATGTCTAACAGACTTCTCTCCTTCCTCCCTCTGTTCTGTCCCCCTGGGACTCAGCCCTACATCTCCACTCGGGGTCACTGGTTTCTTCCCTTCATTCGTGAAACTCTCTGAGTTGCATGTATGTGTTTCCTCTCCTATTATTTCTATTTCTAGGCCTTCGAGTCAAGGGATGTCCTAACAGCTTCTGTGATCATCTATTGCATATGCATTTACCCTTTATGATCTAGATGCCAGCATTCCTGGGAATCATTTCCAGGTTTATTTTCTTTCTTGTAAAATTTTTTTTCAAAAATGTTTATTTACTTTTGAGAGAGAGATTACAGAGCATGAGTGGGGGGCCGGGGTGGGGCGGGCAGAGAGAGAGGGAGACACAGAATCCCAAGCAGGCTCCGAGGTTTGAGCTGTCAACACAGAGTCCAACGCGGGGCTCGAACTCACAAACTGCGAGATCGTGACCTGAACCGAAGTCGGATGCTTAACCGACTGAGACTCCCAGAACCCCCTGCGGGTATATTTTCTATAAACATGTACATGTTGATCCCTTTCATGGAGATGAAACCGAAGTTTGTTCTAACGTTATAACACTCACAAGGACAGGACAGGGCAGTGCTGGACGGTGTAGGTAAGAGGCCGGTCTCTTACCGCTTGAGAGCTGAGCTGGTGCTCCTTTGTTTTGTGCCATCTGAGGGCTTTTCCATGTTTTAAATGATTGAAAAAAAACACTGAGGAGAGAGCAACACTAATAGTTGGTACCTTCTGTTCTCCTGCTCCTGAAAGCCAAGCACTCAAAGAGCCGTGAAACCTGGTCCTTGACTTTAAGAGATGGTCGTCAAGGGAAGTAGCAGAAAATCGAATTCTCCAAAGTCTTGTTTTGCGCTGTCAGAACTGCAGGCACGTGACCCAGCAAGCCTGCTCTCGGGCGTGTACTCCAAACCATTGAAAACAGGCACTCAAACAAACGCCTGTACACGAATGTTCACAGCCGTGCTATTTCCAGTAGCCAAAAAGTGGAAATAGCTTTGCCCATTGATGAACGGAATGAATGGGAACAGAGTGTGGCATATTCATTCAGTGAGATATCCTTCAATCGTAAAAAGGAATGAAGTTCTGGGGTGCCTGGGTGGCTCAGTCAATTGTGTCCCTATCAAATGCCAGCCCCTCCCCTTGGGCACAAGAACCCACCTTCTCTCAGCGGTCATGGATATGCTTCAGGGGTGCTTTCTTTTGTCTTCTACTCGTCAAGTTTTCCATCAGCTGATTTCTACATCATATTTAGACTCCACGCACCCTACAAACTGTCACCCCATTTCCATTTTCTTTTCCAGCAAAAGTCCTTATGATGGCTGTCTGCTCTTGCTATCTCCAATCTCTCTCCTCCCTCCATTCTAGAAAATTTGCTAGTCAAGTCCTCGCTCCACCAAGACTCCATGTTGTCCGCCAACACTTCTCCAAGCACCTCTGCACTCCTAGACCCCCAATTAATACTCAGTTCTCATGTGGCTTACCTATCAGTGGCATTTTATACAGGGGCCTCTCCTTTTCTGTGGCTTTCTTCTTTGGTTTCTAGGATGTTGACTTTCTTCTCACTTTCCTTCCTACCTAGCCTTCATTGCTGGTGTCCTCTTTTCTCCCTGACTTGTTAGATTGGAGGCACTCAGAGTTGCGTCCTTGAATGCTCTCATCTCTACCCGTATCACTCTCTTGTGGCATCATCTAGCCTCATGATTTAGTACCTTCTAAAAGTTGATGGTTCCCAGATTTAAACCTTCAGCCTGTACTGCTGTCCCCAACTCCAGACCCATGTGTTCAATTGCCTACTTGGCATTTCCACATGAGTGTTTAATTGAGATTTCGAATGTAAGGAGTTTGAAACTGACTTTCTAGACTCGCCTCAAACCTGCTTTACTGGGCACCTGGGTGGCTCAGTCGGTTAACCATCCAACTCTTGGTTTCAGCTCAGGTCATGAACTAATGGTTCATAAATTCAGGCCCTGCCTCCAGGATCTGTGCTGACAGTGTAGAGCCTACTTGGGATTCTCTCCATCCCCTGTCTCTCTCCCTTTACCCTGCTTATGCTCTCTCTCTCTCTCTTTCTTTAAATAAATAAATAAACTAAAAAAAAAAAACCGCTGATTTACCCACAATCCTTCCCATCTCAGTCAATGACAATGTCAGCCTTCCAGGGACCCAGGCTAAAGCCTTGGAGTCACCCCAAGCTCCTCATTCTTTCACTCCTCCATCCAGGAAAAGGCTTTGCTGTGTTCAACCCAAGTTAGGGCACCACTTTCCACACACAAAGGCTCTTCCTGCTCAGTTGTGTAGAGTTGGATTCTTTAGAAGTTTGTTTGTGCAGGAGCCATGAATGAAAGCTACCAGCAGGACTGCTTCTACTTAGAAAAATAAATGAATGGACTTCAAGCTGTATGACAAAGCAGTCATCATCAAAACAGTATGGTACTGGCACAGGAGCAGACACTCAGATCAATGCAACAGAATAAAGAACCCAGAAATGGACCCACAAACGTATGGCCGACTCATCTTTGACAAAGCAGGAAAGAATATCCAATGGAATAACGACTGTCTCTTCAGCAAGTGGTGCTGGGAAAGCTGGACAGCGACGTGCAGAAGAATGAACCTGGACCGCTTTCTTACACCAGACACAAAAAGAAACTCAAAATGGATGAAAGACCTCAAGGTAAGACAAGAAGCCATCAAAATCCTCGAGGAGAAAGCAGGCAAAAACGTCTTTGATCTTGCCCACAGCAACTTCTTATTCAACATGTCTCCAGAGGCAAGGGAAACAAAAGCAAAAATGAACTACTGGGACCTCATCAAAATAAAAAGCTTCTGCACAGCGAAGGAAACAATCAGCAAAACTAAAAGGCAACCGATGAAATGGGAGAAGATATTTGCAAATGACACAGCAGATAAAGGGCTAGTATTCAAAATCTATAAAGCACTTATCAAACTCAACACCCAAAAAACAAATAATCCAGTGAAGAAATGGGCAAAAGATGTGAATACACAATCTCCAAAGAAGACATCCAGATGGCCAACCGACACATGAAAAAAAGCTCAACATCACCCAACAAATCAAAACCACAATGGGATACCACCTCACACCTGTCAGAATGGCTACCATTAGCAACTCAGGCAACAACAGATGTTGGTGAGGATGTGGAGAAAGAGGATCTCTTTTGCATTGTTGGTGGGAACGCAAGCTGGTTCAGCCACTCTGGAAAATAGTATGGAGATTCCTCAGAAAACTAAAAATAGAACTACCCTACGACCCAGCAATTGCACTACTAGATATTTATCCAAGGGATACAGGTGTGTTGTTTCGAAGGGGCACATGCACCCCCATGTTTATAGCAGCACTATCAACAGTAGCCAAAGTATGGAAAGAGCCCAAATGTCCATCGATGGATGAATGGATAAAGAAGATGTGGTATATATATTCAATGGAATATTACTTAGCAATCAGAAAGAATGAAATCTTGCCATTTGCAAATACGTGGATGGAACTAGAGGGTATTATGCTAAGTGAAATTAGTCAGTCAGAGAAAGACAAATATCATATGACTTCACTCCTATGAGGACTTTAAGAGACAAAACAGATGGACACAAGGGAAGGAAAGCAAAAATAACACAAAACCAGGGAGGGGGACAAAACAGAAGAGACCGTTAAATATGGAGAACAAACAGAGGGTTACTGGAGGGGTTGTGAGAGGGGGGATGGGCTAAATGGGTCTGAGGCATTAAGGAATCTACTCCTGAAATCATTGTTGCACTATATGCCAACTAACTTGGATGTAAATTTAAAAAAGAAAACAAAGAAAGAGAAATGAAAGCAAAAATAGGTCTCCTATCTTGCCTAAAGTCAAGTGCAGTTTAATGGTTCCAACCATAGCCCCCTCAACATTCTAAGTCCTGCTGCTTCTTCTTAGGCTCAAACAAGCAACCTGATACAGTGATAGATGATAAAAATGGCCACACATTCTGTCCCTCTCTACATCTGTGCCCTCACAATGTGACAGTGAAGATCCTTCTATTAAGATATGGAGTTTTTTCCTCCATTCCTTGAATCTGGGCTGGATTGGGACTTTCATTGATCGATAGAATGCAAGGGAAATGATCTGTGTCAGTTCTGAGCCTAAGCCCCAGGAGGCCTTACAGCTTTTGTGTGCGCACGCACTCTCGCTCTCTCTCTCTCTCTCTCTCTCTCTCTCTCTGCCAGACTGGGCTAGCCACCAGCAAGGTGAGATGCCATGTGTAAAACAACCGAGTGCCTCAGTCCACACCTAGCCAACTGTGAGATACATGAGTGAGGCCAAGAGGCATGAGCCAGCTGCCAGAGGGCCCGCCAACTGACCACACAGCCAGCAATTGATCACAGATACAGTGACCAGAACAGAGAACACAGGAGGATCGCCCAGCTGAGCCCAATCCAGATTACTGACTCACACAATAGTTAGCTAAAAAAAGAATTGAGATGTGACGACACCACATTTTGAGATAACTGGTTGTGCAGCAGAAACTTAACTGATAACGGACAACCATCTCTAATTTCCTTCTCTTTAATTTGCCGCATTATATGAAACACTTTTCAATGCAGTAAGTGTATGTAAATTATCTCGTTTTGTAATTTGAACTTGAAGCCTTTGACCTCTCAACATGACTTTCCAAACCTCCCAGCTGGGGCCAGGTTTTGTTCTCGTTTTTTAGCGTGTTACTCTTAAGAACCACATCTGGTTATAAAAAGGCTTAGATTTTTAAGAGCCCAAAGCAAGGAGCCACCAAAGCAAACTCTTGAAATTCAAAGCCTTGAAAAGATCTTGTGACAGGTTTATTCAAGGCTTTTAACCTATAGGCTTAAATGCAGAGAAAGACGTACAGCCGTAAGAAAGAAGGATTGCATTCTAGAACATAGGGCCTCACCTTTTACCTGTCTAAACATGTTACCGAGGCGACGGTTAAGTAGTTTAACAGAAAAGGTAATTGTCTCTCATTCACTTAAAGAGAAATTATCCCAACCCTGTTAAGTGCTCTACTGGAGAATCATAAAAAGAGGTATTTTAGGGTATTGTTCCTTACTCCAGGATATGAGGGTTTAGCATTGTATCATCAGGTAGCAGTAATTACAGACACGAAATTTATGAAATTTTTAGTAAATGAATACATTGAGAAATCAGCGGTGCATTTCCTTATTGGCATGGGCAAAGGCCACTACGAATGCCAGGAAATTTGGGGAGAACAAGAGTCTTTCAGGAAAAAAAACAAACCCCAAAACAAAAAACAGCTGTTCTTAAACATTTGATGTGCAGAAAAATGAATTCCACCCAAAACCATTGTTTGAAAGTGCAAAGAGCTTCCCAAGGGGTTTTTTTCATTGCGAATGCTGTTGCCCCCGTTATGAATTCATAGTATCCGCTTGTAAAGTCTGCTTTTAATTTTCATCGAACCTGGGGGCAAAAATGAAAAATATGTCACCCTTTTCTTTTGAACGTTAAAACAATTTATTTTGGCCAGGGTAGAGACTCTTTCCACATAGACAGTATTCATTTCCTCATCATAAAACCATATGAATATAAATATGAACTGAAATGTGTTTTTGAAATGCTAACCAAAAAAGCCAGTTTCACAAGCAGCACACGAAATACCCACGCAAGTCTATTTTGTATTATTGTGGAGACTACCATAACTCTGTGTGGGTACGCGTTGTGTATTACCTTTGAATATATATCCCAAAGCATTCTGCTGAAAAAAAAAAACACTCTTTCATGCTGCCCCTTTAGCAAGGGAAATAAGCAAAGTCTTACAGTGAATTAGGGATCGAGTCAACGATGCCATTAAAGAGAAACCGTCAGATTAGTAAACTCATCTGTGAGATGCTGCTTTTTCCTCATTTTCATTCTTTAGGTAAACGTTCTTCCAAACCCTATTTTAAGTTGTCATATTTTTTGGGACACGTGAGTTATGACTAATGACTTATTCGTAAACCTGATGCCCAGGGATGGCTTTAGAAGCACCTCCTGGCAGTCAGATGACTGTAATGACGGCAATGGGAATGGTTAGCGTTACACAGCTAAGTGGAAATAAAGTGAAGCTTGTTCCCAGTCTGTGTGTATTTATGCCCTTTTGGGTAATGGGACAACGGTCAGTATATGTAAAATATCACTTGCCGAAAGCCTACGGTCAGTATACGTAAAATATCACTTGCCGAAAGCCTACGGTCAGTATACGTAAAATATCACTTGCCGAAAGCCTACGGTCAGTATACGTAAAATATCACTTGCCGAAAGCCTACGGTCAGTATACGTAAAATATCACTTGCCGAAAGCCTACGGTCAATATATGTAAAATATTACTTATTTCGACTAATGAGTGCCCATTGTTGTCTTACCTTTTCATTTCTCACAGCTTAGGGAAATAAAAACAAGCAGATGGTGAAGTGCTTCCAACAGGTTCTGTGTCGTGGCCTCATGAATGATGGTGCTTCGTCCTTTCTCTAGGATACGTTTGCCCCTGAGTCTGTCACTTAGACCGAGTCCTCCCCTCTTTGGGAGAAAGCCCCAGGAGCACAGCCCAAAGGCCTCTCCTTGCTCTGACCGAGGCTGGTTGCAGACCCGCACAGGAATCTGCCAGGGGGATGGAATCTTCTACGTGAATGCTTTGGAAACCAGAGAAGGCGACTTTAGGAGGTAGACTTTTAAAAAAGCGAAGTAGCAGGAGGTCAGTGCTCCTGATAGAATGACTCATTTGGGGAGATTTTTCACAGAGTTTCCTCCACGTTCCTAGGACCCTCAGAGCCACTAAAGGACTTCTGTATGGGCTGGAAGACAGGAAGCACAGGATACACTGATCCAGCGCTCCTTTTAATCTGTCTACGGTTCCCCATTTGAATCTATTTTTGGGAGCTAGCTACAAGATCGCGTAAACATCTGTGAAGTCATCCGTTACTGCAAGCCCAAGAATGAAGCACGTAGCTGTCCTCACCTCAGAAGACACTGATTGCACACCCACCTTTTGAGTGGCTTTGTCCTGGGTCCTGAATGTGAAGTGCACAGAACCCAAGTTCCTCTCAAGATGGTGTGTCCTCGCATACACTCACAGACGTGGGCACCCAGGCACCCAAGTGAAAGAACTGCGGGCCTGTGGCTCATGAAATCTACACACTGTGTTAAAAATCTCCTATTTGAGGATGGCAGTAACAATTTAGGGATGTCCTTGGTGCAAATGGATTCAAATGGGATATGCCAGACATGACGACATGACACATACAGGGGGGTGGGAAGGACTGCTGTGGGAAGGAATCCCTCTCCAGTTTACAGTGGGACACTTTCTGAGGCCAAGAGGGGTGTAGAGGTCAATTATGAGCTGGTTGAGACAGAGTTATTACCTACTTTGGCCCTGTCTTCTAGATTCTTCAATCATTATGATAGATAGAAGTTAACTGGGGAAATAAAGAATTCTTCTAATTTTTTTAAATGTTTATTTTTGACAGAGAGAGAGACAGAGACAGAGCATGAGCGGGGGGGAGGGGCAGAGAGAGAGGGAGACACAGAATCGGAAGCAAGCTCCAGGCTCCAAGCTGTCAGCACAGAGCCTGACGCGGGGCTCGAACTCACAAACCGTGAGATCACGACCTGAGTTAAAGTCGGACACTCAACCGACTGAGCCACCCAGGCGCCCCAGAATTCTTCTAATTTAACATCGATTTCTGACTCTAGCATTCTTCTTTCTGAACTTTGAGTAGATCAAAGATTTTTTACAACTCAGTTGATCTGGAGGAAAAATACGGATTTCCTTCTCACGTAGACTCATCGGTATTGTAAGACATGGTAAGTGGAGGCACCGCAACTTATTCCAATTTATAGACACTTGATGAAAGACCAGTCCACACACAGAAACTGGCAGTGAAGATGGGGTAGCAGGGTTGCAGTAGCAAATGCAGCCTTTCTCTGCCTTCATGGAGACAATAATTCTTGCTTCTCGATTCCAAGAACCCCCAACGTTACTGATCTTGAGCAATAGCTCCCAGGCTGTGCTTAGGGCCTTTTTAGGGAAATTGGCCAACTTGTCTTGGTTTTCCCAGAACCATCTGAGTTTTAGTCCTAAAATTACGCATGCTAGGAACCTCACCCAACCCTGGGAAAATCAGGGTGGTTGTGCTACCCTAACTTCAAGACGAATACTGAGCACAAAATGGTCCTATAGTCAAAGAATTTTAGAAACTATTTCTTATCATTTTTCACCTTTTAAGATATAAAAGACGTAACATACTGAGACATTTAAGTAGTTCTCCAGCAAACACCCCTGCCATAACTTTCTGTTTCCCTAACTTATTTTGCCATGGGACCCTTGGGCAACACCTCTTTAACACTGTTGATCATAATTTGGAAAATAATTCTAAGGTTACTCCTTTTTATCTTGTACAGTAATAAACATGTTGGGTAATGGTTTCCATTAAGCAAACTTTCTGGAAGTACCTAGAAGATGCTGCAAGTGTGGGAGAGAGATGTGGTTCTGATATCCTAAGTCCTAATTAAGAATGTGCTTTTTCCTAAGTAACAAACCAGGTGTCGGAAACAATGGTTAGAGATATCCAGAACCATATATGAGTTGAGTAGGCTTTTGTGCTTTGACCTATGAGATTTCCCACTACAAACTTGTAGCCTCTCAAGGAACAAGAGCTGGTACCCCTTGGGTCTGGCCTAGGGATTGACACACACATCTATTTTTACTGAACTGAACTCACCTCCATTCACACTCTTGCTTCCAGTTGCTTCCACACTCTTAATTTTGAATTACAAACATTTATAACATATTTTGTTGACAAACCAGAGACTGCCAATAAGAGTCTGGATTTTATACCTTAATACATCTCTTTAAATTCTCCACCTGAAATAGTTCTATTTGATTTGGTGTTTCAGTCTTCTGAGAAGTGCACGTACAACCTCTTAGAATTTCAGGATGTTAGAATCTGGTATCTGCTCAAAAAATGGCGACGAGGGTTACCTTATTAATTGAACCAGGTGGCTCTGGGTCATCCACCTAGATGAGTAAAATCAAGCCCAAGAAGATGAGGTTGTCTGTCTTGTCAGGATGGAGACCAGAACCTATCTCACCTGAATCTTCATTCCATGAATTCTCCTCGTATCTCATCTCGATATTCTCCGGGATATTACTTTCCCTGAGAAAATACAAGGTGAGGATTCAGTCCCAAGTCCACGGGGGTTAGCACAAGCTCTTTGCCTTCCCCTTTTCAATACCCAGCAAATGGTGTTGTATTTTCTGCAAGTCAGTGTCAGGGTATCGCATTAGTTTTCTGGAAGTTTTACTCTTGCAGGAACTACGTCAGAACTCTGTGATGGAGATTAAATACAGGATGTTTATTAAGGAGTGTTTTTGAGATGGACACCTGTAGAAGGGAGGGAGAGGGGGGCAAGATTAAGTGAGGGAGGTTGAGCTGTGATGACAAAGACCTCGGCTGACCCTTGAGGAGCTCTGAAACCAAGATGGCGCTACCAAGTGGATTCGTCAGGAGGCAAAGGGCTTGGCCTTTATATTCCTGAGACCTGTCACTAGATGTGGACATCTCAAGATGGAGAGGCAACCCTGAGTGGAGAAACTCCTTCTGGCTGCAGCAATCCCCACAGAGGACGACACATGGCCGGTTTGGGGCCTGCAGCACTGACAGAAGCTGAGGAAGTAGGCTTTCATTCTGGAAGGGGGGAATCTGTGCCGGGCCTCACAGGGCACACCACATGACTCACCCCATATTTTCCCTCCAGAGCTTTACTTCCTCTAGGCAGGAGATTATTAGATTAAGCTATTCTGCACTAACTTCTGTAGCGCATCAAAGAACACGGACTAAACCAGAAATTGCTACATAGCAGATTCCTTTTAAAAATGAATCCAGGACAGATAATAATAAGCCTTTTAATGTCAGTCTGCCGGATGCTAATGCTGTTTACTTTGATAGAAACGGCAGTAAAAAAAAGACCTCAATCTTTTTAAAAGAGAAAGATGACCATGATGGTGCCAGAACATGGGCATGGTAATTTTTTATTGTTTCGCTATGTTGTGTATTCCCACACAATCATGTTTTGTGCCCTATTTTTTAAGTATTGTGTAATACAAGTACAAATTCCTGTCCCTGCCTTTGAGAGAGTCCTTGGAGCCCTGAACCTCAGGGACAGCACAGAATAGCGCCCAGTGGCCTCAAGAGCCAGACTGTCTGGTTCAGTTTCTCCAGTTCTACTCATGTGGGCTGTGTGACCATGGGCCTCAGATTCCCAGGATCCAGCCTTGGAAGGTGGTTGGAGAGTTTGACTCCAAGTCACTGCTCAAAGTGTACAACCTCCAGTTGATGTTTCTCTTTCTAAATCATAGCCTTCTCAAGTTCATCTTCTTTCACTCGTTCCCTCTTGTACTACCCAGAACCTCCCGACCTGTCCATTGTACAGACTTTCTCCATTTCTTCAACCTGTTGTAGACTAATCTGTCATCCTCCCACATGGACGCTGTTTTCCTTGAATTAGGTCCCCTCCAGTGGGGACTGCTCCTTCCCCTACAGTCTATGCATCTTGAATCTGGGAGAGAGAAGGTCAACGTTGCCCCCATCTCCTTTTCTGTGCCTAGATAATTGGTCCATTTCTTTTGGCTAAAAATCCTCTTTGTTTTGGGTCATGGTATCTACCAAAACCTACCCTACGCTGCCATGGATCACTGTTATCTCTGGCCTTCCATCCTCTCTCCCACATTATGGATAACTATGGTGCTTGGTTCAGGGTCTCTTCTAGCTGGCTATCAATGACAATTTGACATCGCATAGATAACCCCAAACATGGTGGCCTCTAAGCCTCTCTGGTCTTAGAATCAATAGCATTCACCTCCGCAGCATTCTGGCAACCCTGTTTCACTGGCATATCTTGCACCCTTTTACCCCCAAACAGTGTCACCTCTGAAAACTTCGACAGCAATAGCCTACCGTTTTGGGTTTAGTCTCACAAGAAGCTGACCCTGAAAAGAGATTCCAGCACAAGTCACTTACGGGGAGTTACTCCCAGTAGGAGAGTTGGAGGACAAGGACAAGAAAGGGAAAGAAATTATCTCATCTGGGGAAAGGTAAAGGAGCTGGGTAGTTATTCACTGACTCCCATTAGTCTTTGGCTGAGGTTGCTTCCAGGGGACATCAATGACTTGGTGTTTCTAGCCTGAGAAGGCACTGAGCCAAAAGCAAGTCAAATGGTCTGGCCAGAGTAGAGAGCATAGAAATCAGGATTGTTGCAAAGATACTGGGGGACACTGAGAACATCTGCTTCACCTACCACTTCTGCTTCCCAAGAACCCGCGGCATTTCCCCTAAACATGCCTTTCGTCTCTACCGAGGTCCCTAATCCCTGGACTCATTCATTTTCAGTGAAATGATCAGCCTCCTGAGAACCACAATTCCTTCCATATGGAGCCTGGGCTCCAGGGACAATTTGAGCTTCTTTCTCTCAAGCGTCTCAACTTCATTGTCTCCTTGGTGTTGTTGTTTTTCTTTGTTCTTTTTCTTTTTTGACCACAATTTGGTGTTTCTCAACTAAGTTCAGACTATGATAGCTAGAGAGAATTGCCCACCCAGGCAAACTGGTGCCACTTCAAATTAATGGAAGTCTGTCTCCCCTATTTTGTTACTGGTTTGAAGCCATCTGTCTCTTTAATAACTCTCAGCTGCTGGTCTGAACTCCCCTTCTCTCCTCAAGGCACCTTTTCCGCTTCTGTCCCTTTCATTCCCAGTCAATGACTCAGCCCAAGTCCTTGGTGGAACTGTCTATATTTACTGCCTCCATTTTGTCCTTCTCTTGCTCATTCTTCAACCTGCCCCAGTGTGATTTCTGGCTCCATTACCACATGGAGACAGTTTTTGCTTGACCTCTGTGTCAACAGAGATTTGTAATCTTGTCTTTCTTCTTAGCAACATTCTTGAATATTTCCTCTTTCTGGACCTGTCTCACCTGCTTATTTTCTGTACCATGAATCAGTCTTAGTTTTCTTATCTTTCTGGCCATTCCTTTCCTCTCTTAGTTTCACCATCTTCCATCTATCCACTGAAGGTTTGAGCTCCTCATGATGCCTTCTTAGGCCCAGCTTATCTTGTCCTCCATATTCTAGCCATCAACAGTCTTAGTCTACTGATGCCTACTCTATAGTTTAGACATGTCCTTCAAGATCTAGGCCCACATGTCCAGCAGTCTACTTGGTATCTACTCTTGAATGCCTCAGAGACACATGAAAAATCACTGTATCTATGTGAAACTCATGATTGTTCCTCCAAACACAGCCCACTTCCAGTGTACTTCACTTCAGCCATCCACCCAGTCTGTGTAGACTGGAAATCTATGAAGCAGCCTCAACACTCTTTGACCTTACCTTATTGAGTTTCACTTCATAAAGATGTTTTGAAATTATCTACTCTCTCAATTTCTGTCACTACCATCTTTTCCCAAGCTGTAGACATTTCTTCCCAGGATTACAGAAATGGGTCTACCTTGTCCTCCCCTGACACCTCTCACCCATTCTCTGGGCTACAGTTAAAGTCACCTTTGTGAAATACAAATGTTATCATTATGACCTGTGCCCCCAGCTGTCCTTAATTTTTTTCAATGGCTTCCTAGTTTTTTTATGAATTAAGATGGCCCTCCCAGACATGTCCTACAAGGTTCTACTTGGTCTGGTCCTACTTACATCTCTAGCTCCATCTTTTACCACACTCTACCCCACACTCTCTACTCTGCCACACTGCCTATCTTTTCATCCAGGCTCTTCAAATACTCCCCAATTTTGCAGCGTTCTTTGCACATACTGAATCCTCCTCTTGTCTCTTCTTTAGTTGACTCTGACTTGTGGGTTGGAGTCACATCTCTTCATCAAGCTGTATGTCTGACTTGTGTTACCTTGGCAAGGAAGGCTTCACCGGTACCTTAGTAGATCAAGTCTTTATTATAAACTCTTGCTGCACCCTGTAAATCTTCAGGGCATCTATCACAGTTGCAGTTTTACATTGATTTCTACAAGTGTTTGATTCATGCCTGCCACCCCAGCAGATTTTAAGCTCTAAGAGGACAAGAATGATGCCTATTGTGTTGCCCAGGTGCTGAGGAGGAACTGTTTAGTGAAATCCCCCTTCTGTATGGACTCTTGCAACTGTGCTCTTCAACGTTCTTCCTGATCTGGTTTCAGTGACACTCTGTTTCTCATTCTTCAATCTCTCACATCCACTAATATTTTCAAGCTCCATTAGGGGAAAAAAAAAAAAACCCTCCTCAAACTTGCATGTTGTCTGTTTTCTTTTACCAAGTCCCTGGACAATAACCCACACTAGCTATTTTCACTTCCTATTTTTTTTTAAGTTTATTTATTTATTTCGAGAGAGAGAGAGAGAGAAAGAGGGAGAGAGAGAATGGGGGAAAGGCAGAGAGAGAGGGAGAGAATCTCCCTCTGTGTGCTGCCAGCACAGAGCCCTATGTAGGGCTCGATCCCATGAACCATGAGATCATGACCTGAGCCAAAATCAAGAGTTGGACACCCAACCACCTGAGCCACCTAGGTGCCCCTCCACTTCTCATTTTCATGTGCTGTCATCTCTCACGACTTTGAAATAGAACTCAAATCTGTCTCTTGAACTCCAGACCCACATTTCCAACTGGTGACTCATATATTTATCCACACAGCTCATGGGTTCATTGAATTCAATCTATTTCAACCCTTTCAGACCTGCTGTCCTACTTTCAAACTGGTACAAAGTGCCATCTTTCGTTCTATCCTAGTCTCCATCCACTCACTATTTCAGTTAGTCAACATGTCTTGTCTTTTGTGTTTCTTAAATGTTTCTGGAAGCTCTGCATTCATTAGCATTGACATTCAGCTTTTGTTCTCAGACTAGGAAGAGACCTTTTGAATGATCGCTCAGATCAGTCTAGCCCCACTGTAGTCTGGGCTCTACACCGCTCTAGTGGTCTTTCTAAAGCACAAATCTGATCATGTATAACATGCTGTGAAGGCACACACGAGTTGTGTCTTTCCACAGCGTCTGTCAGCTTTGTTCAGTCATAAAGCAAGGTTAACATGATTATAAGGCAGGTTCAGGATGCCAAACTCAATGACATTTCACCACGTGATTAACTTGGCTTTTTACAGGGCGCACAAAGCAGAACATAAGACAGACCCCACAACAAACAAGATAACAGAGCGGGTAGGATGTTAATGAACCAAACACAAAGTCAATCTGTGGGGGCACAGTTGAAATCAGGCCTCGGTCCGGTCCGGGTCAGCTCTGGGCACTTACAGCCTGTTATGTTCATGCACTGAAGGATCTCGGTGCTGTTCGGAGATCAATCCGGCAAAGCCTTTGGCGGCATCTGGCTTTTTTAAGTGGTCAGGCATAGAGGGGACGTGTCTGAAGAGTCTGACAGTTTGCTGTAAAAATCCTCCCTTTTTAAAGGGATTTCCTCAGTCTTGGGCAGACCTCCTCTGCTTCTGCTTCTTATCAGTTCTGGGGTGTCAGCTGATGCTGGTCTGGGCGATATCTCATGGCTGCAGTGTTCTTAACTGCTTGTGTCATTGCTTGACACAGGCCCCTGCTTAGCATGAGTGACTCCATCTTGCTCTCTGCAACAACCAAGGACATGGGTCCTAGATCCTCCCTGCCCCAGGTTCCCCATACTCTCAGATGTAGTGGTATAGCATGAAAGTCCCCACGTGATTATGTCTTCAGCTTTACCTCCAGACATTGCTTCCGTTATCTCCTAGCCGTAGGCACTCCCCGGCCCTTGCTAATCTTGCAGTGATAGGATGTTGCACTGTTTTATGCTTCCATGACTTATCACACACTCGTCTCCCTACAACACCCTCCCCAGACCTTTGGAAGAGTAGGAAACCCCTACTCATGCTTCAAGGCCCAGGTCAATTACTTGTTTTGTACAGCTTTCCTCGACCTTCTCAACTACACTTGGACACTGCGCACCATGCTCCCCAGGTGCCACGGACTCATTCCATTAGAACTCATGCTGGTGGAGCTGCTGCATGGGATTGTTCAGGTTGTGGACTGCACAACTCTTGGGGCTTTGTTCACAAAATGGGGCACAATTAGCGCAGTCATACATCGCAATGCTGCTTCTGAGCTGTTTTTCCATTCTTTGTTCTTAAGGATCACAGGAATGGGGAAGAAGGAATAAAAAGATTAAGAACACCGTAGGATGTGAAATATACATGTGTTGGATTGCTGCGTTAACTCAAGAGGAATGAAGGACGAGAACATGGGTACATGTTGTCAGGGGGCTTATGTCTGTAACGCAAGAGCTTAAGAGATGAGTTTTGTGGCGCTTTGATGTACCCTGCCCCAATGGCAAATTGTGCAAGAGGTATGACAAGAAGGGGCTGGCTCAGGGTGGTGATTTTCATGCATGACATCGGAGAAGGAAGAGCTGGAAGGTCATAAACAGAGTATTTAAGAATGACCAAAACACAAGTGGCCGCTGAGAGAGGAGTGGGGATTCTCCTGTATCTTCACAGAGCTGATGGGGTGGTGTTGGCAGTCGGGCTCTCTCAGATATAGCTCCTGAGGGCTGTGATTACTCTGCTGTGGACAGGCTGGGGGAGTCACTGGGGCTTGGGCGGGTCGTGTGTTTTTATGTTTGCCCCCCACCTCCTCTCCCAGTGGACTGAGAGCTTCATTAAACCCGGTATTGAATCTTTTGATTTAAAAAAAAATCACCAGTATCTTAGACGATCTCTGGTCCTTAATGGGCCCACCCACACCTGTCCTAGCCGAGAGGGAAAAGAGAAGGGAGGCTTACAGGCTTCGGCAATAAAAGGAACAATAATAATTAGAGTCGAAACTAGTATGGTGTTTACTATATGCCCAGCACTTTTCTAAGGGCTTTATGTATATTAACTCATTTTATCTTTATATGTAGCTGTCATAATAATTCTCATTTTACAGATGAGGAAACTGATGCTAAGAGATGTTGAGTAACCTGTCCATGCCTGTCACCCAGGCAATGTAAATTGTAAATGGCAATTTTGTAAATGTAACATAAATTGTGATGGCAATTTTGATCTGAAGAGAGGTTAAGGATTTTATTTATTTATTTGTTTTAATTTTTTGAATTTATCTATTTATTTTGAGAGAGAGAGACAGAGAGGGCAAGCGGGGGAGGGGCAGAGAGACAGAGAATCCCAAGCTCTCTGCACGGTCAGCACAGAGCCCCACGCAGGGCTCGAACTCACAAGCTGGCGTGTCCATGATCTGAGCCACAACCAAGAGTCAGACACTTAACCGACAGCCACGGGGTGGCCCGAGAGGTCAAGGATTTTAAATGAGGCTTAGTTGCAGCCTTGTGCCCTTCCCCCACAATTATTTGACTTCTGGGGTAGGATGACAACGTAGAACCGAATTGTAAAATTATTCGATTTACAAAAAAGCCGTGCATTTTGTCTTATTTCTTTTCTCTTTTTGTCCCTCATCCTTAGAAACCCCTAGCTGTTAATAGAGACTATTACGGGCTTTCACAATCTCTTTTCCCTTAATAGTCCTGGTGGGTGAGTCAGTGGGCAGATGGGTTGAAACTTCTATTTCAGGAAGACATTCCAATCCTGTCCCTTAGGCTACATAGCTACCCCCTTAGGCTGCTTCCCTTTAAAGTGGGGAAAGGGCCCCTGGGTGGCTCAGTTTGTTGAGTGTCACAGTTCATGAGTTCGAGCCCTACAGGGGGCTCACTGCTGTCAGCGTGGAGCTGGTAGCCCAGAGCCCAGATCCCAGAGCCCAGAGCCTGCTTTGGATCCTCTGTCCCGCTCTGTCCCTGACCCTCCTCTACTCATGCTCTCTCTCTCTCTCTCTCTCTCTCTGTCTCTCTCTCTCTCTCTCTCTTAGTCAAAAATAAATAAAACATTTAAAAATAATAATAAAGTGGGGGAGAACTTAGGGAGATTTTCTCCTGACCTTGACCTGCTCATCTTTTTGTGTCAGTAATGGTTCTGGGGATATGAGGCTACTAACAGCCACCTCCCCATCTTTGGAAACACACAGCTTTTTCTAGGCAACATTTTCCGAGGATTTAATATGGGTTTTCCCTCCTCTTAATGGACAGTTGACACAATTTCTTTTTCTCTAGCTATGCTGTTTTGCTTTTTTCTTACTTTCTCCACTGGTTGTTGTGAATGAAGTAACTTTGCAATTTGGTTCCACTTTTTCATCTTACCCCAGGAGTCAAGTAATTGCTTTTCTTCCAGTAATAGTCATAATTTAATTTTCCTTTCTACTCAGCTGTATTTCTCTAACCTGTGGAGAAAATGGAAATGCACAGTTAACAATGTGAGGTCTGTGAGTCTGAAGCTTTCTGGCAAAAGGAAAAAGGGAAAAAACAAAATTCACACCTGGCTTGTATTTGACAAGGATTCCACAGGCTTCATTTTTTTTTTTTTTTTGGATCCCCAACGGGTTTTTCAACATATATGTTAGCATTTTTGTGTAGCATGTATTAAAAAATAAAAGCTTTGATTTTTTTTTTTTTTTTAATTCTAGCTCTAAGGGAGAAAACAGGCATTGTGTTTAATACGCACGGCGTCGACAGCCACGGCCAGATTCCAATTCATTCTTTGATTTCAATCTTAAAAGATATTTTGTTTAAAATAATTCCTTCCCATCCCCACCCCCCAGGTGTTTTCTAATTATGTAGCTTATCGGCCTAAGAGTCTGCAAATGCTGGCCTAGGCTGCCTTCTTAGAGGATTTGTCTTCTTGAAGGCATTCAGTGGTCTTGGATTTCCTCTCTCTTAAATATAGAACAGGGTGCCCGTGTAATAATTTAGTCTACCTCACATGTGGAGGACAAAAAGCCCACGGATTTCTGCCCTTAATTCTCTCTAACTTGCATTTGGTTTGGTTTTTAAATGACGTCAAAATGATGCGTGGTGGTAAAACTTCAGTTTCCGAATGGGGACCCCGTGGCTTTCCAACTGAACGTCGGACGCAACTGAACGCCCTTTGAAAAGATTTTATAGAGAACTGAGTCAAAGTATTTTTCTAGGATTAAGCCAAGCCCTATTTGGAAGTAACACTATGGATGAGGTGTGGCTAGATTTCAAATACAGGGTATTCTAGCCGGTCAGCTGACTGTAAACCATTGGTATTTGTCAGGCCATGTGTCCCAAGTTTTACTCTGGAAAACACGGTCCCTGTAGTTTGTTTTCTAGTCCTGACATAAAAAACTAGCACAGACTGGCTGGTGTAAACCACAGAAATTTATTTTCTCACGGTTCTGGAAGCTGAACGTCCAAGATCAAGGTGTTGGCACATCCGCTTTCTTCTGAGGCCTCCCTCTCCCCTTGGCTTGCAGATGCCTACCTTTTCGAGATGGCCTCGCGCGGCTTCTCCTCTGTGCACGTGCACGTCTGTGTCCTCGTTCCTCTTCTTATAAGGGTACCAGTAAGGATGGATTGGGGCCCAGCCATATGACCTCGTGTCACTTGGATGACCTCTTTAAGGGCCCTGTCTCCAAACACTGTCGCATTCTGAGGTACTGGGGGCTAGAACCTCAACGCGTGAATCTGGGGAGGACGACACAGTTCGGCCCCTAACAGTTCCTATAGAACCCAGTATCTTCGGGAACGTGGGGCCTGAACATCTTCAGAATCTTTATTATTATTACACTGAAGACCGATAGTGGCCTCAAGGGGTTGACACGCTGCTCGATACCACCAAAGAATGTGGAGTGCTTTAATCCCAGAGAAAAATAAATATAACAATATAAATATAATACCATGATATTATTAGTGCATACTATGCAATATAATTATTATAATAATTATATTATATATTATAGTATATAATTATTATATAATATATAATATAATATATATAATAAAATATATAATATAATAATAATAATTATATATTATAATATATAATATAATTATTATTGTATAGTATATAATGTGTATATTATTGTATAATAAATATAAGTACCTGGAGTGCCTTTAGATGATCGTTTAGATTAGCAATTACAGCGTCTTAGACCACAAGCTAGGACAAGTGGCATTTCAGTACCTAGCAATTAGTTCATATTTGTATCGTGATGCATTAGTCCTTCCTCACCCATTATGAAGCAGGCACTTTGCTCCGCTTGGAGCAAAGGACTGTTGTATTTTCCTGTCCTCGAGGAGTTTCTACTCTCAAATATCAAAGATTCCAGATGCACTGGGTCATGGATCTGAGTAAGTCAGGGATCAGCTGGGCTACCCACACACAGCCTTCTTAGATCAAGGTCAGCAGCTTTGCTCAAACTCCCTCCCGCCAGACAACGGGAAGTTCAATGCTGTCTCCAGAACTTCTGCACATGCCTGGTGTCATACTCCCAGCCGCTTATGTTTTCAGCTTCTAGCTTCTGCTGAATTTTCGTCCTCCACTCTATGTCTTACTGCTAACCGGTCCTTGATCTTTTCCTTGGATTCAACCCACACATGGGACATAACCCTTGATTATTTGCTCCTCCCACTAAAAATACAACGCACACGATGCGCCTGCATGTGGTAAATTTCTGCCGGTGAGTCGATGACAAGGAAGGTTACATTGCAGAGCCATAGAGCAATTAATTTGAAATTGAATAACAGACTCCCTAGCCTTCAGAATGTTCCTTGAGCATTTCCACCGGCTCTAATTCCATTCTTCCTCCTCCCTTCTCCTTTCTTCTCTCTTCCTCTGCCTCCCTTCTTGGCTCTCCCCCACCTCGCTCATACCATTCACCCAGCTCTCTGTCACTGATTAGGCAGAGCGGCTTAACTATTTTTTTCTGTAATTTGCTTCTAAATTACACCCTCAGGGTCACCTTCTACTCCCACGGGGCATCTAGTGTTTTCTTACACAAACGCGATTCCACCCTCCGCGTGAACCTTAGAGCAATGTGTGAATAGCGGATTTTCTTAATTTGATATTGATGGAAACAGATGAAGTGTTCGCATCTAAGCTGTAGAGATTTGTGCCATTTTGTGAAAAATTGGGAAAAGATGTAAGTAGCCGTGCCTGCAAGTGTTTGAAACTTGTCACAGAAGGAGGTGACTTATTTTTTATAAATTTTTTTAACGTTTATTTATTTTGGGGACAGAGAAAGACAGAGCATGAATGGGGGAGGGGCAGAGAGAGAGGGAGACACAGAATCGGAAACAGGTTCCAGGCTCCGAGCCATCAGCCCAGAGCCCGACGCGGGGCTCGAACTCACGGACCGCGAGATCGTGACCTGGCTGAAGTCGGACGCTTAACCGACTGCGCCACCCAGGTGCCCCAGAAGGAGGTGACTTTAACAGGGTCATCAGGGGTGAAAGAAAGAGTATCCCCCCCCCCCCCCCCATTCTACAGGCCGGGAGCATAAGGGGCAAAGGGAACACTCCGTGTGGCCGAGCAGAGGATCCTAGAGGTGGAGGGCTGGGAAAGGAAGGGAAGGGAGAGGCTGGGCCCAAATTTCTGAGAGCTTGTGGCAGATTTGAAGGTACAAGTTTCAATTAAAAGTTTTATTTGTTTCACCTGTAGCGGAGAATTTTCTGCGAGGGCCTTCTACAGAGAACAAAAGCCGGAGGCAGCCGAAGCCTCTCCACCCCTAACCGCAGCACCTCTACTCAGAGAACAGAGAGATGACCAGAGGGAAAATTTCTTTGGTCCCTCGCTTGTCTGTCATGAGGATATACTTTCTCATGATGTGACAAGTCTCGGAGACTTTCCTGGGTTCTCGGCATTAAAGGGAAAGTTTTAGGGGCACCTGGGTGGCTTAGTTAAGTGTCTCTTTCTCTTTTTTTTTTCCATGTTTATTTAGTTTTGAGAGATAGAGACAGAGTGTGAGCAGGGGAGGGGCAGAGAGAGAGGGAGACACAGAATCCGAAGCAGGCTCCAGGCTCTGAACTGTCAGCACAGAGCCCGATGTGGGACTCAAACTCACCAACCGTGAGATCATGACCTGAGCCCAAGTGGGATGCTTAACCGACTGAGCCACCCAGGTGCCCCAACACAAATGTGAATTTAGACCCATTATGTGTTCTAGAAGAATAACACAAATAGCCTTCTATGATTTAGTGGTTATACACACCGATCCATATTTATTGTCAATGTTTCCGTACCATGCAAGTGAAGGAGTAGCCGTGACAAAACGAGAGGAAAAGGACCTCCAGTGATTTGAGGATTTTCCTGCTGTTTGTTCAAAGGCAGCCGAAATGACCATCTGAATCGTCTGAATTCAATGCTGTGATCCTCCAACGGTGTGCATGTGCTCAGAAGATATAAAAGGTAATCCCATCGGGAGTGGGCAAACGTATTAAAATGATTTATTTTTAGTTTTTCTCTCATACTTTTCTAAAATTTAATTTTTGTTTTTAAAAAAAAAATTTTTTTTTCAACGTTTTTTATTTATTTTTGGGACAGAGAGAGACAGAGCATGAACGGGGGAGGGGCAGAGAGAGAGGGAGACACAGAATCGGAAAGAGGCTCCAGGCTCCGAGCCATCAGCCCAGAGCCTGATGCGGGGCTCGAACTCACAGACCGCGAGATCGTGACCTGGCTGAAGTCGGACGCTTAACCGACTGCGCCACCCAGGCACCCCTAAAATTTAATTTTTAAATTTACAAGCAGTAAAATTGACTTTTTATTGGCGTACGGATCTCTGGGTTTTAACACATGATTGTTAAACGTATGTGTGTATGTAACCGTCACTAAAATCAGGACAAGGAAAGTGTGTGAACAAAAGGGTTTGGGGACAGCCTCTACTGAGAGTAGTAATAAAAGTTTTTAACTGGGGGCTCCTGGGTGGCTCAGTGGGTTAAGCATCCAACTCTTGGTTTCAGCTCAGGTCATGGTCTCAGGGTTTGTGTGTTCGAGCCCCACATTGGCACGCTGATGGTGCAGAGCCTCCTTGGGATTCTCTCTCTCCCTCTCTCCCTCTCTCTCTCTCTCTCTCTGCCCCTCCCACACTCACGTGCGTCCACTCTCTCTCAAAATAAATAAACTTAACAAAAAGTTTTTAGTTGAGAAAAACGTTATAAACTGATTTTTTTGTGTTTTTAAAGAAGATAACTGGTCAGCAGAGACCCTGGAGGTCAGTGCATCGCACCAGAGACCGTTGTAATTACTCAGGGAGAAATGCTGGAGGCCTGGATTCATGAATGGCAGAGGAGAAGGGCCGGATTTACGAGACTTCTCTGGGGAGGGGAGGTGTTCGTAAATGGACCCGGGCAGACACATCGACCATAGGCGTTGGGTTTGCTGCATGGGAGGCAGGGTTGACGGTGATCCCACGGGTGGGGAACTTGACGGCCAAAGCGGTGGCTAGGCTAGGGGGCTTGGGGATGACGAGTCCAAGTCGATTCTACGAACTAATGTGAATGACGTGGAGCCGTGAGGCTCTTGGGGTGCATATCTGGGTTACCTTTTGGATTTGTAACTTATCAAAGTTGGAGCCAGTTAGAAGGTACCCGGCCCCATTTCCTATTTGTCCTGTAACAGGACTTACCTCGCATTCCAGGATTTAAAAAATGTTTTAAAAGGGACACTTCTTTTTTTTCATTATTATTATCATTTTATATTTGTTTCTAGTAAATAAGAGATATAGTTGACATATAATATTGTATTCATTTCAGGTGTACAGCATAACGATCTGATATTTGTACATATTCCAAATGATGACCTCCGTAAGTTTAGCTGGTATTCATCAGCATACATAGTCGCAATTTTTTTTCTTTTCTGCGTAATTTTTTTTCTTTTCTTTTCTGACGAGCGCTTTTAAGATTCCCTCTTTTAGCAGCTTTCAAATACACAGCACAGTACCGTTGACTCGAGTCACTGTGCCGCATGTTACATCCCCATAACTTCTTTATCTGATAACTGGACGTTTGTGCTCTTTGACCATCTTCGCTAAAAAAAACAAAACAAAACAAAACAAAACAAAAAAAAACTTCAGCTTTTTGTTTTTTAAGTTTATTTATTTATTTTGAGACAGTGAGAGAGCGTGAGCAGGGGAAAGGCAGAGAGAGAGACGGAGAGCGGGAATCGGAACACACAACCCATGAGATCGTGACCTGAGCCGAAATCAAGAGTTGAACACTTGACTGACTGAGCCACCCAGGCACCCCTAAAAAGGACGCTTAATCCTCTTGCGAAGTTGTGGTTCAGACTTCTGGCCAGTTCAGGCTTAAGGGGTGTTCTCCACTGGAGACCAGCGTGGCATCTGGCCGTCAAGAACCACCATGAGTAGGCTGTGCATTTTCTGTCTTAACTCCTTCGCCGCCAAAAATTCGGCAAGACTGGAGCAAAGGGCTCGAGAGGCGGGGACTGTCGATGAGATGGAAGTGTGGGGTCTGTTTATCTGAGCAGATACCTGTTTATCTTTATAACCAGAGCCGAAGCCCTAATGGGCTGAAAAGAATACCCGGAAGGGCCTTGGGTTCATGTTCAAGTAACAACTAAAGACCGTGATTGCGGGACGTTAGACGGGGTCGTAATTGTGATCTGATATTATTTCAGCACGTTTGCTCTGGAGGCCCTTTTGAGCAGTGGTCTCACAATCTGCAGGGGACGCTCGTACCTCAAAATGTATGCAAGAAAACAGTAGAATCAAACTGGGTGCAGAGGTAGTCTTTAATCTGGAAAAAGAAAGACGCTAAACTCTGCTGCTATTTAATACGCTACTTCAAAGTAGTGCATGTGTGTCATTTATAAATAAGCGTGCACAGAGTGAGAAGGCCTGCTCGGAAATATTTTACTGATGGGGATAAAATTATGGTCTTCTGCTTTTACTTTAAAATAAACCCAAGGCCTTTCTGCGTTTCCTTTTTTGTCCATTACGGGGGAGAAAAGAGGAGGACGCGAGGCAGTTGGGCTAAAAAGGGAGAGGCAGATGTGAATGGTATTTAGGCTTCGGTGATTGATGGATGGTTTGTGAGTGAATCCTTGATAAACCTCTTGCCCCGCAGTGAGGAATGTCTTGCCTTTCTAGAATGTACACAGAACTGCCATCATGTCCGTGATGGCATCGTAACCTAACTAGTTATTTACCACTCATTTTCCTCTCGGTCTTTTGGACATGTATTCCTAGCAATTTAGAGGGTACTAAGTAAATGTTGCAGTGTGAATTTTACATTCAGTGTTTTAGTAGCTCGAAAATGGAAGAGATACGTATTTTTGAACAAGAGTGTGTCCCATGAGATGCCAGGCTGTCGGTTTTCGCTTCAAGAACGAAATAATCATGCACTATTGAATGTCGTGCAATCGGGGTGAAGACGGACCTTGTCATTCTTCATTACAGCCTAGAAATGACGGCACTTGGTCACTAATCGATGCCTACTCTTTGAAATGTATGTGGTGGTTCAGGACACTATTAAATGCTCACATGTTACAAATGGCCAGTGTAAGAAGCCAGATGAAGCAGCAAAGTGATTTTCCCCCTAACGAAAATGCAACAGTCAAAATTAGCCAGAAAAAGTTATTTTCCAAGCATTTCCTTTTGGATACGTAAGGAATGCTGACTATTCAGGAAACAGTAGTTGCATAAAGAAGATTTTGGTCCCATGATCTGGATGAAGCTTTGCACGAACAGCTGCTTATCTCACGAATGGAATTTCCTGTTAATAGTCTTGCAGACTAATTGTTCGTCAAAAGTATAACAAATGTCAACAAATATCACCAATGTGTTACATCTTAATTTTTAAGAGGCGGCAGAAATAGTTCAGATGTTTGGCTTGGTTGTGCTTTAAAGGCATCAGCACTATCTCTAGTTTTTGTCACAAGCTACTCTTGACCAGGTAGAGGCTATTCGCAGAAACCGATTTGTTTAAATGCCCTTTGAATTTACGGCAACCTACGGCCTGAGAAATGGCAGGGCGAGGGAAGGCACGGAAGCCTGACTTCAAACAGTGTTATTTTAAAGCACCTTTGTTTTGAATGGATTTCACATATGGATATAAATTTCATCCCAACTACATATGGATATAAATTTTCTTAGAATAACCATGCTTCAAATGGGCTCTTAAATGCTTTGGCAGCAGTCGCAAAGGCATCTACTTAAAAAAAATGTATTTATTAATTTATTTTGAGAGAGAGAAAGAGAGAGCAGGGGGGAGTCAGAGAGAGAGAATCCAAAGCAGGCTCTATGCTGTCAACGCAGAGCCTGACGAGGGTGGGGCTCAGTCTCACGAACTGCAAGATCCTGACCTGAGCCGAAACCAAGAGTCGGATGTTTAACTGACCGACCCCCCCAGCCGCCCCCATCTACTCTTTAATGTGAGATGTGAGTCGCTTAGGGTGTAGGACCCAGCGGTAGGAAGTAACATCACCCCGGACACCAGGGTTCTGATCAGAGGCGGAAATTTAGTCTCAGTGTAAACCTCCTGAAACATAAGAAAACGCATTAAAAAAAAAAGCATTTCCCAACCATAAGAGACTCTTAAAAACAGAATAAACTGAGGGTTGGGATGGGGGGGAAGGGGGGTGGGTGATGGGCATTGAGGAGGGCACCTGTTGGGATGAGCACTGGGTGTTGTATGGAAACCACTTTGACAACACGTTTCATATTACAATAAAATAAAATGAAATAAAAAAATAAAAAAGCATTTCCATCTTTTCCTCCCTCCTGGTAAAATTAGCATCTTGCATTAAGGTGCAGACCGGGGAGATGTTACAGGAAGGTGGGCCAGGAGGAGATCAGCACCTTGCTCACACCTCCAGAGCAGTAATCCTGCCTTGCTCTGTTTCCCTCAGTCTTAACAGACTCAGAGTGCCTCCGAGATGGATAGGAACGATGCGTCTTTTCCCTCCCTCCAGACACACATGAAAACGGAATCAGACTCCGAGAAACCAGAGCTCCCGTCTTAATCTTGTTGGCATCTTCTCCCGGGCAGGGGGTAGTATTGTCACAGGCACTGGGACCCACTTTCTGGTCACAAGGAGGGAAGTTTAACTACTCTCACCTCCGCTATCTTGTTTGTTCCTGTGCATTTCTAACCATTAACGCTCTCTCTCTCTCTCTCTCTCTCTCTCTCTCTCTCTTTCTCTCTTTCTCTCTCTGACCCTTGTGTGTCGTCCCAAGAACTTTCACACCCATGATGGTCAGCATCCACGTACTACCGAAGGAGGCTTGGCAAGTGACCGAACATGTGGGGTGTTATCATCTAGAGGCTACTGTCTGTGACCGATGCTCTGTGTTTATACGTAGTGTTTTTATTCTGAATACCTCAATTTTCTGGGTTAATAACGGGTTCTTGTAAGTAAGCCATATCACAATATCGTATATTCATGAATTTAGTAAATATTTGGTGAGCACCCCTTCCCACGTGCTCTGCTGTAAGTGGGGCCGGTAAGGGACAAGTACGTCTTCTCCTGCCCCCAAGGCACTCGAATGACAAGATGACATAGGAAGGTGATGGCAAACTATTGAAGGGCGAAGTCTCAAGGTACCACTCTTTTTGCCAGCTGTGCGTCCTCAGAATGTGACGAATTATAAAGAAGAAAAACAGTATGTGACAGAGATGTGAATGACTTACAGAGCCTAAAATATTTACTATCTGGACTCTTGCGGCAAAAGTATGCAGATCTTTGACACGGACTGTAATACAAAGTAGAACATTAAAATTTTTTTTTATGTTTGTTTATTTTTGAGACAGAGAGAAACAGAGCATGAGTGGGGGAGGGACGGAGAGCGAGGGAGACACAGAATCCGAAACAGGCTCCAGGCTCCGAGCTGTCAGCACAGAGCCTGACTCGGGGCTCGATCCCATGAACCATGAGATCATGAACTGAGCCGAAGTCAGATGCTGAAATGACTGAGCCCACCCAGGCGCCCCCAGAGTAGAACATTTAAAATTATATGGGGAATGGTCTGAGGGTGTTGGAGTCCAGAGGAAGGAGATGTTACTCTTGACTAACGGGATCATGGGGAAGGTTGTGGATGGGGGAGGTGAGCCTTAGAGAAAGGATGGAGTTTCAATAAAAGGAAATGGAAGAGAAGCCATTTCAAGGGGAGGGAAGGAGTGAAGAGAGCAATCAGGTCAGTGCCTCTCAAACCATGTCTGGAATCTTCTGGAGAGCTTGTAAAATATATGAAGGCCAGACCCTAAATTTCAAAACAAATGGGAACAAATGCACTTAAACGTACACCGAATTAGAAACATAATCACACAGAGAAAGAATTATTTCAAGAGATTTTTGAACTGAGTACTCCTGCTGGACATCCCTAATGGGAAACATGTAAGGACAGAAGGAAACTGCAAAACAGTCTTAGACTTTCTTCAGCAGTTTTATTATTAGTGGTAGTACTATGGGCATTGTGATTTTGACACGATCTTATTTGTAGTAGGAGATAAACCAAATTGGTTTTTATTTCATTAGCTTTTATTTTATTAAGAATCAAGATTTCTGGTGTAAGAAAAAGAAGGCACGAATTAAAAAGTCAAAGAAGTTAAGAAGATCAAACTTTAATTGGAAATATTGGTATGAACTCATGATTTATATGCATGCATATATCTTAGTTCTTGATTTAAAGTGTGTGTGTGTGTGTGTGTGTGTGTGTGTATTTCCATGGAAAGAACTTAAAACCATGAGATGTCTGCTGTCGCGACGTGGTTTCTAAGGATCACTTAAAGGAACCAGTCATCTTGGAGAAATGGCTGATTCCAGGCCTGGTTCAAGGAAAGTTCAAGGTAAGAGTGGGAATCTTCTCGTTCCAGAAAGTGAAGAAGTATCTGAAATTAATGAAGTCATATCAAAAGGCCCTAAGAGCAACTTGACAGCATTCCCATTAGGCAAATTTGGGGCACTGTGAGAATTAAAAAGAATGATAAATGGTATCGATGTAAACTATGGAATAAATAAAAATTCATAAGTCTGTAGTACGGAGAAGAAAGAGAGGAGAGAAACAGAGGAAGGAAAAAAAAAAACCCTCACTTGCCATCACTGGAAGTGACTATCAGAGCTCTTTACCCTGAAAATTGATAATTACGTGACAATAATTAGCATTTACTCTGTTTTAATAATAAGAACTGTAATCCATGTCAAGTGGATGAGACAATGCTTTCCCCCCCCTCCATGGGAGAACACCCATGAAATTTAAAGAATGACGGTCCTTAAATAGGGACCATTTGACTCTCCTGCATTGTGGGGGGTATGTAAGAGGGTACCGGCTACTGTGGAAAAGAACTTGGCAGTTTCTTATATAGTTACATATACAGTTAGTAAATAGCTCAGAAATCCTACCCTTGGGGCACCTGGGTGGTTCAGTCAGTTAAGCTACACAATGTATGATCCCTTGTATATGACACTCTGGAAAAAGGAAATCTAAAGGGACAAAGTATATATTAGGGGGCACCGAGAGATACAGTTGAGGAGGCGCTGACCATAATCCTTGATGTGGGTGAATTTGGTGGTGGTGGGGGGCAGGGGAACTATTTATTATCTTAATGATTGTGGTAGTTACAGATTAGTGTATATACACTTGTCAAGAATTGCAAAACTATACAGAAAAAAAAGATGAATTTTTTAAATGTTTTTTTTCTTACATTTATTTATTTTTGAGAGACAGAGAGAGACACAGCTTGAGCAGGGGAAGGGCAGAGAGAGAGGGAGACACAGAATCAGAAGCAGCCTCCAGGCTCTGAGATGTCAGCACAGAGCTCAACACGGGGCTCGAACCCACGAACCATGGGATCATGACCTGAGCTGAAGTCGGACGCTCAACTGACTGAGCCACCCAGGCACCCCTCAAAAAGATGAATTTTTATCTTATGTGAATTATACCTTAATACAAAAATGGGAAAAAATACCATTTTGCAACTCACAACTGAAGAGTTCATCCAGGCCAGGGGCATCAATGCACGCTAAAAGTACTAGATGAAATTTTGTTGGGAGAACAGGTCATTCATGTGCCTGGGTATCACCTCACAGATTCATTGCTAATTGCAAAGAGGTGGTAAAAAGTGTTTTAATGGAGAGGTAAGGTGGTCATGCCCTTAATCAATGGTTCAAAGTCAGCATCACTAAGAGTATGAAAACCTGACATTGTGCGCCACCTCGTGTGATATAAAGCATACATCTCTTAAGAACTGTACTTGTCCCAAAGGTTTGGTCCAAATCTAGTTTCTATGGACTCAGATTTCAGTTTATAACCTGCTGGGAATAGACACGTATAAGTGAAATGACATCAAGAAGAGACGTTCAGACCAGAATATTGTAGACGATTCCACAAGACCACTGGCCTGGTTGTTTTAAAGTCAGTCTGACTTAAGAAATAAATAACTAAAAGGGAGAACAGTAGACCAAAGTATCTTAACATGCAAATGAAATGTATGAAATTGATTGGGTTCTTATTAAAAAAAAAAAAAGCAAAGGAAGAGATTTTTGAGCCCACTGAGGAGATTTAAATATGGACTGGATGTTAAGGAATTGTTATTGTCTTAGACATGAAAATGATACTGTGTTCATGTAAGACAACGCTCTTATTTTTGGATAGTTCCATGCTTAAGTACTTAGAGGTCAAATGTCATGTCTGCGCATTATTTTCCAATAGTTCAGCTCTATCTATCTATCTATCTATTATGTATTTATCTATCTACCATATTGCAAAATATTCACAATTGTGATGAATCCACAGATTTCCATTTATTATTTATTCAACTCTTCTTGATATTCAAAATTTTTATGGCAAAAAGTAGGGGGAAAATTAATACCAGATCCTACTCCAGACTAAAAAAATCAGGATGTCTTGGGGACAGGACCTAAGCTACAGCATTTTTAAAAAGCTCTCCAGATGATCGTTTGAAAAAAATAAAAAGACCATTTTTATTGGACTCTGGATTCTGTTGGTCAGGAATTCAGACAGGGAAAGACGGGGGTGCCTTGTCTCTGTTCCACAATGTCTGGAGCCTCAAACAGGGTGTCCTGGAGCCCGGGGTTGGGGTCATCTGGATGTATCTTCACACGCGTGCCTGGCAGTTGAGCCTGGCTGTTGGCTGGAATCTTAGCCGGGCTGTCGGCCAGCGCACCTCCATGTGGCCTCCCCATGTGCTTTCTCTATGTGGCCTGCAGGTGATTTTAACGTGAAGCAGCATTTGACCAACTCTAATAATCATAAGAAGTATCCTAAATATTCATTAAAATTAAGATTCCCTGGCCCTTTTCCTGGGTCTTGAGATGTGCACTCGGACATTCTGGAAAGTAAGTTTGGAAAGCACGGGCCTAGGGCATCAGCCCCAGATCTGTCCAGACACCAAGCATCAGACACCGTAGACAAGGGGAAATGTCACATTCTCTTGCTTTATTTCTGAAGCTTTGTTCTTGTTCCTCTCTTTGATTTCTTGATTTTCTTGCTGCTTCCAGCTTTGTCTTTCTCTTGGCCGTGACTGTGGTTCTCCCATGGCTATGTGGTTTTGTTGTTTTAGTTGAAACACTTGTCTAAGCCCTTGGAACTTCCTTCCTTAAGACATGATGATGTGGGAATGGAAACTGGATATGTTAAGATACAGTGGGAGAGAGAAAAATGAGCCTAGGTCATCCCAGGTCCTGGATGTTAGACTGAGGAGTTTGACCTTAAGTCAGTATGCAATGGTTGTCCAGAGAGGTTCTTGCTCATGAGTGCAAAAGGACTAAGGATGTGCATCGTGAAAGCTAATCAGAAGCAACGAAGCCTGGAGGCAAGAAGAACAAGTTAGGGACTAGGAGAAAAATTTACTTACAAAAAAACAGGCATTGGGCCCTATTCAGTTATGTCCTGTAATTTGATGACCTGTCCTAAATTCATCTGGAAGTCACTCCTTATTCCTAAATAACCAGTTGAAACTATACCTTTATTAAATTTAGGCAGAATGCTACAAATAACAAAAATGAAACAAAACAACAACAACAAAAAACAAGCAAGCAAACACAAAGCCACCAGTATATCTGAATAATAACTTGATAAATACCAATGGAAAATCTCCTCAGAAGATAATCCATTACTCTGGTCGAATGTCACATCTGCACGTTATTTGCCAGTAGTTCAGCTCTATCTATCTTGGAAGCATTTACCAAGATGGTGGCAATCTCAGTGTTAAGGAGAAGATGAATCTAGGACACCTTATTTTCAAATCCCTTACAGACCATCACCACACTCCTGGGCAGTGGTGTTGGATTATAAAATGGAATCAACATTCTATCTTCTAAGAAGCAGGACTATATTGTTGACTTATAAGCTACACCATAAATTGATTCCAAGTCAGTCATAATGTATATGAAGTGGTCAAATGAGGTCATATTCCTCCATTTGTCTCATTTCCCTCTTGACCAAGATGAATAAAGCTAAGCTAAGCTTTGGCTGTGTGGACATTTATCTATGTAGCATGATTTCCCAGCCCACTGAGCCTATGATGATAATCTAAAAGCAAGGAAGAGCTTCTATAATCAAATCAGAACCAGAGAAATAGATTGTCTTCTGAGGATATTTCCATTGGTATCTATCAAGTTATTATACTGGTGGTTTTTTGTTTGCTTGTTTTTTGTTTTGTTTTGCTTTTGTAAAATTCTGCTCAATTTAGTAAAGGTATAATTCCAACTTATTTAGGAACGAGGAGTGACTTCTAGATGAATTTAGGACAGGTCATAAAATTACAGTGCATAACTGAATAGGACCCAATGCCTATTTTTTTTTATAAGCAAAGGTTTTTTTAAAATTGTTTTAAATGTTTACTATTTGAGTGAGAGAGAGAGAGAGAGAGAGAGAGCAAGCAGGGGAGGGGCAGAGAGAGGGAGACACAGAATTGGAAGCAGGCTCCAGGCTCTGAGCTGTGAGCACAGAGCCTGACGCGGGGCTCAAACCCACGGACTGTGAGATCATGACCTGAGCTCAAGTCGGCCGCCCAACCAACTGAGCCACCCAGGTGCCTGTATAAGCAAACTTTTATTGGGATGGTCAACTCATTCTTACATCCTTCCTATGGCTGTTTTCAAACTACAAGGGCAGAGTTGGAGCAGCTGCAACAGAGACTCTATGGCCTGCCAAGCCTGAAGTATTCACTCTCCTGTCCTTTACAGAATTTTCTTGACCCCCGAACTAGGAGAATGACTTTCTCATTACCTGGGGGTACAGTCCGCACATGATATTGGTGTAAGGACAATGTGAGGAATGAAAACTTCTCTATCCATTTTCTTTTTTTTTAATTTAATTTATTTTTTAAATTTACATCAAATTAGCATATAGTGCAACAATGATTTCAGGAGTAGATTCCTTAATGCCCCTTACCCATTTAGTCCATCCCCCCTCCCACAACCCCTCCAGCAACCCTCTGTTTGTTTTCTAAATTTAAGAGTCTCTTATGTTTTGTCTCCTTCCCTGTTTTTTATATTATTTTTGCTTCCCTTCCCTTGTGTTCATCTGTTCTGTGTCTTAAAGTCCTCATATGAGTGAAGTTATACGATATTTTTCTTTCTCTGACTAATTTTGCTTACCATAATACCCTCTAGTTCCATCCATGTAGTTGCAAACGGAAAGATTTCATTCTTTTTGATTGCCAAGTAACACTCCATTGTGTGTACATCTTCTTTATCCATTCATCCATCGATGGACATCTGGGCTCTTTCCATACTTTGACTATTGTTGATAGTGCTGCTATAAACATAAACATTGGGGTGCACATGTCCCTTTGAAACAGCACACCTGTATCCCTTGGATAAATACCTAGTAGTGCAATTGTTGGGTAGTTCTATTTTTAATTTTTTGAGGAACCTCCACACTGATTTCCAGAGTGGCTGCACCAGTTTGCATTCCCATCAACAATGTAAAAGAGATCCTCTTTGTCCACATCCTCGCCAATATCTGTCGTTGCCTGAGTTGTTAATGTCAGCCACTTTGATTGATGTGAGGTGGTATCTCAGTGTGGTTTTGATTTGTATTTCCGTGATGATGAATGATGTGGAGCGTTTTTTCATGTGTGGGTTGGCCATCTGGATGTCTTCTTTGGAGAAGTGTCTATTCATGTCTTTTGCCCATTTCTTCACTGGATTGTTTTTTGGGTGTTGAGTTTGATAAGTGCTTTATAGATTTTGGATACTAACCCTTTGTCTGATATGTTATTTGCAAATATCTTCTCCCATTCTGTCAGTTGCCTTTCAGTTTTGCTGTCTATCCATTTTCTTTTAAGTCAGGAAAGTCTAGTTGGGAAAAACAAATTCAAATTCCCCTTTGTATGTCTATTCTTTGAAGCTGTTTTTTCTTTTTTTTTCTTTTCTTTCTTTCTTTCTTTCTTTCTTTCTTTCTTTCTTTCTTTCCATCTTTCTTCTTTCTTTATTTTTAGGGAACTGTTAGTAGATTTATATTTGGCAGAGCAACAGTCAGGTCTCTTCTGTGATTTGTGGTTTAGAGGCTAAAGTCACGGGCTCTGGAGCCACAAAGCCCAAGTCGCTGCCTCAACAACTCTACCAGCCCCCTGTACAACCTTCAGCAGTCATTTGAATATTCTGTGCTTTGGCCTCAACTGTAATACTACAACATGCTGTCTAACATTTTAGGAGGATCCAATGCATTCATACATGAGATGACTAAGACAGTAGCTGCCTACAGTCAACACTCTGTAACCAGCAGCTCTTATTAGTACCAATCTGATACAGGATCATCTATAGCCAACGTTCCTTGATGAGACCATCAGCATTCTTCTTGCCAATGATGACTTAGGATATGAATATGTTCTCCATTTCAGGGCTCCCTGAAATGCTTTTCCAAGCAGTTCTTAAAGTGTGGTCCCTGGACAACAGAATCAGTATCACCTGGAAATTAGTTAGAAATGTAAATTCTCAGGCCCCATTCGAGATTTACTGTATTAGAGACTCTGGGGATGGAGACCAGCCAATGGTGTGCTGGTAAAGCTACAACAACTAGCTATCCAGTGGGGGAAAAAATGCTCCAGAGTTTGCTGATTCTTGTGATTTAAATTCTCCCACTATGACTGATTTGAGGCTACCAACGTGACGTTATTGAACACGGAGTTAGGAAAAGATGCCCACAATTGGCTCTTTTGCGCTGACCGGCTCCAAACCAGTGCTCACCTGGAGATCTGTGTTTTAACAAGTTTTCCAAATGATTCTGAATGCTGCATGTTGGAATTTGAGAACCATTGCTCCAACCGATCCCCCAAGAGCTTAGTCATATGGAGTTCTGGAAAGGAAGTGTGGCAGAGCTCCTGGACTTTGGTAGTGTAATATCTGGGCATGAATCTCATTCTGCCACTTCCTGACCTTAGGCAAATGCCTGGCATATAGTTAAGCATAAGTGCACATTAGGTATTATTATTTCTCTTGCTGCATTCCTGCTACAGTCAAATGACACTGTCTCCAACAGTTAGAGGAGGTCCAAGGACTTTTATTGCTCCTCCAGTCCCCAGAGTAAGTCAGCAATGATCCTATTGTAGGTAGAGTGGTTGGATTTTCCTGGGGACTTTGCCATATTATCTGTTGTGCCTCATAGTGATTCTATAAAGTGGAAAATGGTTGGTATTACCCCATTCTACGTGACAATCACAAAAATCGCCAAGATTAGCATGGTGATTTGTAGACCCCTGTTGTAACGCTAGGTTGGGGTCCAGGATGTATGCAGCCTGGAGGTTGGTTTTTGTCTTTCAGCAACTGAAACTACAGTGATGGGGGGTGGGGTCTAACAAATCCTTCCTGATAATTCCAATTTCTACCACAGTCAAATGGCTGGCCTCCTGTGTGTAAGAGATCCCAGGGAGCAGAAAGGCCAGCGTGGTAAACTTGAAGCCCAATGAAGCTTCCTGAACCTCCCTAGCTATCACGCTCACACCCATAGTTCTGATCTTACGAGCGTCTGTGCTGATCTTCCTTCCTGTTCCTCGTTTCTTGTTGATTATCAACCCAACAGCCACCTCCACTTCTTCCTTGTGAACACAGCCTTGATTTTGTCCAGGGAGAGTTGGTCCCCGACACACAAACTCTGGTCCCAGCACTGTCCAACAGAACTTTCTGTGGGGGTGGAAACGGTCTGTATCTGTTACGGAGACCAGTAGCTTTGGCTATTGAGCACTTGAAATGTGGCCCGTGTGGCTGAACAACTGAATTGCCAATTTTCATCAATTTTAATTTAACTCTAGATTCCTTCACGTGGCTAGTGGCTACCATGTTAGATAGCGCAAAGAATCGAACCCATGCCAATGCAGTCCTCTTTGCCAGGTATTGCCACACTCACCATGTGGCCCAGTCCTGACCCGCAGGCTCCGCTGTTAAAGGATGAAGCTCTTTGGGAAAGACTTTTATTCCTGCTAAAAGGGAAAGAGTTAGTAGGAAGCTCATGTCCTTTTCATGCTCTGCCCTGTCCAGCCCCCACACTTTCCTTCCCATCCTGCATGTTGTCTTGGGCAGCGTGAAGTTTGGTGCCTTGGGAAGCCTGTTGGCGGCAAAGGCGAGGATGATGTAACTATAAAGAAAGTGGTAACTAACATGTACACAGTGCTTATTATGAGCCAGGCCCTGGCTAAGCAGTTTACGTATACTAACTTAATGCTAACAACAACCCTGAAGGGGATGTACTATTGTTCTCTCCAATTCTACAAAGGTGGGAACCGAGACTCAGAGAAGTGCAGTAACTTGCCAGAAATTCCACCACCGGATAGCACCAAAGCTGAGACTTGAACCCAGGGAAACCGAGGACAGAGGCTGTGCCCCTCGTCACCGCACCACCCCGCCTCGCTAGAACCAAGAGCATTGCAGACACGGCTGCCTAGTTCCAGAACCTTTGGACTTCTTGTTACATGAGATGGACACAAGTCCTTATGCTTAAAGCCACGTTAGCTTGGGTGTCCCGTGATTTGCAGCCTCAAATATCCTAACTAATGGCATATCTTTGAGTGGGTCTTCTCCACCCAGAGTACCGGACTGTGCTAGCCTACTGAGTCACTCCACTACCAAGGGCTGAGTCACAGCAGACATGGATTAGGAAACCAGCACCGTCTAAGGCATGGGGGCGCCGATGTTGAAATACCTAGAAGGAGACGCCACAGGGCTCTCTGTCCCTGCCCCAGCCTAGAGCTGACAGCAAAGTTCTGTCTTTTGGCTTCTGCCCTTTATTTTCTGTTTCTGATCGATAAAGTTTGTCCCAAGGTATTAGGGGAATGACAAGCTCCACGAATAGGGAGACTTGAAAAACATCTATGAAAGGCTGCAAGGCACATTCTTCAAGTTTTACTCTAATTATTCATTATGTCCTCATCATGGAGTCAACATCTGGGTTTCCCCATCTTGCAAACCCTCTTTTGTGACTAAGAATTCAGGCTGACTTGAAGCTGTATCACTGGTAAGTAGGTGTTTGTCCTTCCAGGCTGACGGAAACTTGGAGATATATGAATGGTTCATCTACTCAGTCAGAAGTAAACACGGGTTTAAGAGGATAATGCTGAAAATCACTTGCCCATGTCAGCACGTGACACGTTGAATAGGGGACAGAGTGGCCCCCCATCCCCAGGTGTCACAGGAAATCTCCCTCCACCCTCAAAGCTATCCTTCCTTGGTTGCTGCTGGGTGGCCCCCTCTCTCTCCCTCACCTTTTCCATCGCTCCCTCCCTCTCTGCTAGTTCACCACACCTAGAATTAAGCACTTCTGTGCTGTTGTCACCACACCTAGAATTAAGTTGAACCATGACTGCAGTGGCAGAATGAATGGGCTGATCCAAGAGGAGGGAAGAACAAGTCTAAGTACCCCAGAGTCCCTGGGCCCAGCCCTCACCATTGTCTTCATCTGGCCCTTCACTCATCCAGCAAAGAATGATGGAGAACCTATTACTTACTACTAAGTACAAGACATACAATGGTGGAAAGGTACTCCCCGGGGAAAGAAAGGAAACTGCTGTAGGATCCCTCTGGGGTTTTGTTTCTTAATCCTGTTTTAGAATTTGGTGAATCCAAAGACCCAACGTTATCTCTGTATGAAACTTGTGAGTTAATGAGTTAGGTATTACTGTCTCGTTTCACAGAAGAGAGCATGGGGACTGAGGTCAAATGACTTTCTCATGGGATGTGGGTAAATGGCGGACCAAGCCTCAACCCCACATCTTCTGTTCACTTATTTTCCCCTGGCCGGGTCAGGGCCACCCACAGTTCTGAAGCAGACCCTTGCAAGTTCTTTGACCAAGAGCCCCACATTGCAGGGAAGAGGGTTGGTATTGCCTGCATGATCCTGCTGGTTATTCTTTGAAGTTAAAAAAAAAAATCTTAAGATCAAAGGAAATATTTTGTTAAACTCAGTCATTTGTTCTTGATCTGCTGGAAACCTTAATTTCATTAGCAATATAAACTTTGTGAAGACTTCACTTTCCCAGCTTGGTTTAACCTATACCATTTCTTTTATGTCTAAGTGACTTGGAACAAATAAGGACAAAAAATATGTAAAATAACTCACGTAAGACATGAAGTGTGCAATATGGTCTATCTCATGAATATTTTCCAGCAGTACTGACCCAGCTTTGTGTATTTCTTATGCTCCAATGAGTAATAAGTTAGGGCGAGAAATATCTTGGACTAAATTATCTAGTTGTGGTCCAGAGAGGCAAACTTCCCAGATTCCTTGGTGTTTGAAGTCACAGCATTTTAGAGACAGGGTACGAGCCTTACATAGTCCACAAATCACGAACTTCACATATGTTTAAGGAATTCAGTCCTCGCAAGAACCTGTGACATAAGCAATCCTCTAAGTTACCAAAGAAATCAAGAGACATTTCCGTGGCCACATGGCTTGGGTGGAGCTAAGGTCTGAATCCACACTGGTGGGTGCTGAGCCCAACTGTATTTGTGGTTCACGTCGTTCACAGTTCACTAAAGAGCGACCTCTAGACCTTCAGAAACCAGCTGGCCCTTTCCTCCCCATGTTAGAACTGAAGTAAGTGAGGTCCTAAAACTTAAAGTCCTTGCCCATCCTTGATGGAGTAGAGATGGAACTCAGGCCACCAACTCTGGAGGGTGTTCTTTTCCCTATCTCTTTTGCAAGGGTCAAGGATGGGGAAAGTTGTCTGACGAGGATGAAGGCCATCTCTGGGGCCCTTGAGGAAACTCTTCCATTCCAGAATGTTTGACTCTTGGCAAGGGGCCTACCGGGGCATTTAAGCCCCAAGAAAATGGGTCTCCTCATTTCTGTTGTGTATCGTGTGTGTGTGTGTGTGTGTGTGTGTGTGTGTGTAATAGCTCTGCCCTCCTCTGTGGGACTGTGTTCATGGTAGACACGTATCTGCCTTAAGCATTTTGTGTCTGGGAGTAATACCTGTAGACGTGGAGATGCCTCTGGCCAAGACATCGGGCCCTGATCTATTTATGCCAAATGTATTGTTAGCTTTTTCACAGACTTTGTCAGTATTTGGGGGGCAATCATTTGAGTTCATCAAATCCCACAATGGAGGTGTCAGATGACTCTGGTGATAGACAATGTGACCTTGGGCCATTATTGGTACCCACCGCTCATATTTTTCCTTTCCCTTTCCCCTGCTGACAGAAAACAGAAGATCTTGGCAAGTGACTGTGCGGCTGCCAGTATTGATATATGTTCTCTTTTTCTTCATAAGGCATATGCTCTTATTAAAGAAAAAGAAAGAAGGAGGGATGGAGGAAAGCAGGGAGGGAGGAAAGAAAGGAAGGGAGGGAGGGAGGGAGGGAGGGAGAGATGGGAGAGAGAGGGGGGAGGGGGAGGAATCACAAGCTACTTTTGCAAAACTTTTTACAGACGCCCATCTCTTCCTTCCTCAAGAGTGGTGGACAGTTCTGACTCCCTCTAGAATAGTCTCCGTTGACTCACACGAAAATGATCTTGGGTGGGCCGTGTTGCAGCAGGTCTGAAACTGAATTTGCACGACCTGACTGCAGCTTTTGGAAATCCAGGGCTGTTTGTACCACGTGTCTTCCCTGGGTCCCACCGCCACCCCACCATTGCTTTCGCTGGGAAAGTCCTTAAGCTTCTTACTGGAATTTGCTCAATGTGGCTAAATCCCCAACAAGTGAATTGTGAGCTTGGCGTTAATCATCACTTTTGTTTTAGAGTCGCATTTGGAAGAGTGAGTGAAAATGAGATAAATTCCTTTTTAAGGAGGCTCCTACTTCCTATAACTCAATGATATCCCTGAAATGTAATTGAAATTCAGAATCTGGGGAGAGTCTGCAAAAAACAGATTGTATGTCATTCATGCTGAGGACTATCTCAGTCTGGCTTCCAATGTAGGAGGGAATACGAAGGAAGTGGGGAATGTGCTCCAAATTTTGTGTGCAACATTGAATGCATTTTCCCCTTATTATTATTGTTTTTGGGAACATGTCTATTGATACAGTGGCCCAAAGAAGCTGATATTTGTTGAAGCTGGGTGATAGACACATGGGATTTCATTGCTTTTCCCTCCATGCTGTTGTGCATATTTAACACTTTCCTTAATAAAAACAAACAAACAACAAACAAAAAACCCAAAACAGAGAGAGAGAGAGAGAGAGAGAGAGAGAGAGAGAGAGAAGGAAGAGGAAAGAGTGGGGGCAACTGTCATGGCTGAAGTTCTGGGCTGTTCTCAGCTTGCAAGAGCCATCGAGGAGAGCTAAATAGTAGCCGAAAAGCATTAGTTCAAATGCATTTTCGAAGGAGATTTTTTTTTTTTTAAGTGTTTTCCTGGAATCTTAAAAACACACTCAAAAGCTATTTCCCCCTGGTCTGGTCTGGCGGGGGGTCAGAGATGGCAGTGGTGCAAGACGGTTGAGAAAGCCTATGACGTCCAGTTTGCAGCTGGTTGAGATCATTTCCAAATAGAATTACGCCCAGCAGATTAGAAAAAGAGCCTGTAACCAGGAATCCTGAGATCCATCACGTGACTGCCACGTGTCTTCGACTTTACCTGGGGGCCAGAATATGGAGCTTCAGTTTTGGGTGTTCTTCATCATAATCAACACTATAAGTCTTGCTCTTTTGAGTGAGTCCCTCTCCCACCCCTTCCAGACAAGCAGAAGGTACAGCCACACTCAGGGCAAACTGTTTTCTGTTTCAGATTTTCCAGTGGGAAAGAGGAATGTCTATCAGGCAGATTATTTCACCTTCCCTCTGTCATGCCAGAGGAAGCCTCCTAGACCAGCTAATTCTTCTCCTGCGAGACTGGCAGTGCTGGGCAGTCAGCCGGGTGAAGCTGAACTCCTTCGTCCTCCACCGTCTCCGTGGTCCCAAAGGTCGCTGTTCTACTGAGGGTGTCGACCAGCTGACCACAGCCCTGGCAGCTCAGAGGACAGAAACAACCCTGGCCTCTGTGGGTCCTGGAGGCTGGCGAGTCCCATCCTGGCTGTCATTCTGTCGTCTCCAGGGATCACCCAAGTTCCAGCCCCTCGGGTAATCTGTATCTTTTTCATAGTCATGCACCATATTGCTCTGTGGGTCTTTCCCATGGATTCCCGACTCCTCTTCTGTTCCAATGCCGACTCCTTCCACTGGGTTGTGCGGGGTCCTTGTTCCATTGTCGGTGATCCCTTCTGTGTCAAGAGTCTTCAAAGGATGCTAACCCTCGCTAAAAAATGGCTTTCTCCAGATTAATCTGGTTTTCCACTTTCCCCATGGGTTGGGGATTCGGCAGTATGCCAGTGGTCCATGGTCACTTGCAATCCATTGGTCTTCCCTTTGAACAATATGCCCTCTCTGTTGAGTCCTGGACATTTTGTGATTCCTCTCCCTTTCTGCCTTGCTGTCTCTTATGTGATCTGGTGACTGCTGTCCCCCACCTCTCCAATTCAGCTAAGACATGGGTGTATGTGTTTGAATGTGAATGTGAGTGTGTGTGTATGTGTACCTATATAGTGTTAGGACCTTGGCTGTAATAGCCAATGACATGGATTCCAATTTTGGCCTTATGCTCTCCCATTGGCGTGACTTTGGCTAAGTTATTGAATATTTCTAGGGTTGTTAGGTCTTCTATAAGATACGGGTAAAGGATTTCTTATAGCATTGGGCCATAAGGAGATGAACAGATCCATAAACAGCATTGGCATGTTTCCAGCATAAGTTGGTAACTGGGAACTATTATTGGATTCGACTTGCTTGTTCTCCTTCCCAAATCCCACCATCGTTTGAGGAAACCACTGTTCTTCAGAACCACACAACTGTTCCCCACCAGAGACCCCTGACTGCCTCAACTTGGGACACACAGGTCCCCTGCGTATCTGTCGCACTTTCTTTGACAACCTCCTGCCCCGCGTGCTCTCCCTGTGCTCTTTGCTGCCACCGTCACTTCCTTCTTATCCATCATATCCTTGTCTTTCTGGATCACCAGCAGGGAACCCTCAGCCTTGGCCACGTGGTGTATTTCCCCTGCAGACTACAAGGGCCATGACGTGTATATGTCATTCGTCTTGTAGGAAGGTCGTGTTTATTCTATGGTTATATTTTCGTAATTTTTCCATTATAAGGATCAACAGGGAAAATGAGTAATTCTTTAAAACCTTATGCTTAGTCAGTTAAGTATCTCCTCATTGCCACTCCCGAAATCCCCTATCCTACCGTTTCTGAATTTGGCCAGAAATAATTACATAATTTCCTAGAGATGCGGTAACAGAGTGCCACGGACTGGGTGGTTTAAAACAACAGTATTGTATCTTCTCACAACTCTGGACACTGGAAATCCGAAGTCAGGGTGTGAACAGGGCTCTGTGGGGGAATCTGGTCCATCCTTCTCTCCTTTTGGCGGTCGGCAATGCTGGGGGTTCCTTGGCGTGCTGACCTATCACCCCGATCAAAGTCTCTGGCATCCCGCGTGTGTCCAGGGGTTGAAATCACCTCTTCTTTTAAGGACAACAGACATACTGGATTAGGGCCCACCCTCAGAATCCCATTTTCACTTGAACACCCCTGCAAAGACCTTTCCAAACAAGGGCGCATTCACACGTAGGGGGATTGGACGTCAGCCTATTTGGGGGGGAACGCAATTCAAACTGCAACACTGACCAAGTAAAAATAATAATAATTTTCCCTCGGTGACCTGGCCACTGGCAACTTCTTTGTGTGGGTAAGGTCTCTTACTCGTAGCCTTGTAGGGCAGGCAGGGAGCTCAGTCAGGACAGCGCTGTGGGGGCCTGAACTGTGCTGTAAGTATCCTTAAGGTGCCTTTGCTGAGTTTTCATTCCCGGGGGCCCCCTTTGTACCCTCTCCGCCCACTGCCACTGTCCTCAGTCCTCCGACTCTTAGTCTAAGAAATGTATGTTTAGTTTAAAATCAACCAAATCCTTTTTAGAAATGGAGTTAGTTTAATGAAAAATTCAAATGTTTATTTATTTCTTTCTTCAATTAATTTTTTTGAGGGACAGCACAAGCTGGGGAGGAGCAGAGGGAGAGGGAGAGGGAGAGAGAGAGAATCTTTTTTTTTTTAAATTTTTTTTTTCAACGTTTATTTATTTTGGGGACAGAGAGAGACAGAGCATGAACAGGGGAGGGGCAGAGAGAGAGGGAGACACAGAATCGGAAACAGGCTCCAGGCTCTGAGCCATCAGCCCAGAGCCTGACGCGGGGCTCGAACTCACGGACCACAAGATCGTGACCTGGCTGAAGTCGGACGCTTAACCGACTGCGCCACCCAGGTGCCCCAAGAGAGAGAGAATCTTAATCAAGATACATGCCTAGCACGGAGCCCCACTGTGGGGCTCGATCTCACAATAGTGAGATAACGACTTGAGCCAAAATCAAGACTCAGCCGCTTAACCAGCTGAGCCACCCGGGGGCCCCATCAATGTTTTTTTTTTTAAATGGATAAGAACGTGCATTGCTGGCCTCTTGTCCTCTACTCCATGCTTCCTTCTGTTCATGTGATACAGCCACAAAGAAGGCCCCCTCTTGACCTTCCTGGCACAGCAACCACGTCTCTCTGGAGATCCCTCGCTCAGCTGGAGTCAGCTGGTGACATCAGATGTATCATGAAATTAAATGCCTTCCCCTCCTGAATCTTATTTTAAAGCTTCTGAGACACCTAAATGTTCTTGCCTATGACAATCAGCAGGGGTAGGGTGAGGGGAGAGTGGGGGGGGAGGGGGCAGAGGACATTTTAGCAAGCAGAACGAGCCAGCAGGCCATCTCCTGGACCCGAATGTTATCTCTGGCCTGACCTTCTTGGTTCACGTTCTCCTGCGGGTTCAGGTTTCCTGAACACGTGTGTGTTGACCTCAGTATAAGGCCAATTCTGGACGCCCAGTCAGCTACTTTTGACTTCTGCTACCAGAAAATGATTTTTTTCTTCCTTCGAGCAAAAGTAAAAAGAGTGGCCTCTCATTTTGTGAAAACAATTCACTTTGGGCAATATTAATGCAACGACCTGAGTTGACCCCGAGTGGATTGAAGGTTTGCGGTCATTCCAGTGTGCTTTGACTGCAGTGCCCCCTAGTGGATTTTCCGTGTCATACACGGTTCTCCTGTTTGATCACTCCCCAGAAATCCAGGAATGTATTTTAACAAATTCATTGTTCTCTCAAGTGGGTCCATATTTTGTTTTGTTTTGTTTGTTTTTTGTTTCTTTTCCCCAACTAAAGCTCACTGCAATACGTGGCCAAATTGTGTATATGCATAATCTTCAGATTGTCCACATGACATTTTCTGCACGTTCCCTCTTTGTCGTTTCAGGAAGGAGGGGAGAAGAGAGAAGATGTAATAAAATAGGCGCAGAAGGAAATTACCACACAGCAGGGATTTTGAACTGTGGTTGGTAGCATGATATACGTCTAGAAAACTAAAATGCTGAAAACGCAACTATAGTGAAGCTTTAAAACTGAGATTCTCGTGAAAGTTTTTATTTTTATTTATTTGTTAACGTGTATTTATTTTGAGAGAGAGAGAGAGAGAGAGAGAGAGCATGAGTGGGGAAGGGGCAGAGAGAGAGGGGGACAGAGGATCCAAAGTGGGCTCTGTGCTGACAGCAGACTGCCTGATGTGGGGCTTGAACTTACGAACCGTGAGATTGTGACCTGAGCAAAGTCGGAGGCCCAACCGACTCAGCCACCCAGGTGACCCATGACTGCAAATTTTTTTAAAGCAGGATAAGAATATGAATTCACTCAGCGAGAGTCTGACACGTGGGGAGTGGGGAGGGGAGAGGAAAGAGCAGGTCCCCAGGTAAAGGCCACTTTCTTACCGCTCTGCCTAAAGATGTCCTGCCTGTGACTTTATCCCCCGTTAATTCAGCTAAGACCAGGATGTCCAACTGCCCTGTACGTCGTTTGTCATCCCGGTCCACACGTGGGCTAGGGATGAAGGCCCTGGCCTCACTTCCTTGCTTTGTAGCTTCCCGGAAGACTGCAGGGCGGCAAAGTCAGGTGATTCCAGTAAGGATTGTTGTGTATGAGACACAGATTTGGAGAGTTCTCAAGGCTGCTCCAAAGCGATGGTAAAGCTATTGCAGAGATTCCCAGACCTTTAGATCTTACAAACAAGCCACAGAGTGAAACGGAGGCTGAAAAAAGACTGCTGATTACAAAAGAAGCTTCCAGATAATGGCGTCAACGATAAATTCATTAAAAATTAACGACCATCTCCATCAGTTCATAAAAGAAAAAAATAATTTAATACAAAAGACAAGACATAAGTTGAGGACGACGTGCATACTTCGCCCCTGAAAGTTGGTATGACACTGACATTTCTTTGAAATTGGGACGCTGGACCCATTGTCGCAGTGAGGAGAGACTAACTCCGAGGGACAGTCTGCCCTCGAGGCTCACAGAACTCACTGCCTGCTGGCCTCTGCTTGCTGTGGAGGGCACGGGAGAATGTCAGACCTCAGAGAGTCTTGGGGACCACAGGACCTAAACGCATTGCCTGGCGCAGAACCAGCGTGAATCCTTCCAGACAGATGGGAATGTGCTCACGTTCAGGCCCTCGGAGGAAGGATTCCAAAACATCCCGGGACACTGCCTTCCAACGCTCACTCGCGAAAAGGGAGTTCACGGAACTTTCGACTCAGCAGTTCAGAGGCAGAAGAGGCCGAAAATCATATAGGTGGATTGCTTCCCTATTACAAAGTCAGTAATTCACCTGAAAGAGGCAAAAGACAAGCAGAGATTTGCTCCAATTGTCTTTGGGGAGGCCGACACTGCCCTGTATGCTCCACACAGCCCAACACTGTAGCCTTGAACGTGGAACGGTGGGAGGACTGGGCTGGGGTCTCCAGACACATGATCTCACACCGGTGATAATCCCAACCCCCTGAGATACACCCTTAACTTTGCTAGAACCCTGTGAGCCAAAGGAAAGCCAACACCAGAGACTCTGTTGAGAGCCTTTGGCTGCTGGGCCAGATGATTTTATCTTCCAGGCTTTGTCCTGTCCACGTTCCAACTTTTTATCCCTTCTTTCAAGGATTTATTTTACAAATATTTAATTGTTTGATTTTTTTTTTTCAGATTTGGTTCCTTTCTCTCAGGTATTATTGCAAAGGGGCTACAATATCCTATACAAAATGGACATTGCACGTTTCCACGATTTGTGTTCTCGTATTTTGTGCATTTTGAGAGTCTAGACCCCACACATTCTTGCTCATATTTTTATTTGCTGTGTGTCTTTCAGTTGGCCTTGTCTTGTCTTCCCAACCTTTGAATTAGTTATATATTTTGACTATTTAACTTAGTTTGTTGGTTTTGGGTGGTATCTCTGTAGTGAGCCATATGACAGTTCTTGAAAAAGGTTTGTTCACATTCTAATCCCCAGAACACGTGAATCTTACCTTATTTGGAAAAGGGGACGCTGTATATACATTAAGTTATGGATTTTTGAGATGGGGAGCTCATCTTGAATTAATCCAATGGGTTCATTAAAAAAAATTTTTTTTATTGTTTCTATTTACTTTTGAGACAGAGAGAGACAGAGCATGAGCAGGGGAGGGGCAGAGAGAGAGGGAGACACAGAATCTGAAGCAGGCTCCAGGCTCTGAGCTGTCAGCACAGAGCCCGACGCGGGGCTCGAACCCACGGACTGTGAGATCATGACCTGAGCCGAAGTCGGATGCCCAACTGACTGAACCACCCAGGCGCCCCAATCCAATGGGTTTTCTAAATCCAACGACAAGTGTCCTTATAAGAGACACACACAGAGGAGATGCCAAAAAGAAGCGACAGCTGCCCAAAACTGGAAGAGGCGACGAATGAATTCTCCCTCAGAGCCTCTAGAGACTGTGGCCACAATGATGCCTTGGTTTTGAACCTCTGACGTCTAGAACTGGGGAAGAATAAATATTTGTTGTTTTAAGCCACCAAACTTGTGGTCATCTGTTAAGGTAGCCGCAGAAAACTCATATAGCCTCCAATATTCTAAGAATATACTTGACACATTTCCTGTATGGTGCTAGCCAGCCATTATTCCTACATTTAATGTAATTTCCTAACTGTCAATGTTTTACTACCCCTCTTAGGTCATGGATCCCAGGCATTTTGTGTATTCTAATCACTGCATTTTACTTGTCAATTTATGGGTTGTGTCTAGAATTGGAGGTGTCTATTTCTCGACTAGTAAACAGAAAATAAATTAGTTCGGGAGCAAAAGCATGGAAAACCTACAGAACTGAATGGTTTGACATCTCAAAAGAAAATATGAATCATGTGAAGGTGTTTTAGAGCAATTACACTAATTATACTCTAGTAGCAGCTAATATGGGGTTTGGAGCTAGACTCCCTGGGTTGGAGGCCAGCTTTAGCAATTAATTGTGAGAAAGTTATATATCTTCTCTGGGCCTCGATCTCCCCATCTGTGAAATGGGTCCAATAGTCGTACCAAGTTTTGATGAGCGTGAAGGGAGGGAATATGTGTCAATTTCTTAGAACAACACCAGGAGCATTTTGAGCACCTTGGAAGTGTTAATTATTGTCCATGTGTTTATGCTTTAAACATCTAATTAGTGGGAAAGCACCTTAAAAATAGGGAGGGACTAAGTAGGGAGGTTATTAATAAGTTAATAACCTTAAATTATCCCCTCAGGGTAAGAGCATGAAGAAAGTGTTCCTAGGGTCATAACCCTGTGTGACCCGGAAAACAGGTTTTAAGCAGAATTGTATGTATTCATCTAAGGAAGAACAAGGGACAATATACTTGGAAAGTTAGCATTAATTCTTGTGCCTTATGCTGTTGATGGCTATATTTAGCAGCCGGCGTAATGACAAATGGCCTCTCTTATGAAACCAGCCCGTCTGTCTCTTTTCTTGACCTTTTGCAGTATCTCTCAAGTTTATTCCATCATTTCAGTTCAAGGGTTAGTAGATTATTCTCAGTTAGCTCCCTATTGCTTTATGCCTGCAGTTTCCTAAATATTTATGGAATCCCTTCCCATATGACTCTTTTCCCTCCAGCAGAATTTTGAGCACAGCATCCTAGGATCCCGAATCCTTATGAATGTCCATCATCCATAGCAGCGGGCTCCGAGCCCTTTGGATCTTACACACAATCGGGGCGGGGGGGGGGGGGGATAAACATGCCATATAAATAACATGCAAATATTATCAGGCTAACCATATCTATGTGACAAAATACGCAACCATAGAAACTTTTAAAAGATGAGTTGGGAGTTGCAATAGAAAGTATATTTAGATTATCTTGCTAATCACGGTGCTGAATTTTGCCACTAGCCGCCGTCCAGAGGCATGTTTTGCATTTAGGACGAGGTTCCTCTTTAATACTAGTGAGTACAAACCCTTGAGACAATACATCTTCCAGGTCGTTTAAAACCTCTTGTCCAGCTTATTGTCACAGGCGACTGGATTATTGTTGCTTTTACCGTATGCTCAAGGGTGGGTGTGTCTGCTGTCAGGGTCGGCTGCTTGTGTGTGTTGCTTTATCAATATGGTGTTCAACATGCTGTTTCTTTCCAGGAATCTTGTTAAGCTGCTTGTCCTTTTATTGAGGGTTAATTAAGTTCAAAAACACGAGCCATCTGTGCTGCAAAACACAACAAACAGGCAGCGAAGCAATGGGGAGGAACCCCCCCCTCTGTCACTCGCATCACTTTGGGATAAACTGACACGCTCACGGGCCATCTGACACGCATCCGGGCTGAGTGAGAACATCAGTGTCAACTCGCATAGTTAATACTGACCAAAGAGAAGACTTCATGTGTTCTGTCGCCTCTCATTTTGTGCTCCTTCAGAGTGGATGTGTATCCCATGGGGGACCAGTGTCTTTAGAGAAAGTCCAAATATTTTAGCCAGCTTTCCTATACCCTCCAGAGCCTGGTCTCCATTGGCCTTTCCTGGTCTCATGGTTGGATGGCTCCTAGGGGACCCGAACTGGGTATATGCACTCAGGCTTTGGTCTCAACAGAGTGTTCACTATTCTCTATGAGCACACATACTTTTTACCTCTCACGAGTCCTTGGACTGCCCTCCCCATGTTCAAGTAGACAATTCTACTTTTCCAAGAAATCTAGGACGGACCTCACCTTTCTACAATGTCTGCCCTTCCGATATCAAGGCTTCAGTGAGTATTCCTGTCTCTGACTCCAGAAATCGTTTTTTGGCAATTAGACAAATTGCCTTGTTGAGGGTATCTTCTATCATTGACTTTATTATTGAAATGTTCACTATTATTGTTTTATTTTTATATGCTTGGGTCTTATTGCTGCCTCTGGATTGGTAATTCCTTGAAGATGAACCTGTGTTGTATCAGTCTTTCTTTTTTTTAATTAAAAAAGTAAGTGCACATAATTTAAAATGCTATCAGTACAAAAAGACTTAGTGTGAAATACACCATTCTCCCACTCACTCCTTCCCATCTTTATTTTCATTTTCTTTTTTTTTTTTAGATGCTTATTTATTTTTGAGACAGAGAGAGACACAGCATGAATGGGAGAGGGGCAGAGAGAGAGGGAGACACAGAATCCAAAGCAGGCTCCAGGCTCTGAGCTGTCAGCGCAGAGCCTGACGCGGGGCTCGAACTCACCGACCGTAAGATCATGACCTGAGCTGAAGTCGGACGCTTAACCGACGGAGCCACCCAGGTGCCCCTATTTTCATTTTGTTTACAGACATTCCTTTTCAATTATTAGTTCGTTCTTGTGGAAATTTTCTCCAAATTTTATTGGTCTTTCTCCAGTTCTTGAGTTGTCACTTATAGACATTATCTAGTAAATTCTTGCTCTGGGATATAATAGGGCGTTCTGATAGCTCTTCTCCTATCTTCCCCTCGCCCTCTTCATCTTTGTGTTTTCCTAATATGTCACAATTTGTTGTTAGCCATCATTTACATTAGTATGGCCATCTAAATATGGTTTATCACTGAGCCAACTAAGTAGATGAGTTCATTTCTTTTTACAAACTTGTTTTTCCTGAAGTTGCCACATTTTCTCATTTGTTTTATTGTCTCTGAAACTACTTGTTTTATTTCCAAATGGTCTCACATCACAACCAAGTGTTTGTCAGTATTGTCTTCCAAATTCTCAAATGTATCTTATAATCTTTCCATTCGAGTTTTGCTGGGAGACTTTCCTCCCAAAGATTTTGTTCACTTGCTCTAATCTGGGTCAGTAGATATCTGCATCCAGCAGTGCTGTTATTCTGTGACTTCCCTTTGACACTGTCTTGTGTTAGACACCCTCCTTTTTGGATTCCATGTCCCACTCCAGAATGAGAGTTTTAACTCTCATTCTGAAGGGGTCCTTAAAAGTCTGAAAATTTTTGGCACAGAAACAGACACTCAGATCAATAGAACAGAATAGATAACCCAGAAATAGACCCACAAATGTATGACCAACTAATCTTTGACAAAACAGGAAAGAATATCCAATGGAATAAGACAATCTCTTCAGCAAGTGGTGCTGGGAAAACTGGACAGCGACATGTAGAAGAATAAACCTGCATCACTTTCTTACACCAGACACAAAAATAAACTCAAAATGGATTAAAGACCTAAATGTAAGACAGGAAGCCATCAAAATCCTCGAGGAGAAAGCAAGCAAAAACCTCTTTGATCTTGGCCTCAGCAACTTCTTACTCAATACGTGTCCAGAGGCAAGGGAAACAAAAGCAAAAATGAACTATTGGGACCTCATCAAAACAAAAACCTTCTGCACAGCAAAGGAAACAATCAGCAAAACTAAAAGGCAATCGACAGAATGGGAGAAGATATTTGCAAACGACATAACAGATAAAGGGTTAGTATCCAAAATCTATAAAGCACTTATCAAACTCAACACCCAAAAAACAAATAATCCAGTGAAGAAATGGGCAAAAGACATGAATAGACACTTCTCCAAAGAAGACATCCAGATGGCCAACCGACACATGAAAAAATGCTCAACGTCACTCATCATCAGGGAAATACAAATCAAAGCCACAATGAGATACCACCTTACACCTGTCAGAATGGCTCACATTAACAACTTAGGCAACAACAGATGTTGGTGAGGATGTGGAGAAAGAGGATCTTTTTTGCATTGCTGGTGGAAACCCTAGCTGGTGCAGCCACTCTGGAAAACAGTGTGGAGGTTCCTCAAAAAATTAAAAATAGAACTACCCTATGACCCAGCAATTGCATTACTAGGTATTTATCCAAGGGATACAGGTGTGCTGTTTCAAAGGGACACATGCACTCCCATGTTTATAGCAGCACTATCAACAACAGCCAAAGTATGGAAAGAGCCCAAATGTCCATCGATGGATGAATGGATAAAGAAGATGTGATACACACACACACACACACACACACACACACACACACAAAATGGAGTATTACTCAGCAGTCAAAAAGAATGAAATCTTGCCATTTGCAACTACGTGGATGGAACTAGAGGGTATTATGCTAAGTGAAATTAGTCAAAGACAAATATCATATGACTTCACTCATATGAGGACTTTAAGACACAGAACAGATGAACACAAGGGAAGGGAAGCAAAAATAATATGAAAACAAGGAGGGGGACAAAACATAAGAGACTCTTAAATATGGAGAAGAAACAGAGGGTTACTGGAGGTGTTGTGGGAAGGGGGACGGGCTAAATGGGTTGGGGGCATTAAGAACTCTACTCCTGAAATCATTGTTGCACTATATGCTAACTAATTTGGATATAAATTAAAAAATAAAATTAAAGAAAAAAAACACACAGAAGAAGGGGACCCCTGGCTGACTCAGTTGGTATAGCATGCAACTCTTGATCTGGGGGGTTGTAGGTTCGAGTCCCACGTTGGGCATAGAGATTTCTTAAAAATAAAATCTTTAAAAAACACACACAGAGAAGAATAGTGGTTACCTCTAGGGGTTGCAGGGGCTAGAGCACTGAAGTGTACAGGTTGGAAGCAGAATGACTTCTCACTGTACCATTTTTTATATATTTTAAATGTATCATATTATACAGATTATCTATTAAAAATAAAGTAATAAAAATTTGCATCATAAAAAAAGTGTGAAAATTTTTATTGTACCCTTACTTTGGTGGGTAGATTGGCTGAGTATGAAATCATAGATCGACAATAATTTTCCTTTAGAACTGGGAAAGTTTTATCCTTTTACTTCTAGGATTTTCATTCTGATTCCTGATTCCATTTGTTGGTTTCCCCTCTGGAAGGTCCTAGCATCTTCTCTTTATCTCCGGGGTTCCTGTATTTCAAGATGGTGTGTTTGTTGTGATCTTATCATTCACTCTGCTAGGAATTCAGTGTACCCTTTTAATTTGGAGGCTTGTGATCCTCAGTTCTGGGGAAAGTGTTGTATAATGTCACTGATAATTTCTTCCTTTCTGATTTGTTTCTGGAATTTCAGAAATGTTGGACTTCTTATTTTGAAACTCTGTCTTTCCTTTTCTTTCCTATTTTCTATTTCTTGACACTTTTATTTTACTTTCCAGAATTTTTCCCGTTATATTTTAACCTGTTGAAATTATATCTTGGTTATCGTATTTTTAATTCCCAAGAAATCTCTCTTGCTTTCTGATGCTTGTTTCATATCTACCTTTCTGTTCTTATTTTATGACTAAGCTTTCTTCCCTGATAGCTCTGAGTGTACATGCAGCACACGCACATGTCTCTTCCTGCATCATCTCCATGTTCTCTGGAGTCCTTCCTACCGGTCTCCAAATCTTGTTGCAAGTTTTCTTAAATACCTGATTATCCTTGGTTATCCTTTTATCACTAAGACCAAATAGTGATTTGCAAGCTGTGTGTATGTGGACAGAACTGTGGAAAAGTGGGCTTTATAATAGGTGTCAAACCAAAAGTTTGGCCAGGGGCCCACTGACTTTTCATTAGGGACACTGCTCCCCATAGAAATTGCCAATCTCTTATTTGGGGGGCAGGATTTTCCTGGCTGTGACCTTTGGTCATGAGGGTCTTGGAAAGGGGCTGGGTAATCTACCAGCCGAAGGCCATCTATCATCTCTGTTGAAGGCCAGCTTTCAGTAATAATTCCTCTATTTTCAGGCCTGCCCCTCACCCTCTCTCTGTACTTATCAGTAGCAACTACACTGGCACCTCTTGAAATCAGTTTCTTTAGGGCACATTTCTAGTTAAGGGGGAGGAGGGACCAGGAAGCATAGAGGTAGCTGCCTCTATTGCACGATTGGGAGGGAATCTGGGAGTACATTCATCTACATAAGAATGTTAAACCAATCTCCCACCCTGTCCTCAGTTTTGAGTAGATCCCACCTCCAAGTGTTGGAGTTTTGAAGGTTCTATAGGGAAAACTGGCTTTTAAACTTCCCATGAAAGAATTACAGTTTAAAACCATTTTTGTTTTGGGGGCACCTGGGTGCTCAGTCGGTTAAGTGTCTGACGTAGGCTCAGGTCATGATCTCATGGTTCATGAGTTTGAGCCCCACGCTGGGCTCTGTGCTGACAGCTCGGAGCCTGGAGCCTGCTTCGGATTCTGTGTCTCCCTCTCTCTCTCAAAAACAAATAAACAATAAAAACAATTTTTAAACCATTTTCTTTTCAATTAAAGAGACCAATAATAGAAGTCTTGCTGTGAATTGTCTGATGGAGTGGGGTCTGTGATGCTTGATCTGGGTTGAGAGACTCGGCAGGAACTACAGGTCAGAAGCTACATCACTCAGGAAGTTGGCTGTTACCTGGCAACCATTCCAAACTGTATTAAGACCGCTAAGTTGTCACCATTATGAACGGAAGTTCGTATTGTTTGGGATATGAGAATGTATTCTCTCAGGGGATATAAAGGGGATATAAAAATAACCTTAATTCGGCACTAAAGAGGCTTTGCTTTGTTACTCTGACCGAAGACATGTGGGGAAGTGTGCAGTTTCCTTTTTTTTTTTTGAATGATTGTTTTGTTTTGTTTTTGTTTTTGTTTTACTTTTGAGAAAGAGAGCGCAAGTGGGGAAGGGGTAAACAGACAGGGGGACAGAGGATCTGAAGTGGGCTCTACGCTGACAGCAGCGAGAGCCCTGTGGAGAGCTCAAACTCACGAACTTGTGAGATTGTGACCTAAGTTGAAGTCGGATTGAGCCACCCAGGCACCCAGCACTTTTCTTTTCCTTGACGCCAGGAGCTCACTATCATAAGTGGAGAGCCCAAAGTTATTTAATGGAATGGAACTCAAAAATTAGAATATTTTGGGTTAAGTAATTTCTTTCATTGGTTGTATTTAGCAGTCGAGGAAATGTGTACCTGTGGTGTAATGAGGCTAAAAGACAGAGCAGGGTGTCAGGGAAATTAACACTAGTTGTTCAATAAATATTCTTGAGTTTGGATGCCATCCCACGCATGGCACTTAATCATCCATACGTTCCATTGCTTTCCATGTAGGAGAGATCTTAGCCTCTCTGCTGGACTCTGAATCTCATCTTAAACTTCTCAATGATGCCAACATGTTATAATGCAAATTAGATGAAGCCCGAATGTGTTTTATCGTGAACCTGGCAGGTAAAATGAATGAATGAATGAAGATCAATTATATTAATAACTTAATTTTTTTTTTTTAATTTTTTTTTCAACGTTTATTTATTTTTGGGACAGAGAGAGACAGAGCATGAACGGGGGAGGGGCAGAGATAGAAGGAGACACAGAATCGGAAACAGGCTCCAGGCTCTGAGCCATCAGCCCAGAGCCTGACGCGGGGCTCGAACTCACGGACCGCGAGATCGTGACCTGGCTGAAGTCGGACGCTTAACCGACTGCGCCACCCAGGCGCCCCAATAACTTAATATTTTCCATTGCTTAACATATGCCATCCATGGGACTAAGTATTACAGAAGTATTAGCTCACTTATTCTTACAACCTCCATATAAGATACCGTGTCAGTCAACTCAGGCTGCATAAGTTGTGCCGCAGGGAAAAACAGCCCCCAGATCTCAACGACCTATGACAACACACATTTACTCCTCACCCACACAGCAGGTCATGATGAGGCTGCACAACAGGGGTCCAAACGGTGCAGCAGCAGTTGGGTGAAAAGTGGGTGGTCTCAGGCGGAGGGATAGGAGAGATGGTGAGCCATGAGCTGGTTCTTAAAACTTCCGGTTAGGAGCAATGCTTGTTACTTCTCTCCTCAATTCAGGGGCCAAAGCAAGAAACGTGATTACGCCTGGCCTTCATGAGTCAGGGAGAATTTACTGTATTTCATGGAGGGGTAGCTCAAATGTGGCTTGTCTGATATCAGTGGGTGAGGAAATACAATCCTTTACCAGGGAGGCCAGCAACTATTTTGAATAATACCATCTACTACAGACAAAACAAAATCAGCAAAACCGGAAAAAACCCTACAATGTCAAGGATTTAATTGTGCAGACATGTCAGAATCGAACCCCGTATCCCACTTTTTAAACAGAGAAAGGGGGCACCTGGGTGGCTCAGTCGCTTAAGCGTCCGACTTCAGCTCAGGTCATGATCTCACCATTCGTGAGTTCGAGCCCTACGTCGGGCTCTGTGGTGACATCTCGGAGCCTGGAGCCTGGTTCGGATTCTGTGTCTCCCTCTCTCTCTGCCCCTCCCCTGCTCATGCTCTGTCTCTCTCTACCTCTCAAAAATAAATAAACATTGAAAAAAATTAAAAAAAAAAAAGATGTTGTTTCTAAAAACAAATAAATAAAAAGAAAAAGAATTAAATTTTACTTGAATGATATCATTCCAGGGGGTAGTTGGGAAAGAAAAATAAAATGTTAAGATATTACCACAAAGAGTAACACCAAGAGATTTCTTTCCATAAGGGCCGATCTAATGTTATTTGCACAAATATTCAGGTTCCAAAATTCAGATTTCAGACAGCTTAGGTGGTCTCAAAGAGTCTTCTGGTTCACCTTGGGGATCCTCTAGTGTTTTACTTTCATTGTGTGACTCAGACTTGCCAAAGGCAAGAAATAGCGGAGAGGCAGTAAGTGTTATTGTTTGAAGGGGAAATCATTTCACCCCACCAGAAGCATGTCTTAGACTCTTGGGTACTTAACCAATCTTTGCATTTTATTTCCTTTCTTATGGTTGCATCGAGTCTTGTCTGTCACAAGAGAAGTTAGTACATACACATCCCAGCACTATAATGTGTTTTCCAGTTTATTAGAAAGTTCTTCAAAAAGTCACCACTTCTCTGGTGTTAGCATTTAATTTGCTCTACAAGTTAGCCAGCTAGGTGACACTGTTTTCTTGAACGAGCCTGCCACCTTGTGGTCATTTGGAAAACCAGGCTCGGCAGCACTAACCCTCTGCAGTCCTTTTCCCTTAGTAAGTATTTTTGAGCCCCTAACGTGTACCAAACCCTGTTCTGGGTACTGAGCTTAGAACAGCGAACGAGATGGAAAAGAACCCCCGCCCTCCCGGACTTTATGTGTTAGAGCAGACGGATTGTACATATAATCCTTATATACAAAGGATTGTATATAAGTTAAACTTTGGAAATGTGGTCAACCTTTATTTATTTATTCATTTTTAGATGCCTTTTTTTTAAATGTATTTTTTTGTTGCTGTTGGTGGTGGTGGTTTTTTTTCCTTTTTCTTTTCTTTTTCTTTTTTTAATTTTGAGAGAGAAAGAGAGAATCCCAAGCAGGGCTCGAACTTACAAACGATGAGATCATGACCTGAGCTGAGATCAAGAGTCAGATGCTTAATTGACCGAGCCACCCAGGCACCCCTGTGGTCAACCATTATTACGAGTTAATGGAATATCCTACTTACGTGTAAAGCTCATCTTTCCTATATGTTATCTGTGAGCCACGCATCCCTGCTGCTATAAAGGTCAGCTCTTCCTTGCTTCTCAAGGACTCAGGGACTTGGCATCTATCATTACCCCCTCTTTCTCCTACATTCTCAAAGTCTGCCTTCTCCTTGTATGTCTCCTTCTGTATATATACCCAAGTTCAATGGCTTCCAATAGAAGGCTTTTCTTAGCCCCAATTCTCTCCTGCTAAGGCTGCGTTTCTCTGCTTCCCATCACAGTAACGCTCTCAAAAGTTTGGTTTCTATCTCTGGTGCCCAGGAGAACCTTGTCTGCCTTGTTTATGGCTGAATTCCCAGCACTAAGGATAGTTTATTTAGTAGGTGCTTGATAAATATGATTAATTTGCGTATGAATTCATATTGTCATCATGGCAACGCCCACCCCGCCCTGGTCCCTGGGCGATAGGGGATTCGTAAAACAGAAGCAGAAAGGGCGTTACGTTGAAGAGAATCCTGTTTAGAACGTGGGAAGATTTGTTAACCTTATGGTCTCCAAATTTGTAAAATCAGGATTGGAGTATCTTGGAAGTGAAAGTTACATGTCAGCCTTGGGGTGAGATCTAACTGGCAGTGGTATCTGGGTATAGTACTACGAATAATGTTTTGGCCCTGGAAACAATTCTGTGATTGATTGATATTGACTTATTAGTGATGTCCATCCTGGAGGCAGGACGTGGCATTGACTGTACATCCTTGGGCAACTTGGTTCCCTCCAGCTCTAAATGTGAAGGATGATTTAAAAAGACAGAACCTCAACACGTTGCTGCATGGTAGAGTTAAACTAGACTTTGAACAGTTCTCCACATTTAATTATAAATTAAGAATTAAACTCAGGCTCAAAATGGCAAACTGTAGTCTCTAGGAGTGATTCTCAGATAAGTGAAAGTGGATCTGTCTTTTATTTTATTTTATTATTTTATTTTTTACTTGTTTTTAAATGTCTATTTATTTTTGGGAAAGAGAGAGAGAGACAGAGCATGAGCAGGTGAGGGGCAGAGAGAGAGGAAAACATAGAATCCGAAACAGGCTCCAGGCTCTGAGCTGTCAGCACAGAGCCCGAAGTGGGGCTTGAACTCATGAACCACGAGATCATGACCTGAGCCGAAGTTGGACGCTTAACCGACTGAGCCACCCAGGCACCCCTACGTCGATTTTATTTAACTGGAGTTCATCTGATATCTCATATCATGAAGGAAAAGTTATTTTTTATTGTATAATATTTTAAAACGTTCCTTTCAGAAAAATGTCCTGCACTAAGTCAGTATTTTTTATGCTTAATATTTTATTTTCATTTAAATGGATTATTTCCCTTCTCTGCTGGACGGCTGACTGCAATCGCCTTCTTTCCCCCAGTTTGCTTCCCCACAAGGAGGTAATTCCAGACCAGACTGGCAAATATGTCAAGCTATATTTCAATTTCTGGGACAATCAATGCGAAGTTAATGAGATTAAATACAATAAACCTCCGAATAGACGGTAAGCCCCTTTTAATGGAAATCAGGATTAAATGCAAATTTTCATCCCCTTATGTGTCGGTCATAAATGTTTTGAGTCGATGAAAAAAACATCCGAATGGATTTCAAGAATGTAGTGTATCATAGTGAAAAAGAAAGAGGAATGATTTGAGAATATAGAATATTCACATGAAACTCTGCATACAGCGGGTGAAGAAAAAAATTCAGCGCGCCTTTTGGTTGCTTGCATTTATTTATTCGTTGCTCCCGAATAATATTTCAAGGCAGATAAAAGAATGCATGTGAAATTTTTGAATTTTTGAAAGGAAGCTTCAAACTTACTTTACTACAGCCTAGGGGTTTGAATTTAGCAGGGGTGGGTGAACTGCAGCCCCCCCCCCCCCCCCCCCCTGGTCAAAGCTGACCTGCCACGTGGTTTTACAAATAAAGCTTTATTGGAACACAGCCATGTCCATTTGTTTTCAAATTATGGCTGCTGTCCCGAGACCACGGCAGGGGTCTGCGGTGGCAACAGAAGCCTCCCCGCTTGCAACACCTGAAATGGTCACTATTTGGCCCTTTCAGAAGTACAGTTTGCAGATTCCTGCCTTACCTTGTAAGTTTCTCCATTGTAGTGTGTTTCTGAAGGCAGGAACTCTTTGTTTAAGCTTCCTCTTTAATTTCTCTTAGAAAAGTATCCATAACTTTGAGATGATTAGTTAATAACAACTTGAAGAAATACAGTATGAAACGCAGATTGATGCTGTGGGGCATATTTAAAATTTTTTACATCGCTAGTTATATGTGTTTAGGCCAGTCCGAGGACAGTTTTGTTGGCTGTTTCTCCGCCCTCCGCTGGGTTCTGCCGCTGGTCCCATCCCGGAAGGGGGGCCTGCACGGCGGGATATCGGGCCCACCCCCTTCCAACCTGCATCTCCCACTATTTCCCCGGGGCCGGGGCCGTTTTTTAAAGCTTAGAGTCCATCCAGCTGGTTGATGGAGGAACAGCTGCTCTCAAAAATCTCTTGGTTGCGCCTCCCACTCTCAGCACTTTTGGCCTCGGGGGCTTCTGGTTGACACTTTGCAGGCCCCTGAGCACATTCTAAGCAGCTGCCAACAAGATGTGGCACGTCCTCTGCCAGAATCCCAAGGCGCCCCCTTTGGCGGACATGGGAGACCCCTTTGCCTGGGTCAAAATACAAGCTAAGTCTAAAAAAGAAAGATGAAACCTTAGAATATAAATATTTCTTGGTTGTATTTATTTATTTATTTATTTATTTATTAAAAAAAAATTTTTTTTAACGTTTATTTATTTTTGAGACAGAGAGAGACAGAGCATGAGCAGGGGAGGGGCTGAGAGAGAGGGAGACACAGAATCGGAAACAGGCTCCAGGCTCTGAGCGGTCAGCACAGAGCCCGATGCGGGGCTCGAACCCACAGACCGCGAGATCATGACCTGAGCCCAAACCAAGAGTATGACGCTTAGCTGACGGAGCCACCCAGGCGCCCCAGAATATAAATATTTATTACTTTTCTGGCAATGCAATACGGGAGAAGTCAATTTTGGCGCCGCAGTGTGTGTTTAAAGTTCACACCAAAATGCAGAAGCAGCTAGAGAGAGGGGTGAAGAATTGCGTGATGGCTGCCCCCAATCCCCTGGGACTCTAGGGTCTCCGTGTTCAAAACCTCTGCTTCAGACTCCCGGGAAGAGGTTGCGGCAGAGTCTGGGGGAGGGGTGGCCGTGTGTTTTCAGTAGGCCTTCTCTCCCCGGGGGACCACGGAAAGGCGTCCCGCTGCTTCCCTCCTGGCGCCGCCTGCGTGGAAAAATCTCACTCTACGCTCCAGCCCAAATGGTCTGCCTGCACCACCTTATTTTTCCCTTCTCGTAAAATCGCTGTATAATTATAATAGCTTTCCAGATCCAGAAGTATGATATGAATTGTAAAACTCACGAGCTTCCTTTCCAGAGTTAGGATTTGATGGCTCGTGGCGTTTGCTGGTTGACGTCATAAATGACCTCATGAGAAAATGTCTGTGTTTCTAGTAAACGTCGTTATTGCAAAATTGTCCTTTACACAATCCACGAGCCTTTCCGTCGCGGGATATACATCAATCCATTCCTCTGAAACGTTTGCTAGGAAGATCCGTCGCTCCGCACACCCTGGAAACCTTTCCTTTATTAGAGGAGAGTTAATAGTTCATGGCGTCTTGACCTTCTTTTCTTGGCTGCCAGGAAGCTTCCAGCTAAGTTTCTCGTGCAAACAAAGCGACAGACCGTGTGCCACAGGTTTTCCCATTCCAGTGACGTGTGCCCTCCCATCCTGTTGACTCCTGTTTTTTATCCCTTCCTTGATGGCCCTCTTGGTGGCGCTATAAAATCAACCCCTTTAGAACACATTTTTCTGAGTGTGTTTTATGAACTGCCTGAGGGATTTAACGTCTCTTGTATAAAGAAGTTGTGGTTTGTATATGCAACGGAATACTACTTGGCGATGAGAAAGAATGCAATCTGGCCTTTTGTCGCCATGGGGATGGAACTGGAGAGTGTTATGCTAAGTGAAGTAAGTCAGCCAGAGAAAGACAGATACCATATGTTTTCACTCTTATGTGGATCCTGAGAAACTTAATGGAAGTCCACAGTGGAGGGGAAGGGGAAAACAAAAAGAGAGGAAGGGAAGCAAACCATAAAAGACTCTTAAACACTGAGAATAAACCGAGGATTTATTCTCGGTTTATTTTTATTTATTATTTATTTATTCTCGGTTTATTTATTCTCGGGGGATGGGAGGGAGGGGAAAGTGGGTGATGGGCATTGAGGAGGGCACCTGTTGGGATGAGCACTGGGTGTTGTCTGGAAACCAATTTGACAAGAAATTTCATATTAAAAATAATAATAAATAAATAAACATTAAAAAATAAACATTAATAAAAAATTGTATAAACTTCAGCACAACCCAGTGCAACTGGAAATATTTCCATTTCCCAGATGAAAAGACTAAGGCTAAAAGAGATGAAGATCTGTGCTAAAACCCAGAAAGCAGAGGCAGTTGGGACTTGAAACCATTAGTATCTAAAAATCAAGCTTGTCTGCAGAGCCACTAAGATGTGCTGCCCGCGCTAGTCCCGCAGAGTTCAACAGGTTCGAAGAGAACGTCGAAGAATGGAACCAACTTTCCCATTAAAAAGTGACAAAGGGATGAACAGAAGACTTTAGTCAGTAGAATTGATATTAACCCTTTTTCATAGGAGACAGACTGTGACATCAAGTGAAACCCATACAGTGAATCAGCACTAGAAAAAAAAAAAAGTCTGATCCGGTCCGTAATTAAATATATGCAACTTAAAGACATTGGCACCTCTGAGAAGTTGTAGAATGTGTTGGGGTTGGAATCTCTGGGGAAACGAGTTCTCTTAGTTTATTTTGGTTGCACTGATTTTGTTTAATCTTGTGGATGTGGAGGGCAAAACCATAAACATCAGCATAGCAGTGATTGATGGATCCCATTTCTAGAAATGTAAATTGGGAAAATACTTCAAAATATGAGAACCATGTGTTGAAAGCTGTCACCGCAGCATTATTGGGAATAAAAAACAGAAAGGAAGAGAACTGGTCTCCAGTAGAAGATATGATGCATAAGGTGATTTTTGAATCCGCAGCAATGCTGTTGAGTAGAAAATCACTCAGATATACCAAGGAAGACATTTAGGAAAACACATTATATAGAAAACAGAGCTTTGCGTGTGATCATCGGTCCATCAACTCCCAAAGTAAGTTAATATGTGGATGGCATAGTGGAGGCGAACTATAGGCGAACATCTTCCTACAATCACCTCAAAAGCTGGGGAGGGGGGTTTTTTGCCCTAGAGGTGGGCTGGGGTGAGGTCGCCCAGACACCTGGCCCAGCAGCTGAAAGCGGAGTGCCAGGGCTATTAAGAATGTGCCAGGGCACATGCTTCATGTCAATTAGGCCACCAATGTAAAGGTAAGAAACAGGAAGATTCAAGCAGCAGAAGTATGGGGTTAAAAAGCATACAGCAGGAAAGCTGATGGGAAGGCAGTCTCCAAGTGGTGATGTCTTAGCCCAGAACAGGTCTCTCGAGCACCGGTCAAAATTATATATTCTGAGTCCCAAAATAATGAGCGGTCATTGCAAAAATATTCATTCAACATAGAACTTGATAATACGGTGTCAGAGAGCCAAGCAGCCCTCCACCCCACCTCTGGAATGACACCAATTCCCGGTGACAGCCACTGCTAACAGTCTGGGCTAAAACCCCGTGGACATTTCCCCATGTAGTTATTTCTACCATAATGCACAACCCCACAGGTGCTAGTCAGCAACTTGCTTTGGCACCTGAGAAGTAGTTCTTGGCATCTTTCACACTCTTCCTTGTGTTCGGTTTTGATCAAATGAATATTTCGATTACAATGAAATTTCCTTTTTTGTTCCAAGTCCTTTTGGATGCTTTCAGATGGGGACCATGATGCTTTGTGCCAAATACTCTGGCTCTGAAATCATTCTTTCTGACATGGAGCTGACCTTATCTGAGTAGGAGATTCCTGGGCTTGAGACACAGGAGGGTCATGGCGTCTATTTGGGGGTCTTAGGGTGTGTATCCAAAGAGCAGAGTTGGCTAGATATTGGAATTTGGACAGCATTTGTGCTTGGAGAGGCAGGGGAGGCAGCATCCCTTAATTAATTTATAACAAAAAAATGTTCGTCCTCTGCATTCTGTTTGGCAATTTACTGTTGCACTTAGCAATTTATTTTGGGCACCATTCCTGGCTTCGGAGTTAAAGCAAAAATATTTTAATTACCAGTAGGGGCTGATCTGAGAGTAAAGGCAGGTAGCAACAAGGAATGGGCGAGACTTCAAGCTCGTGTTATTTAACACCAGAACCTCTTCAGTCTCATTTATTCAAAAGTGGAGCCATGCGAATAATTGTTCTACGCCATTCTTTATGTCATTTAAAAGCAACTTGTTCTTTGAAGGGTTTAACAGGCGATTTGGGCGGAAGGGCAGCCAAAGAATTAAGGACTGTTTTCCTAAGACTTGAGGTCCCTGTGTTTAATCCCAGGCCTCAAGGCTATAGAAAGGGGTAGGCACCGGCTAGAAAAAGCCCTCGCTGGTGAGTGAGGCACACACCCTTTATCGTTGGTTTGGTGTATTTCCTTAATAGAAAATGCTGGTGAGTAGAAAAGTATTTGGGGGCCAATGTGGCGGGGGGGGGGGGGTGGCGGGGAGGTGCGGAAATTACAGTGAAAGAAAGGGAGAAGGGAGTTGAAAAGGGGAACTGTTCAGGCAGAGCATGAGATTGTTTTTTGTTGTTGTTGTTGTTTTGCCCTGCTTTTTCTCCCGGGCAAACGTGTTCCTAGCGTCTTGCCGAGGCCGGCTTGCTCCTTGCACTTGGAGTCCCATGCTTTGTTAGCACATCCAGGGTTGCTCAGGTTTCCTGGCTATCATTTTACAGGACACAAAGAGGAAACTGAAATTGGGAAGTGAGGCTAAGCTGTTTCTCTTCCAGTTACTCGGCAGGTAGTAACAGAGGGTGGAATTCAAAAATCCCTGATGTCAATCTTTGGCGCCGCTCTTGAAGTCACCGCTCAGACTCATGTCATAGTCAAGGAAGGGGGTCGGTGAAGGGCTCAGGGCCCCTGCTAAGAGCAGAATTTTACAGCTCCAGACCCACTGCCTGCGAGACACCCTGAACCACACACACGGCAAGAGGCAGTTCCCCTGGCAGCACGTGCTCTCAAAACACATCTTTTCCGACTTCATGCGCTTTTACACCAAGGTTTCTCAACCTCATTATTATGGGCATTTTAGACTGGATAATTGCTGACTGCAGGGCTGTTCTGTGTGTGCTGCAGGATGCTTAGCAGCAATGCTCATTTTTACCCATTAGATGCCAGTAGCACTCCCCCCCCCCCCCACTTCTATCTTCTTTCCCCAAATGCCTCTAGATGTTGCAGGCTGTGCCCTGGGAAGTCAAAGAGCACCTGCCTGAGAGCCACCGATTGGAACAAAGGAAGTCTTTTCACTTGGATCTGTGAATGCTGAGGTGGTGATAATCGCAGGGTGGGGGAAGTGAGGCAGGGAGAAAGACGAAATAAATGTACCGATTTCAATATTTTCCTTCGATCGAAAATCATAACGACACTGGGGCGCCTGGGTGGCTCGGTGGGTTAAGCGTCCGACTCCAGCTCGGGTCACGATCTCACAGTTCGTGAGTTCGAGCTCCGCCTTCGGGCTCGGTGCTGACAGCTCGGAGCCTGGAGCCTGCTTCGGATTCCTCTCTCTCTGCCCTCCCCGGCTTGTGCTCTCTCTCTCTCTCTCTCTCAAAAATAAATAAGCATTCATTTTTTTTTAAGTCACAAATATACTTCAGGGTAGGGGGAAGCTGTACACTTTCATATGTCATATGGGATCTGGCTCTGTCTGGCCTTTGGCTTGGAATTTGTAGATCAGGACTTGTGAACACCTGCCGCAATTTGGTTATCCGTTCAATAGCTTAATGAGTAGTACTCATTACTTAATGAGTAATGAATTTATCAAATTCTCCGCGTGGTTCTCCTCCAAGGCTCTGGGTTAACACGTGGCCTTGGACAGGAGCTAGCCAAAAAGATGTCAAGCAAAGGCAGCTGGTGTGACAGGCCTGGCTGTCAGCATGCTTTTGCTTCACTCATCTTGGTTCACATCGTATTTGGGATCTTAATCCTTTTCACTATTCCAGAGAAAAGGAAGGGGAAGCGAGGCCGATGTCAGGCCTGGGGAGGTGGAGATTTGGGGGTCCAGGGCGAGGAGCTGTGGGTGAGGTTTGGAGGTGAGATGAGGTCTGTATACTAATCAATCGGAGATGCCTCAACTGACACACTAGATACAGTTGAAAAAGCTGAGCTCGCATTGAGGCTCTTGGAAACGGACTAGTAATTTCGGTGGCAATGTGTCCATTACACTGCAAGCAATTCCTTGGTAAGTCTTTTAGGAAAAATCAGTCGTCGCTAAATAATTTATCTTTTGGATGAGTAATTTCATGATGCAGGCGATGCTTCACTGAAGCAAATTATGCAGGCAATTGAAAACGACACTAGGATTCATTTTACAACCCCGGGAAGTTCAGCTTTGTTTATTAAAAAGATATTCACTCCATTTGGAGAGTAAAGCTGGTTTTCACGAGCGTAATGCTGGCAGGTAATTAAATTTGTCATAAAATGTGCTTTTAACATATGCCTCCAAATCCATTCGTTTATAATCGAAGGAGCGAGTGACATCCACAATAGTTTTCTAAACTCCAGAGCTTCCTGAAGCGTGTGTTTTGAAAACGTTTTCAAGCGCACGCACCCTAAAAATGTTCAGATGGTAGATGAACAACTAAAAATCAAACTAAAAACATCAACAAATTGGATTTAATGGAAGACAAAATTGAGGAGACCCAAAGTCTCATTGGCGGACGTTTTTGCCTATTTCTTTTTTTTTCTTTTAATGTTTATTTATTTATTTTGAGAGACAGCATGCACAAGGGGAGGAGGGACAGAGAATCCCAAGCAGGCTCTACTCGCCAGCACAGAGCCCGACTCGGGGCTCCATCCCATGTACAGTGAGATCATGACTTGAGCTTAATTCAAGAGTCAGATGCTTAACCCACTGAGCCACCCAGGTGCCCCTCTGCCTCCCATTTCTATGGCAACCTGTGATCTTTTCTCCAATTGCACCTTTGAAAGGCTTGTTTTTTCCCATCATGAAAATTTAGCTAGAAGCACTGACGGTAACAAATGTTATTTTCTGCGTTGTCTATTTTGGGAAAAATTGGAAAAAGAGAAAACAGAAAGAAGGGAACATTCAGAGGCCTCTCACGCAAACACAATAGGAACGTATATTTACTAATTTTCAGATGACTTATTTACATGTCTGAAAGATCACAGAGTTAAAACTGAATGTTAATGAAATAACTATTCAGATGTCTTGACAAATACATTCAGCAAATGCCTTGAGTGTAAAATTGCAAATGCTCATCGGATTCGATAAAGTGAAAACTTAGAGGCTTGCTTAAGAGGACTTGAAATTCCATGGCCACACAGTTTTCAACCTGGAGTGACTTTTGCCTCCCAGGGGACATTTGGAGACATCTGGAGACATTTTTGGTTGTCACAACTGATGGTATGTTGGTGGTGGTGGTAGAGGGTGTGTGTGTGTGTGTGTGTTTGTGTGTGTGTGCACTCACTACTGGTAACTAGTGGGTAGAGGCCAGCAATAATGCTAAACATCTAATAGAGCACAGGACAGCCCCGTCCCCCATCCAAAACAAAAAATTACCCATCTCAAACAGGAGGTTGAGAAACCCTGCATACGGCCTCATAGATGATGTTCTGGAATAAGGGGCATAGGTTGAACATACTCAATTATTGAACATAAATGTTCAAATATATAAAATGCTTTGGAGGCAACCCTAGTTGTAATTCGCTCCACCCCGTTCTTGAACTATAGTTACTTCTTTGCTATTTCACTTCAATGGCAAGAAAAAAAAAAAAAAGAAAAAAAAAGAAAAGAAAAAGAAAAAAAAAAGGAAAGTAAGGAAAAAAAATCACATAGAAACAAAATTGCCACTTTTTCTTACCGCCCTTTGGTTAAAATGCGAACATTTCCAGCTTGCACTGTTTTATCTGTTGTGGCCGCGTATGAACCATAACTACCTGTGCAGTACCGTTGTCTAGCGGTTACGTGCATAGCCTCTAGCGACCTATAGTATTGGGTTGACATTGACACCCTGCTTAATTTAAATATAGTAAAGTTCTAACAAGTTTTTTCCCTGTTACCCGGACTTACCTTTCCCCAGTGGAATGCAGATGCACTTGCCTTTGGCGTCCTCCCTTTGAAGATACGGTTGCATTTTGTCGCCTCGACTTTGGAGGACAGCCCAACCCCCAAATCCAGGCACGGGTCAGGAGGGCAGATCCACCTTCAAGGACAACTCCCAGCTCCATCCTTCGCTCTACCGGGAGGTGGGCAAACGTGAAAGCAATCCGAGCACAGCCAGAGGGCGCCACAATGCCGCAAATAAAAGTTCCAAAGGTTCGGATGGTTGCGGGAAGGTAAAATTGGCTTTTGTCTAATGAAAGAGCTGCGGTTGTAAGCGTTGTCCCGTTATGTTTTGCATTTGCTTCTGGCCAACAGAGAAGCAAGGTGGGCATACCTCCCCACGCTGGTGGTTATTTTATGTCCCGGTGTGAAAGTGGCGGTGCCTCAGGGCACCCCGACACGGCTTGGCCGTGGCTTTGACCTGTGCGCTTCTAGGCAGCACTGCACCGGTTGCCTCGGCTAACCCAGTCTTGCCGAGAACCGGTTGCCTCTTTTAAAGAACAGACATGAAACACCGACGGTTCCTTCCCTCGGGCTCTTGTCCTTTCTCCTTCCTCTCCCAAGTCCCGAGAGCACGGTCGCAGGGACGACGCTGCCCAACCCCCCCAAGGCGGACCTCGGCGGCGTCGCTAGTCCCCAGCCGCGGAGCTCCGGGCTCAGCCCAGCGTGCGAAGGAGCCGCCTCGCCCAGCGCGCCTGGTCCTCGGGGGGCGCCGCCCGGACTTGCCTGCCGTTGGCAGCCTCCCTCAACCCCGAGGACCTCTGTCTCGATGGGCTGAGGGGGTTCGGCAGGTCACCCCCAACCTCACTGCCCGTCCAGGTATCGGAATCCCAGGCGGACGTCGCGCGCGAGCGGGATTGGGGTGCTGAGAAGGGTAGCAGGTGGCAGGGGGCGTCATTCACCACCGCCACGCAGCCCCTGAAGTCTGAGCGAGAGCCCGAGCACTTCCTATCCACCCATTCCAAAGGACTGAGAGAGACAGAGAGGGAGAAAAGAGGAGAAGAGAGAGAGAGGTGCCCGCAGACAGCCCCAGCGCGGCGGGGGAGGGGAGGCGGCGCGGGGTGTGGTAGTTGGGGGGGGGGCGCGGCAAAGGAGAGGAGGGTAGGGTAGGGTGAGGGAGGTGGGGAGGGAGTGGGAAGCCCGCGTGCAGGGCAGATGGAGACTGGCAGGAGGGACAGCGGGATGGAGGGGAGGAGAAGGGGAAAGGGGACCACCGGGACGCGGGGAGGGGACGGGGTGGAGGGGAGGTGAGGGGAGGCGGGCGGGGCCCGGGATGGAGGGGAAGGGAGGGGAGGGAGGCGGGCGGGGTACGCGGGAGGAGGGAGGCTGGGCGGGCGGACGCGCCGGGGGAGGGCGCTGGGCAGGAAGGGGAGGGGGAGCGCGAGCGCGAGAAATGCAGAGGCTGCAGCGGCGGCGGCGGCGGCAGTAGCGGCAGCGGCGACGGCGGCGGCGGCAGCGCTCCAACTCGCTCCTCGCTCCGGGCTCCGCCGTCGAGCCGGGGAGAGAGCCTCCGCCAGCGGCCAGGCACCGGCCGGACGACGCCTGCGACCCGGGCCCCTCGGCGGCACCGCGCTCACCCAGGGCCGGCACAGGCACCCAGAGCCGGTAAGGAGGCGCGCCCCGGCGGCCCCGCCGTCCCCGCGGACCCGGGGCGCCGGCAGCCCGGGGGCCTCCGTTCGCCCCCGCCCCACCTCGAGGCCCTTTGTTCTCTCGGCGCCGCGGCCGGGGGCGTGGGGCGCCGCGGGCCTCGTTAGACGGCGCCCAACGCGGGGGACCCTCCGCGAGGTTCCCGTCGCACTTCGGGGATGTGGGGTGATGGGGGGGGGCCCCCGAAGTGGGTGGCTTCAGCCTCTCGCGGGGTGGGAAGGTGCGGGGGTGGCGAGTCTGGTAGACGGGAGATGCGGGGTGGGTAGCGAGCGGGAGCCAGCTGCTCGTGAAGGAGGAAATTGCCGAATGGGAAACCCTTTAAACGCACCGAGTCCCGAGGAGACGGTTTTGTGGGGCGGAAGGGAGCGTATCTGTCATCGGAACCAGTCGCAGCCCGGGAGGGAGCGCTGGGAGAGAGGGGCGCAGCAGCGAGAGATGGAGGGTGGGGGTGGGGTGGGGCGGGAGTAGGGGGAGAAAGAACACGGGGATCTGGTGTGATCCCAAGGAAGGAGGTGGCTCTTTGGTTCAGCAAATGGGTTTCCTTGACCCCGGGGGACTCCTGAATCCTGGCCTGCGGTGGCCAAGGAATGCGAGGTTCACACGACAACGTGCCCGCCGAAGCACCTCTGAGCGGATCAAAGGCCCCCCCCCCCCCCCCCCCCGCCCGCCTCGGACGTGGCCGAACTGCCTTCCCGCTAACCTGTGGGCCATCTCGGAGCATTTTATTTTTTGCGAGGCTTCGGTGCAGAGATGCCCGGGGCGCCTCGCCTCCACCCTCGCGGCCCGGGCCGGGAGAGTGTGAGCGCGGACCTGACAGCGCGCGGTCCCCCCACGGCCCGGCTCCGCTGTGAGCCAAGGTTTGGGGGTTCAGCAGGTCTTGCGAAAGCGCTAACGCTGAAACCCGACGGCCCGGTTCCAGTCTCCGTCCCCACGCCCCCCCTCCCCCTCCCCCGACAAATAAAAAAAAAAAAAATGCGGAGTCCCTGGATGCGACCGCACACACAGCGCGCGGCTACAAACCGCATTCTTTCATGAATATTCATCGAATGCTCGGCTGAGCTCCTTATCTGCTTCCCCGGAGACATTTCCGCCTTGAAACGAACTCCTTGGACAGCCTGTGCCTGTGTAATTTTCACCCTGCTGAAATCAGCACAGCGCTCAGGGGTGCAATTTTAGTGCCTTTGAACGGGGTTGACACACCTCGATCTCCCTCGAGGCCACTACCTCGCGGGTTAAAATCCAACAGTAGCATCGAGGTGGTCGTTTTGCTGTCGGGGTGTGGATCGGCCTCCCGGGATTCCAGCCAGGGCTAGCAGATCCTTGGTACTGCGGGCAAAATGAATGAATCGGGACTGTAATTACCTATTCCTTTGTCTTGGCCTCGCGCATGCGCCGGAGAGCAGGGTGTGGAGGGCCCCGGCAGCCCCATCTGATCTCTCCATCACCCACCCACCCACTCCCTTCCGAAGCCGAGGAACAAAGGCGTTTGCCCTAAATGTTGCGTGAAAGCCTTGGACCCAAATGACAGTTTTTCTTTTATCCTCTCTGTGTGTATGTTTCTTCTTTTCCAGGTTATCTTTCATCTTTTGCTTTCTTAGCGATCTCAGTTGACGAAAAGTAAAGATTATCCTTGGTGATGAGAGCAAACTGTGGATTAAATATTTTAATGACCGAATACTGCTCTTTTCCTTTCTAGTACTGTCCATTGTTCTCTTTTCTGCAACATATTGCACCGCAGTGATGGTGGCCCTCGATTTGCATCAATTAACCATTTGACAGATTTTTGCTCCTGGTCCTTTCATTAAGGGACATTGGCCTCAAAACTAACAGTGGCTATCTGCCCCTAGTGTCACTACTTGGGAGAAATTAAGACATTCTGGCGTTTATAGGAACAAGATGGCCTACAAAACCCAAGGCAGAGAAAATGGTTACCTTGTCAGAATCCTAACCCTGTGTTTTCTCTTGATTCCTGCCTCATTGTTTTACTAGGGACCCCAAAAGGCCACCCCACAGAGATGCAGATCACTGATAGGGCAGGAAGAAGGAGGAAGGCTACTGGGGCTGCAGGGGTGAAGATGGTCGATTGAATTCATAATGCTTCCTTTTTTTTTTTTTTGGTCAATTTCCAGCAGAAGCATGATACATATACCTTTGGTGCCGATTTTCTTAACAATGATGTAATAACCAGATTATGGTCATTTAGATTTCTTTTGGGCTTCTTTATTCTACCATCCAAAAGGTGGCTTATGGATATAAAATAGCTAAATACCGTATTTTTGCAATAGCCCGTTATACTTAAAAGAATTTATGTTTAAGTATTCTTAGTACACCCTGATAGGAGAGCATGTGGCAGGAAAATGGAAGTCTTCTCTTTTGTTCCTTTTAATAAAAGGATATTGATATTGACCACGTTTAATAGATGAGGGTGTGTACTTGATAGGGCTGGTACTGTCTCTAGTCTTTAGTATTGAGCGGCTTATTATGGTTTAGAGGGCTATCTTTTTTTTTTTTCCTTTTCTTTTTTCCTTAAGGTTATGTTTTTGAGGGAGAGGTGAGTTAGAATATAGATGGGATTTGATAGCAAGTGTATTCCAGTATGCCCCAATTCAGTGAGTCATGGGTTTTTCCAGCGAGATCATTTTTAAGCTGAATTGAAAAAATAATCAGTTACCTTATTCTTTTATCCGGCTAGTTTTTTTTGGCAGTCCTTAGCAGGTGGAGAAAAGGAGCTAATGGGCCTTTGGACAAAATGCGCCAACAACAACCATAGCAGACAGTAGCATTTTTGTCTTTAACTTTGCTCATCCTCTCATTATGGCATGCTGGGGAGAACCTTCTCTCCTGCTGGGTCACCCTAATTTGCATGTCCACTGCGAGAGCCCTGAGGGCTTCCACTCTGTCCTTGGAGGCATCTTTCTAATCTTACTGGATTTACCAGAACAAACCACGTTATAGTCTAAGATGTGATGTGTTCTCCTTGGCTTTTGTGTTTTTGAAAACAAATTCACATTAAGAACAATTTAAAACCATTTTTATTCCACTGTCACGATAAGTAGAGTATGAAAAACTCACTACGTTTGGGGCAGATTTGGTCACCGTAAAATGGATGCCTGTGTTATTCACTGTCGTTTTGCAAAAACTTGCAAATCCAAACCTAATTTTTAAAGCAGTTGCGGTGTCCTGTATATGCACACGTTGTATATGCATATACACACACACACATATACACATATGTATATATATGTACACGTGCTATAAATAAAATCTTATTAAATGAAACTAAACTAGTTTAGTTATTGTACAGTGCTTCATACTGACGTTTGGAAATGATCCATTTTTGGTCTTTCTAAATACGTAGGTAAAAGGGGGGGGCCTAGCTAGTGTCCGAAGAAGCCCATTCCCAGTGCCTAGCAGGGTAAAACCAATGAATTGCATTGAACATCTTAAATTGAGATGTTCATTTACAGGCTTACGGACTCACATGGAGCATTAGTGAACATTAAAAGTTGTAATAACCAATGCTTACTAAATAAAGGACTTGTAAACTTGTTCTGGCTTCTTTTTCTGATCTCTTGTACAATTTGGTTTTGAAAAACATCCCCCAAAGGCCTGCCAACTATTGTGTGTCAGAAGTAATTGCTTTTGGTGTCTGGTTCTGTTGAAAGAAAGGCTCTGATTCGCTTGGGCCTTCCTCTTTCTTCCATGTAGTTGACCTGTTCATTTTACACTTTCTTTATCAAAAGGTTAACATCTTCTTCATGATCGTTTTAGCTGGTGAACTGGAAGCCAGGTAACTGCTAAGGGAACACTGAGTGTATAGACAAGTTGAAGTTCTTGGGAAATTGGGTGCAGAATCTCTCATCTCGTCAAGTTTTCTCGACTCAACTGGATCCTTTCCATTTGTCCCAGCTCTTTAGATAACCCCATACAACATGAACTTTACTCTTTGGCTTAATTATGGTAGATAAATAATCAGGAGATAGCTTTGACACAGCGGAAAGTAACTGGGTTTGAAAAATCTCTAGACACTGGTTAAACCACTGTGGGCAAATTATTCAAGCCTCTCTGAATTTCACTTTCTTCAATTGTAAAATTGGGATGATAATTCTTATTTTTCTTGCCACGATAAGGACCACGCGTAAGTCTAAAAAGCGCACAGGCACGGTGGCTGGCTCTTTGTGGCTTCTTGACCTCGCAGTCTGCAGTTGCAACACAGTCCGTGTGATTGACGTCCCTAATTAATTTCTGTATATTGAGCTGTATTTTTGTTCCATGCTGATTAATCAAGACCTGAGGGGTTCAGTGTATTCAGTTAGAAATTGGATATTTCAATTTCAAAGTTGCTCAAATACCATAATTCCCAACTACTGTCTTCATACATGTACATATTTGAGATTTAATGAGGCCCTGGGAATTTGCCCCAAAGTGGATTGAATTAAGCCAGGGTAGCCACGCTCATTGAATTTCCCATGGCTGCTTATATAACTCAAGAGGTGGCATTTAAATTCTTTTGAGAAAATACAGGGGTAGTTCTAAAACCCACGGAAGCTCCCAGCCAGCCAAAGGAAGGTTTTTTGCTAAATACCATTCCCTACACCACTATTAAAGACAGACATCTAGGTAAGTGTCCTATGAGAAGATTGTCCAGCGAACCTTATCAAGAGTAAGAGGTGACCACATAGAATCAAATTCTTACCAGGATACAGTTAAAGTGTAAATATGAGAAGACACAAGCCTTGACATTGATTAAACCGCATTCTGTCTTTCCCTCTGGAAGTCGGGAATGGGGTGGCATGGACACAGAGAGACTCATAGTGCCTTTTCCTTCTTCTGCAACCTGAGAACTTAAATAGCTTTAAAAATCAGGCTTTCCAAAGGCAGTAGAGAGTTTTTTGACGTGCCAAGGCCGTTGGTGAGGGGAGGTTTGCAAGTGGGCAGGTTTCAAAGTCTAGGAATAAATTCCTGAAAGCTTTAGAGATTTAGAAATAGAAACCATCTGCAAGCACAAACAGGGGCCCAGGGCATAAGGAAACCTCTCAAGATAATAGAGAAAAATGGCGTTTAGTGGGGCAGGCAAAGCATTTACGCAATATTTCCTTCTTATCACTTAAACACTTTGTGAACTTGTTTCTGAATTGACTTTTCCCCTTCATTTTAGAGAGGACTGGGTTTCATTGGTGTGTTTTTTAAACTTCTCTTTGAAATAAATAGATTTCAGCCATTGTTTGTACCTTGTGTAGGGACTATGGTGTTTAGAAAAGCATGATTTGGGGGGCTAGGTGTGGTAGAATTGGACTTCGGGGCCAGATTCCCTGGCTGAAGAATCTTGTCTCAACCGTTTTACGAGCTGTGTGGCCTTTGGCAAATTGCTTCGCTTCTGTACGTCAATCTCTACGATGGGGATTACAATCTAGAGTTTTTGTAAGGATTAAGTGAAATTGTCAGACACTTACAACACGGCCTCACATATTCTGCATGTCTTTTTTTAAAATCCGTTTTATTTATTTATTTAGATAGCACGAGTGGGGGAGGAAGGCAGTGAGAGAGAGAGAGAGAGAGAGAGAGAGAGAGAGAGAGAGAGAATCTCAAGCAGGCTCCACACTGTCATTGCACAGCCCCAGCATGGCTCGAACTCAGGAACTGTGAGGTCATGACCTGAGCTGAAATCAAGAGTCGGGAACTTAACCAACTCAGCCACCGAGGCGCTTCTGCAAGTCTTTGTAAAGCACATTCACCATAAAGTGGTGAAAGAACCAGGTTTCTTTACTTCATGCTCGGTGTTAGTGACTTACACGCTTGTTTCAAAGAGGCCATCATGGCAAAACAAGCTGACGGTGGCGCCTTGGACAGGAGTTGGTAGAACACAGAAATATGTGGTTTAGAAACATCCTCCAGGTATAGCTATGATACCTTGAACATGTTGCCAGGACACGTAACTGGTTTCAAAAGCCCAGAGTGGGTAAATCAGCACAACCCCAGCCTCCACAACTGGTATTAAAATGGGGGGGGGGGGGGGGGGAGAAAGTCCTTGGGATTTCAGAGACCTTCAAAGAAAGGCTTACTGTTTAGATATGTTCAGATTAGGGCAAAACTGTATCACCTGGGGAATAGACATAATTCATTCAGATTCCTGAAAGCACGCAGTTTTGTTGTGTCCTGAATCAAGACGCCTTCGTTTGCAGTTGAAAGGAGCGTCTTAATCATTGGTACTAAGATTAGTATAAACCAATCTCGATATTTAAAATTCTAAGGTATACACTTAACCACATCCCCACCACCCCGTTGCCAGGAGTAAAACCGAAGCTTCAATTATGCGGGACTATAAAGGTATTGTTACCTGTTGACCGAATTATGTAATTATCCCCGTAGACACCTTAGTCAGCCTGGCTTCTTAAAAACAAAAAAGGAAGTTCTTTGGAGTTTCAGATATTTGGGTTTGAGGGGTCAGTCCTAGATTCAGTTTGAACCTTTTAGGCATTTAATTCAAAGATCTGCCCAAGGTGATTTGTGTTTTACCTTCTGGAGACTGAGTTTTGCTGTTGGGTGAAGGTAAAGTCATTTCCATTTTGGTTAAATCCTTTTCTAAATAGCTTTTTTTTTTTTTTTTAACAGCTTTTTGAATCTTATGGATTTAGGAGGGAAATTATATTTTACTTTACCAAGAGGTTTTGGATATGGGTGTTGTAGCTTTTGAAAACTTGCCTCTGTGAAGGCTTGTTTTGATTTGTTTTGGTTTAATCTAGAGACGCTACAGGATGAGATTGGACATTTGTGAATATTTCTTGTACATCCTATACTCTAACTGAATTTTATCCCCTCAGACAAACTGTAGGATGCATTTTGCCTATGAATAAATGAAAAATGGAGGGTTGAATAATACACATAAGATTGCAGAGCTAGGGACACCTGGGTGGCTCAGTCAGTTGAACACCCGATTTTCGGTGCCGGTCATATGTCACAGTTCATGAGTTCGAGCCCTGAATGGGGCTGTCTGCTGTCAGTGCGGGGCCTGCTTCAGATCCTCTGTCCCCCTCTCTCCCCTCTCTCCCACTCATGCTCTCTCTCAAAAATAAATAAACATTAAAAAAGAGAAAAGATTGTAGAGCTAATAGGAAGTCCTATATTCCAGATCCATGCCTGATGGCCCTGTTCTGTCCAGCACTACACTATATTTCCCATAAGCCTTGGCCATTTTATCTTATGTCCAATGGACATGGGATAACATGGGTAGCCTTCTAACATATTAATATCTTCAGTGTTCATATAGAGAGAATAGAGAGAGTTGTACTAAGTTCTGCAATGAAAAGTTGTTTAGCATAGAGATACAATGTGGAATAAATGTTTTAATCAGTAATACCTTAAGCGACCTATAGATTAGAAGTGCTTCTTATCCTAGTGAATATGGACTGATATCCTCAAGCCATCCTTTTCGAGGGGGTGGGGAAGGGGGAGGAGGGGGGAGGAGGGGGAGGGGGATGGCAACTGCCCCTAATGAGGACTCTGAATGAATGTGGCTTTGGTTGGCCCCTTCACTTTCCTCATTGCACTTCACAAGTGAAAGTAATCACTCAGATGCCTTACCTGTAATCCTACCTTCGTGGTACTAATCAGCGATGCTACTCGACCCCCTTCCTGCTGTGTTGTTGGTTGCCTGATTAGAGACAAACTAAAGTCCTAACGTTGCCAACCCATTTTCGTTCTGCCTCCAGGCAGGATTCATTTACAGAAAATTGGTGGCTGCTTTTAAATACCATCCTAACCACAACCTCAGTCTTCTGTAAATAACTTGTGTCATTCCAACAGAAGGTTTGAAAGCTCATGACCAAAAACACTTATTTTGGAACTCGAGAGGATCTTAGAAAAGTCAGTGGCTTACTCAAGGTCTCATGAGCTGGTTAGTGGCCGAGTGGAAAACCAGGTTATTTCCCAATAAAGCCTCACTCCTGCCGCCTCTCCCTTATGTGGAATTGAGTCAAACTCTTACTCAATGTCTGCAACTTAAATTCCTGCCATTCTTTTAACCTGGTACCATTTTGTGAAAGTGTACTCTGCATCCTGTATGTCTCTCGCTGCTGCCCTCTCTCCCCTCCTCTGCAGAAGGAACCTCTTACGCCTTCGACAGACCACGTGAGCCCCTTGTCTTCAGGTACCACCTGCTTTCTCTACGTGCCATCTTTCCCCCTCAACTTCTCTCTCTTCTTGCATTATAGGACGTGACTTCCTTCACATGCCAAAGCATTTATGGCATGCATTAAAATAACTTGACTCGTAAAATGAAATGTTGGTGTCGTATCTGCGTTTTCCTCCTGAAATGAGCAGTGGTGCAGGGTTGGGGGTATTTTGTTTCCTTTGAGAAGAAAGCCAGTTGGCTCTGCACTAACTTGGGGGCTGCAGAGTGAGTGGAACAGTCAAGCAAGACTCACTCAGGAGTCTCTTGGAAGCTCCAGTGAGCAGTGCTGTGGAGAACGGATGGACAGCAGCCTTCATGCTGATTACTAGTTTTATCTGGCTTATTGGTTTGAGAGCTGCATAAAGCAGGAGGTTTCATCTTTTTTCTTTACAATCGCCATTAACAGTGTTTGGGCCGATTTAGAGGATTTCAAAGCGAGGCAAGTTTCTGCAGCAGTCATTAAAAGTGGAATGTAATTAAGTACTGAGGTTGTGAAAACACTTTGGCCAGACTTGAAACTTACTTGAGCAGTGTAAATGCTGTATGTGCGTTTGCACGCGGAGAAGCCGGTAAGCTTAGTTTTGGTGAGATACGGTTTTCATTTCATATTTAAAGTGATCTATTTGGACATTTCCGTGAGTGGAGAATGAGCCTGATGAGTTTATATTTCTCCAGGGAAGCCTGCAGTAAATAAGTGACTTCACAGTTTTTAGACGGCTTTTAAGTCTTATAGTCCTGTAGGTCAGAAACCTGGTCCTCAAATAAATCCAAATTAAAATTTCTTCTTGAAGGTTATGAAGAGATAGATGGTAGAGAACAGCCTTTCCTGGTTGAGCTTTCTAAATTACAAGTTTCCTGGATTGCTTGGCAAAGTGAATTTGATTACCTGTTGACAGGTCTTTAAACCACCATTACCACAGAGACTAATTCAACAGCCAAGTTAAGCAGTAACAAATCTAATTGGGGGAAATAATGTATCAAAAAGGAAAGCAACAGCAACCAGGTAGCAACTATAAGAACATCACTATTTCTTAAGGATATTTAGAAGAAAGGTCTTGTGTCTGTACTGTCATAAGCTTCTCTGAGCTTGTCCTGAAAACAGTAGGGGCTGGAGGAATGTTTGCTGTCTTTGACCTTTACCTATGTTCTCAGCTGTGTCAGTACAGAATAACAGCGTCTGTATTTGTCTCAGGCATATTTGAGATGATTCTGGGAAAGAACAATCTAGAGAAATCCGTGATCTGTAGGTGGGAAGGGGGAGATCACTTTCTTTCCTCCTTTATCCTGCATTTATTTCATCAGGAAGGTAGGATAAGGTGACGTGACCACTTGGGAATTTACTGAAGACATAATATGGTTAAGTAAGGTGGTCTGGAATCTCTGAATGACTCGTTTTCCTAAGGAAAAAAAGAAAGAATCTCAGCAGTTGGTGGTGACAATAGCTCCTGGGGCTTCTCGTGATCACCTAACCCCAGTGAATAACACCCTGTTGACTGGAGGTTTCCTGTAGCACCCAGGGTTTCCTCAGTAACCCTGGTGATCTTTTGTTGAGACCTCAAGACTTGAATTCCCAGGGCTCACCCAACTGGACTTTGGAAACCTCGTTCTAGAATTTCCAGTGTTTGGTTTTCAGACAAATAGTAACAGGTGTTTGTAGCAATATTCACCACCAGGTTGTTAATACGTGATTAGGAATGGTTTCCCAGGTGTGTGTTTCTTCATGTGACTCACATCTGAATGTTCCTCTTCTCCCTCATCCAATCCAATGGCTGACTAATGAACGGAAAGTCTCATTGAAGGTCTCATGGGTGCAAGAGTCGAAAACATTAATGGCTCGCTCCATTCCCTTTCACCCTTTTGATTCTAACTAGTTTTGTTTCCACCAGGCAGAGAGCTTAGGTTTGATTCCATCTGTCCTAAAGTCTCCTGGGTTGGCGGTCATCTTAGGAGACCCCAACTGGCCACCACGAAGAGAGAAGTCACTATACAGTGGAATTATAACCCATGATTTCACTAAGGTAAGAGTGGTAGGTTTAAGTGGAATAAACTCAGTGGGAAAAGAGTTCTCTTGAATATTGCTAGGATCTTACATTCAACTTTCTACCAATTCTGGGTGCAGGGGATGTAACAAGAGGTGATGTTTTTAAAAAAAAGTCTATCTAAATGTCAGTAGGCTTCACATTGCCCCCCCTCAGTCACCGAAACAACCCTGTTGATGAGCCCTTCCTGCTTACAAACTATCACTTTGGTGCACTTTGAACTTTAGTGCAGCGAATAGTAACACAGTCTCTGACTGCATCCTTGCTTCCAGCAACAAATACTACAGCAGGGTTAAGGAGAACAGGTAATCGTTCAAGGGAGCGGTTGGCCAATTAGGACAAATGGACTCGTGCCTCCCCTTTAACTTGCCTTCTTCAGTCCAGGAGCTACTATTTGCAGTCCCCTTGCCTGTATTGATCCCCATTGGCTGGGCTTTCTGCCTAGTGAGGTAGCCAAGAATCTCAGATAAAGGGCAAAGGAGTCCAGAATGATGTAATATTACAAAAAATGTTGCTGCTGTTTCTAAGGGGAGTCAAAAAAGCTCAAGGCAGTTTTGAGCAGGGCATGATTCCTATTGGAAGAGGGTGTAACCTGGGGGAGATAGATCTGTAAAACCCAACCCAAACCCTTAGGGCATTTAGACAGTGTTTGCATTAGCTGCACGGAGCGTGGCAAACCCAGCAGGCCCTGGCATGTTAGCCACTGTTTGCCTAGTTTACCTGGCAGAGAAATGACCCAACTGCTGACACAAATGTTTTAGAACACCGGAAGGCACAGTGGTTAGTGCGAGGTTTAATTGGCATTTGCATCTAAATCTGATTCTGAGAACATACCGAACTATCTCCCTACCTAATTAAACAGTCCAATCTTGAGGGCGTGGGGGTGGCATTTGTGGGCAGTGGCGTTAACTTGTTAAATCTTGAGGTTTGTAAAATGCTTCCGAAAAGGAGGCGATGATTATACTTGGAGTTTTTGTACGGTCGTTTGGCAGCCATGTTTCTGGTTGGAGAGAGGGGAACACCACTCCTTTCTGTTTCTAGGAGTCTCTGGATTCCCCTTGTACAAAAAGTACGCGAAACTGTCTTGTAGGTCAACGGTCAACGACCTCTTGTCATTGAGCCCTGCTGCTTCCTCCTAGTGTTGGGGGGAGGGGAATAGTGCATGAGAGGAGGAAGAGAAGGGACAGGACAGGTGGGGAAACAAATATGTAGTAATAGAAGCGGTGGAAGACACCAATGCCTTGTTCCCGTCTTGGTCTGCTCGGGCTGCCATTACACAATACCACAGACTACGTGGCTTTAACAACAGAAATTGATTTTCTCGTAACTATGGAGGCTCGAAGGATAAGACCAAGGTGTTGGCATGTTTGGTTCCTTCTGAAGTCTCTCCTTGGCTTGCACATAGCCAGCCACCTTCTTGCTGTGTCCTCATGTGGTCTCGTATCTGTGCACACAGGCATCCCTGACGTCTCTTCCTGATCTGTAAGCACAAGGTCCACCCTAATGGCCTCATTTTCATATAATGACCCCTTTAAGGGCCCCGTCTCCGAACATAGTCACATTTTCAGGTACTGGAGGTTAGGGCTTCAACGTGTGCATTTTGTGGGAACACAACTCAACCCCTAACAACTCATGCTTGATATTAGGAAAGGTGGTTTATAGTGAGGAACTTCGGAAAGTCCTGGGCGAAAAGGTTTTTCACTTGTCCCTGCCCCCAAGAAGAGTGTGGAGAGAATCAATGGTACTTGAGCCCCTGGCTTGGTCCCCACCAATCCACGTGGGGCAAGCATAAGTGCCTCCATTTGATATGAGATGCAGAGAAGTTAATTTCCCCAGGATTCACATCACTGGAAACGATCAAGCCTGGCATGAGATTCAGAGTCAGGTTTCTGTGGCTCCCTTGTACGGGGGATGGCCAAGAGTGAGTGCAGGTACTGTTCCCTCTGTTGTGCTCATGACGGACACGGGTACGAGAGGCCTTGGAATCCCTCTCAACACAGTCTCTAGGCAGTTGCCGTCAACCAGTAAGCATCGATATGTGGTGAAGCCCGGTTTTCATTCTAGCATTATATTCTGCTTCTTTCCCTCTGCCCGAAGGCTTTCCTATTTGGGTAGCCACATACCCAAATATCACAAGACAGTGAACAAAGGGAGTGAGAGAAAGATTCACTTAGTGAGTACGGTGTGAAGAACTAGCTAGTGTCGAGTAGGTGAAGATGGAGTTATTTTCAGAAGGCCCTCTTTAAAATCTGCCAATCCTGAGGGCACCTGGGTGTCAGTTGAGCATCCAACTCTCGATTTTGGCTCAGGTCCTGAGCCCAGCATTGTGGGATCAAGCTCCTCATCAGGCTCCAGGCTGAGCACGGAGCCTGGTTGGGATTCTCTCTCCCTCTGCCCCTCCCATGATTCCCCCCCCCCCCTTTATAAAATCTACCAACAGTGGCAATGGCAGAGACCTTGTTCTAGACGAAAGAGTAGACGGGATGTCTAGGCTAGTTGAAAATCCTCCACTGTCATCAAGACTTATTGGTAGGAATTCACCACACACAGTGTCACCAAGGGGCAGGTTTAATGGATGGAGACGTTAGGAGATGGGAGTTTCCACACAAAGGCAAGTGTGGGCGGGGCCATTAGAGTTTTGCTGGAAAGTTTGCCTTATAGTGGGACACTGGGGAGTGGAAAGTAGCAAGTGTCAGGAATCATATGATGTCTTTGATGACTGCAGACATCAAGCCTAATACATTTCGAGGTCTCTCCAAGCAACAAAACAAGGTAGTGATACTTAAGGGATTTTCTTGAGGGGCATTTTCAGCACATGTGCATGTGGGTATATGCCTATGCTTAACGTTTTTGAGAGACTCTTTCTAAAAAACCAATTTTGCAACTTTTGAGGGTGCCCCATCAAGTAGTTCAACTACTGCTTTTTCTGTTTCAACTTTCAGGTCACGTCATGTTGTGTTAACGGCAGCAATAAAATATTACCTCGTTGATCCACCACTAAATTGAGTATAACAATTCAGTTTTACTACACCAGATAAACCACAGGTCCTAAAATAATTGAGAGTTGGTACTATTTAATATTTTTATAAAGGATTATAAGTGGTAAATTACTTTCTGCATAAAATTGCTGTAAGTGATAGAATTTTTAATTTTAACTCTTTAACTTATGCAACATCTATTTTCTTTTTTTTTTTTTAATTTTTTTTTAACATTGATTCATTTTTGAAAGGCAGAGAGAGAGACAGAGTGCAAATGGGGGAGGGGCAGAGAGAGAGGGAGACACAGAAACAGAAGCAGGCTCCAGATTCTGAGCTGTCAGCACAGAGCCCGATGCAGGGCTCGAACTCACGGGCTGCGAGATCATGACCTGAGCCGAAGTTGGCCACTTAACCAACTGAGCCACGCAGGCGTCCCTATGCAACATTTATTTTCAAGCTAATGTCCATTGTTCGCATTTAGTGGCTCACTTTCTTGGTCAGCATCACCTTTTTCCACTCATTCTGGAAAACTGGGCTCTTTCTGGTGACTGGTGTACCTTGTCGTTATCTCACTATGTTCATTGCCCTCTACTCTAAGCCATGAACCTCATAGAAGCTTCTATCCCTCTCCTTGATTACCGCCCTAATACTCTTGTATATCTGAGCATGACATCCTGCTGCCTAAGACTTTATATCCTGATTTTCTGGTCCACCGACAATAAAATACGAAAATCCTACTGATCTGCAAGTTCCTGCACTAGTTTTCTGTTTAAACTCCTTCGTCCTCTCTCATCTACCCTCTGTTCTCCAGCCACATGGCCCGCCTTTCTGTTCTCTTAGTGCTGTATGCAGGCCCTGGCCGGCTGTTCCTTCTGCCTGGAATATACTTTCTCCCACCACCCAAGTAGTCTTCAGTTACCACTTTCACAGAGATGCCTTTCCTGTCTGTCCCCATACCTCTTGTAGCCCTTAGCATTTTTGTATTTTTGCATTTATCAAAACTGAGGGCATTATTTCAGGTTTCCACCCCTCTCGATGAGAAGACCAGAAGGCGGGAGTGTACTGGTTTTGTTGACCCATACCAGTGTTCTGTGACAGTTCTGATACATAACCTAGCCCTCCGCATTTGTGCAGTGGATGAGGTTGCCTACCGTACATTATATGGAGGGCCCATGTCTTCTGAAAATCACCTTTGGTAGTTGAAATGAAAATCACCTTTGGTAGTTGAAATGACTTCCATTTATGGACACTGTAAATTTCCCCTCATCTGTTGTGCTTACTATGAAGATGAATATCTGATGAACTCCAATTAGTGTAATTATTCTGTTTCCAGGCAGTAACTTTGGTAGTAATTGTTCTAAAGCCCTGAGACATTACGAATAATTAGTACTAATGGCTTATGCATCTAAGCTTCCTCCCTAGGTAGAGGCTCCGAGGAAGAATGAAACTGTGTTATTTGTGGGAAACAAATCGTATTCTGTTATGGAGTCTTTTCAGAAATAAACCACAGTGAGTGGAAGCTGGGGCTCATTACAGGTACATTTCTCATCCCTTCCTCCAAGTCACTGAATATCGAGGGTTTGCAGTGAATCCATCATTATTGAACAGCTTGACTAATCCATTTTCATAACCGCCTTTGGGAAGTGTCATGTGTTAGGCCCCCAGAGGAGCGTGCAGTTTTAAATCTTTACACATTAGTTGATGATAACAAATAAAAATGAGTTTAGCCCTGGTTCTGTGCTGTAACCACTCATTCTAACGCGTGCACTCTGCCAAGCCAGGAACTTGCTTCCATTCATCATTGGATGTCAGTTTCTAGCTCAGAACCTGTGGTCCAGTAAAGGGCCGGATGCACAGACGGGCATGTTTCAGGGCCATAAGGCATATGCCAGAATGTTAATTTATTTTACCTTCACGTCCAGGAACCAGCTGGCAAAGAACCTTTAGTTAACATCATAGTGTTTCCTTTAGGGGTTGGGGGTACACAATTAAGACAGCATTTGTGATTTACTCCTCCTCTCTCCTCATTTCATACACTCCTCGATGGCCAGCGTTCAACTGTCACTGTCTCCTCCCTGAGCGTCATGCTTTACTTTGAACTGAGATGGTTAGAGAGTTAAAAACCCTCTTGTCAAGTCTGAGATCTCTCACGGATCTGTGTCTAGTTTCCTAAAACTGACTCTTCTTCATGGGATTCTCACTGAATTAAAAGACGATGTTTGTAGTTTTTTATAACGACGCGAAATGGATTTCCAAAGCAAACCGTATTTAGGGAACAATGATGCAGGGTTTCAGGAAACTATCTGACAATACAATTTGCTCCTTCTAAAAATGTTCCTAGATATTGATATTTTACTTGCAAAATTTTTATTGTAATAGGTTTTTTTCTAACATATTAAAAGTGTAGTTACCGTTGAGTTGATGACCATCTTTCTTGCCTACATTTGTGAGCTGAGCTGGGAGAGGAGACGTATCACCTACATGATTTACACCCTAAACACTTGCTACTTATACTATGAGATCAATATTTCATCTTGAAATTATCTCATTTTAAACTTCTGTTTTTGAGAGAGAGCACGCACGAGCTCATATGCATGCAGGGGAGGGGCAGAGAGGGGGGAGGGAGGGAGAGAGAGAGAGAGAGAGAGAGAATGAATCAGAAGCAAGTGCCAAGCTCAGTGTGGAGCCCATCCCAGGGCTGGATCCCATGACCCTGAGATCATGACCTGAGCTGAAATCCAGAGTCGGATGCTTAACCCACTGAGCCACCCAGGCGCCCCGAAAATGGTCTCATTTTAAATAAATTCAGGTTATGGATCAGCCAGCAGCATTGTCTGCAGCTGTGAGCTCCTCCCCGTAACGCCCCTCACCCCTGCGTACAGAACGGCACTCCTTATCCATCTAAAGGAGCCAGCCTTCAGGGAAAGGGAGAGGACAGCTCTAGCTCATAGGGTTGAGCCAGTTTGATTTAAATCGGTTAGCAGACCAGAAAGAGCAGGGCCAACTTTTTGCGGGTACTTTTTTATCTGATGCACTGTTAAGTCTCCCTAACTTCACGTTCTCTTGGGAAGCCCAGGCCAGGTTGCAGGTTCTGTCCTTGGAATATGTAATTAGCTGGAATGACATGGTAGGAATGGTGGGGCAGGAATTTACGACACAGACTGGATGATCGATATGCCTTTTGATGTGTATTTCCAAGCAGTTTACTAGATGATATTTTTCATCCTGTATTTTCTTCTTAAACCCTCTGATGTGACCCGCGTGAAGGAAGTCAGCAGTAGTGCTGTAGATGTTTGGATTCCATCAAGTCTTTGAACTCCAGGGAACATGCATGTGGCCCTCAGTCTTCTGCTGTTGTGGGTATAGGCCTCGCCTCCCCCTCTTCAGTTGTGAAGATTGTCCTATTTCTGTTTTATAAATATGTTACTGGGGCAGATGCACATGATGTAGTCTCACATATTTGCAGCCAGAAGTAAAAAAAAACAAAAAACAAAAAACAATGCAGCTAAAAGATATAGCTATTGCTTTTGCGATGAATTTATCCTTTATTTAATTTTTTTTTTAATGGCTGTTTATTTTTGAAGGAGAGAGAGAGAGAGAGACAGAGACAGAGACAGAGACAGCAGGAGTGGGGGAGGGGCAGAAGGAGAGAGAGAGACACACACAGAATCCGAAGCAGGCTCCGGGCACAGAGCCCAACGTGGGGCTCGAACTTCCAAACCGTGAGACCGTGACCTGAGTGGAAGCCGGACACTCAACCGACTGAGCCACCCAGGCGCCCCAAGACCAAGCTTTTTAACGGCAGTCCAGATGAGCAGCCCGTGTGGGATTTTTCTGCTCTGTCAAATGCAACGTGGGAAAAGGCAAAACCACATTAAACTCTTGCAGGATTAATGTTTGTTTATTGGATGAGCTGGGAGATGCAAAGACCGGTTTCCTTCCTTTAAGGAGCTCACGGTTGATGAAGGCAAAGAGGTGCACCAGTAATTAGAATGAGACAAGTGTTGGTCTGTAGATGTGGGGGGTAGAGACACTGGCCAGAAGATAGCCTTTAAATTAACTACACGGATGAATCATTACTCTTTTTTTTTAATATTTATTTATTTATTTGCTTATTTATTTATTTATGAGAGAGAGAGAGAGAGAGAGAGAGAGAGAGAATGAGAATGTGCTGTCAGCACAGCCCAATGTGGGCCTTGAACCCATGAGCCCTGGGATCATGACCTGAGCCAAAATCAAAAGTCGGACGCTTAACTTGACTGAGCCACCCAGACACCCCTCGGTCATTACTTCTGTCCTTTCTCTGTCCTACTGTATGTCACTTGACCCACCTCCTTCACCTGACCACGCCACGTGAGATATTCCGGGGTCAATTGGTTACCATTTAACGAGTTATGTGAATATCACTTTTGAGAATATGAATTTCGGGATTGATTTTGTTTCATTTAAAGGTCTTAATTACCAGATAGAGAAGACATTTAGATATCTTATATTCCCATCAAAAACAAAGTACTTTAAGGATTAGAAGTGGAAGGAAAAGCCTTCCAAAAATAGTTCTTAAAACACAGGAAGAATATACTTTATATCTCTAGCATACGGTCACTGAAGGACCTCTTGGGGAAATGTCCCCAGCAGGTGCCCTCTCCTGCCAGCCTTGCAGCAGGGACAGGATAGTCCTCTTGAGAGAATGAGGGAAGGATTGCTGTTGCTCCCGCATTCAAGATTCTAAGAAAAACTCACGCTGGTTTGTAGGACCCAGCAAATCTGTATACTGGTGATGCTAACTTCTTGAATCCAGAGTATAAGTGCTGTTTGTCCTTCGTTCCAGAGAGAGATGTGATCTCTAGGAACACAAGTTGGGGGGGCGGGGACCGCATTGAAAATGACTCTGAAATTACATGTGGCATATGATGAAAAGGGGTATCTCTACACAAAGAAAACCTTTTGTTTTGATAACATCTACTTTGGAAAATGTTAATTTCCAGAGTTTCTTCGTGGATTGGGTAAGTTTGCAGTGCCGTTCATATCAGATCATTTTTCCGTTAATGTTTTGTTATAAGAATATTTTCCTCCATATCTAGGCCCTTTTGCCCTAATGTGTTGCTTTCTCTTGACTCCTAAGTTGCCAATAGTTTACAGAAGTAGCTGAGACTCTTGAACATGATTTTTTTTTTTAATATCTTAACAAACGTAGGGCAAGGTTGGTAACCAATTATTTTCTCATTCCTCGAGCCTTTAGTTTCCAGTCTGATTTTTACTACCTTGTAATCTCTAATGGCTGATTGACAAATGATTATTTCTTAACTTCACAGGACGTGGGAGCCCTGTCTGCTTACTTGTGGTTTTCCTAGAGCTTCAGACAGTAGGTGGTCCAGAGTATTTCCTCCATGTGAATCAATGTATTAATCCTCGGGATTATTCTGCCTTGGGGAGGAAAAGCAAAAATGACTTATTATGACTCCTGAATATACTCTGAAATAGATTCTGTCTTACAAGTTTAATTTTCATGTCATTATTAAAAAAAATTAATAATAGGAATTAAAGATTTATATTAAGTCTTCACAGACTCTGATAGGTAAAAGTTGAGTAGTAGTTCAAATGTGGTGAATAATGCATACTTTTAATTAGATCATATTCTAAGAAAAATCCGTAACACCCCGTCTTGATATAAATAAATCACAATTCTGTGAATCAGAAAAACTGCTGTGTTACGTGTAGTTCCCCTGAAATTTTCAAAAGCTGAAATTTTTCTGTGTACCTTGAAAGTTTGTTCATGGAATCTTCCAGCCCACACTGCAGTAAACAGCCAAGTATTCTGCATCGGAAGTGTTGTAATAAAGACTGATAAGGCTGTCTGATTACGGACACGAAGAGCCTTCCGTGAGCTCATCTGGAAGGTTTTCTGAATTAAAACTAAAGGTCTTAACATCGGTGACTTGGATAGCTTTCGTTATGGAGAAGGAAAACTGCCGAAGCCCGTGGTTGAACTTGCGGACGTCACAGGTGTGGACCTGGGGGAAGGAAGTATTTCAGTGAGGATTCTGTCACTTAACTCTTGCTAGGTGTCCCCTGGTGTTACTTTCTAAAGTCAGCATGCGTGTCTCCAAACCCGTGCACAACACGATGTGTATGTGAGAAGAGACTGTTTAGTTACATAAATGCTTATTTGTGGGGGGTCCTTGTCTTTGCAGTTGGGCGCTTCCGTTGACACTTTTATTTGGTTTTTGACTTAAAATTTTTTTGTGATTATACCTATTCTGTAGTTTAGGTGCCTTTCTTTTTTCTCTTTATTGAAATCTTTTCTTTCTTTTTTTTTTTTTTTTAAATAACCGCACCAGACTTTTCCTTCTCCATAAAATCTTAACATTCATTTGGTTCTTCTCCATGTTCCAACTTTCTTATACAGGAAAAGCGATCACTGTTTTCAACCAACTCGATTTACCTAGCTGGCTATCCAGGTTTTTATGGAAGCCAAAATAAAACTTCAAAGCAACTGAAGACGCTGGAGCCTCCCATCTTTCCCTTTCAATTAACACCTACCGATGTTTATCTTGGGAATAATTTGATGTTTATTTGATGAAACGTGTAGTTAGGTGTTAATGGCCATGGATGTCGGGCTTCAGAACGGTGCGCAGAAACCTCTTAAGATTCTGTGTTGAGCATTTGATGCTCTGTGGTCAGGGGTTTCTATGGCACCCTTGAAAGCGAGGAGTTAAAAATGCCTGCCTGGCCCCCACGTGGTCTCCTCGGAATGTGCTGGAGGGGAGTCACAGCCATTTCCTATCCGACCTCGGCTCACCTTTTCCTCTTCCTCCCTGCCATCTCTCTGCCTGCCTCACACTGTCTCCAGTTTGTCATCCTCTTTTCTAGCACCAGGAACTGTTTGCCATTTCTGATGAATATCTGAAGTGTGGTATACACGATATTGCGATGGAAACATGACTCGTTATGAACTGCATTCAAATATTGCTGTGACAGTGACTTCTCGAAGAGTATGTGGAAATTTCTGTTGGAGCGTAAGCTCTTCATCACCAGCTTTCTGTTCAACTTCGGTTATCTTTGGTAAACTTTTAAGTATGTTTCCGCTGAATTGAGGACTGTCCAGGTCTGATAAATGCCTAGGAAAGGAGGATTGGGTTTAGTGCTTGCTCCTTTAGCCATAGAAGAAGCCGAGGAAGGGGAACCTGGGTGGCTCAGTCAGTTAAGTGTCTCACTCTTGGTTGCAGCTCAGGTCATGATCGCACGGTTTGTCCATTTGAGCCCTGCGTCGGGTGCCGTAACTGATGTTGTGGAGCCTGCTTGGGATTCTCTCTCTCTCCCTCTCTCTCTGCCCTTACCCCAGTTGTGCCCATTCTCTCTTCAAAAATAAACTTAAAAAAAAATTTTTTTTTTTTTAAAAGAAGCCAATGAAGTTGGCTTCATCCAACAGAATATACAAATGTGTTGGTGGATAAAACCATGCAACCCCTTACCCAGGTAACCCATCGATACTTGCCTGAATATCACACATTGCCTTTAGCTCTTTCCGGAAGAAGGTATGGCATGCACGATAAGTCCTCTCATTTTCTCTTGATAAACGATTTTTGAAGCCACCAAATTCAGGGTCCACATAGATAGGTCAGTGTTGGTACATGTAACAGAAGGCTGTATATTTGGTGATAGCTGTTGACCCCACATGCCTCTTGGGATGGGCGTTGGTGTCCCAAAGGGCATGTTCAGACAGCCCAGGCTATCCATCTAAATTATAGCTTCATTTGTCTCCCTTCCAAGGCCTTGCGACGCAAGGCTGATCCTCATTAAGGCCCTGTTAGGATTGCAGATACGTGTGGCATATTTGCATCTTATAATGTCCTTTTATGGTTGAAAATACAAGCTTCAATCAGGGAGACAAAACTGTTTTAGTCTGGGTTCCCCCTGAATCTGTGAATTGGTGCTTGTTCAGAATCCGTTTTACTGGTAACCAGAGCGGGTGAGGGGCAGAGAGAGTGGGAGACACGGAATTCGACGCAGGCTCCAGGCTCTGAGGCAGGGCTCGAACCCACGACCCATGAGATCTGACCTGAGCCAAAGTCAGATGCTTAACCAACTGAGCCAGCCAGGCGCCCCACGATTCATTTTTTCAGCGGTTATTTTGCAACATTTTATAATCTCTTTTGATTACAGTATAATAAAATGAAGCCTTTTGGTCTACGGAACACAGGAGGTACCATGTGCCAAGCCTTACAAAGACTGACATTCTAAGACAGAGCAACCTAACGAGGGAGGTACTGTTGTCATCCCATTGTACAAATGATGGAATTTTGACACAGAGAAATTAAGTAAGAGATCATGCGGCCAGTGTGACTTCGCCCTTCTTGGTCTATATTCCGTGCTTTCCTAGTCGGTAGAAAAACTTACTTTGCTGCTTCCGATTTGGGTAACTTTAATGTGACCTCTTTAAGTAAGTGCTGTACGTTAGCTGCCGTCGTTGGCAATGAGCTAGATTCCGAGGCTCTCATAGGTTTATCCCGGAAGTGGAGCAGCCATCGCTGTGCCTGTGAACCCCCTGAGGGCCACTGGTGTCCCAGGCACCCCCTCCCCTGGTCCCTGTGACTGCATCATGAAAGGGTGTCATGATAGATGCACCTGGACTTAAGTCCTCATTTCACACCTTATTTATGTCCACACTGGCTGGATCCAGTTCCTCCAACCTTCTTAGCTTCCATTCCTTTTGTGTCTAATTTGACATGAAGGAGGTCTGCTTCTCGTTATTGTAAGGATCAGCCAGGCAGGGAACACACCTGAAGAAGGAAGGGGTGGTGGGAATGCAGGCTGGTGCAGCCACTCTGGAAAACAGGATGGAGGTGCCTCAAAAAACTAAAACTAGAACTACCCTACGACCCAGCAATTGCACCACTAGGCATTTATCCACGGGATACAGGTGTGCTGTTTCAAAGGGACACATGCACCCCCATGTTTATAGCGGCACGATCAACAGTAGCCAAAGTATGGAAAGAGCCCAAATGTCCATGGATGGATGAATGGATAAAGAAGATGTGGTATATATATACAACGGAGTATTACTCGGCAATCAAAAAGAATGAAATCTTGCCATTTGCAACTACGTGGATGGAACTGGGAGGGTATGATGCTAAGTGAAATTCGTCAGTCAGAGAAAGACAAAAATCATATGACTTCACTCCTGTGAGGACTTTGAGAGACAAAACAGATGAACATAAGGGAAGGGAAACAAAAATAATATAAAACCAGGGAGGGGGACAAAACAGAAGAGACTCTTAAATATGGAGAACAAACTGAGGGTTGCTGGAGGGGTTGGGGGAGGGGGGGATGGGCTAAATGGGTGAGGGGCACTAAGGAATCTGCTCCTGAAATCGTTGTTGCACTAGATGCTAACTAATTTGGCTGTAAGTTTTAAAAAATAAAAAATAAAACAAAAAGTTACAGAGAAGGAGGGAGGCAAACCCTAAGAGACTCCTAAGGACTGAGAACAAACTAAGTAAGGGCAGATGGGGGTGAGGGAGAGGGGAAAGTGAGTGTGGGCAGGGAGGAGGGCACTTGTTGGGATGAGCCCTGGTGTGGTATGGAGGCCAATTTGACAATAAATTATATTTTAAAAAACTAAAAAAAAAAAAGAAAAAAGAAGGAAGGGGTGGTCTTTTCCATCATTCCCTTCCCTGTCTTATCTAGATCTTCATTTCCTTAGAGCGTTTTTGACAAATTGTAATTATTTTGCTTGTGACTCTGTAACTCTTAACTATCTCCCTCATTGGCTTATGGCAGCTTTGTGCTACCAGCCCCCAGGCGTTCTGTGCCCGGCTCTGTTTCCAGCGTCCTGCACCTTGTATCTCTTCAAGGAATATTCATCTACCGCCAACTGAAAACCAAGCAGTAGCGCTCTTGCCAAAACGCTCATCAGGCACCTGTTCTCCAGGGCAGTATGTGCTGGGGACGATGTGAAATCAGCTAGAGTTCGTTCTTTGCAAATATATATTGACACCATAAACTGTAAAAACAGGGTTCAAGATTTCTAATTGATATTTTAGGTTCTCAAATAGTAGAATATCGCTTCCTATTCTGTGGGAATCTACATGTTAAATATTGCCAATATATGCCTTCTTGATAAGAATATGTACATTACTGGGGCGCCTGGGTGGCTCAGTCAGTTAAGCGTCCAACTTCGGCTCAGGTCATGATCTCACAGCTTGTGGGTTCGAGCCCCGTGTCAGGCTCTGTGCTGACAGCTCGGAGCCTGGAGCCTGCTTGCGGTTCTGTGTCTCCCTCTCTTTCTGCCCCTCCCCCACTCACACTGTGTCTCTCTGTCTCTCTGTCTCTCTCTCTCTCTCAAAAATAAATCAACATTAAAAAAGATTGAGAATATGTACATTACACATTCCCAGGGTCTGCAGGACAGAATAATTAGGTGAAAGGTTGGTCTATCATCGTGTGTGTGTGTGTGTGTGTGTGTGTGTAACTAGTAATTTAATTCGTGATAATATATAATTGGATTTATGCTTATGAGTCATCTGCTTTAACTTCAGAGCGCATTTGGTAGAGTTGTCGCTACTGTTTGCTTTGTGTGTATAGGTGAAAATTGTACTGAGCTTTCAATGTGAATAAAATGTAAGAGTGTCATCATGTTGGGAGAACACATTCTGGCTTGGGAGTACATTATCCACGAATACCTGGGGACCTGTGTTGTAGTTAGTAACTCTTGCCACGCGGGGGTCTGACATCGAATCCTGGGACTTGCGTCTTCAACCCCTATTTTAGGGAGGTGGGAAGGCAAGGTAGAAAGACTCCGAGTTACCCACACAGACACTACGATCGAATGCACCGTCAGATCCTAAAGTGAGATTTTAACCTAAGTACAGCTTAGTGGAAATACGTCATTGGATATATTTTTGCGCCGAAGTACATTGAAGGTACCTTAATTACAGTTTTTTCAAACATACTTAAGTGCCAATGTTGAAATAAGACATTTTCCCCTGTGGTGGCTATCAGATACGTTTTGTTAAGGTTTTTTTCACATTTAACATTTAAAAAATGCTAAAGTTATTTTACAGTTAAACTTTAGTTTTCAAAACATTGTGTTTTGCTGTCACTTTGAAGATAAAGTGTCTTTTGTCATTGTTGATGCTATTTCTTCTCCCTGGAGCTTTTCCATTAATACCGTCTGGCCTCCCTATTCTATTCTCCTTGTTAAGAGACATTGCATAAGTGCTACATCTAAATGCTAGATATATGATGTTTTGTGTATACATCTATACAAATCTATAAATACCACTTTGCCTCTGTGAGTAATTCCATTGTTTTGGTAAACATTCTCACCTCAGCGATTTAATGTATGAAATTCTGAGATTAATGATAAAAAAAACTGTAATTTTATAGGCTTTTAGAAATTACTAGGCACTGCACAGAAAGTTACATCACTTTTTTCTTTTTCTTTCTCTCTCTAGGTAGAGAATCTCCTCAGTCTTTACTATTAGAAAAAACACAGAGAAAACTTGCTGGGGTGGGAAAGACAAAAATGAAGAAGAGGGTGAGGGAAGGAAAAAAAGGAGAGAAATTAATTGTGTAGGGTAGCTCAGCCAGCATCAGGATAGATTATTTGGAAGCGGCAGGATTCAGAGTGATGGGTGTATGATGCTCAAGCTTGTGTATTTGCTTTCGTAGAGTCAAAACGTAAAACTGGGAAGTGTAGTGAATTAGGATAGGTTGAATTGTATCAGCGAAATGTGTGGATAGAGAAATAAATGTCAGGAAGAGCCTAAAAAAGGAAGGGGATACAGGTTTTCTAAAACCTTTCTAGAATTCTTGGAGATGGCTTCATAGTAGAGTCCTGTTGTACTCAAAGGTATTTGGAGAGGGTCTTTCAGCCAGAAATGACGGCCACAACTTGTCCCAGCTTTGAGAATTGGCTTCAACTCTTCAGAGGATGTTCTCCATTGTGTTGACAAGAATAGAGCCCTCCCCATAAAAGACCTTTGGGAAGCTGGAAATTCTAGATCACAGGGGCCATGACAACCCTGAAAACTAGGTTGAAAACTGAGCCCCCGTGATGGCAGTAGGGGGCCAGTGAGAAAGAGGGGCCTCATTCCCCAATTGGCCATTTCACCAATTTGCTTTACAAACCCTTCCATGAGAGATCTTTTTCAAGATTGCTTTCTTGCTCCCTCTGGATCTCTGGAGATCTGAACTCTGGCTGTGACCGTCGAGGAGAAGCACCTAATCTTCTATCGGTCATCTTGTATCACCTTATAAAAGTCATTTCAGTGAGTGTTGGGTTTTTCCTCGGATTAAAGTTCTGAACATGAATCTGAGAGGCTTTGACCCAGTGCCCCTCGGACTGAATAGAGTCCATTGGCACTCTAAAGATGTGGATCTTGACTTCGTACATATGGCTGAGTGATGATAATGTTTTTATTTGGTGCAGAGGATTAAAACACCTAAATGTTACTGTGTCTTCAGTTCAACGATGGAAGAAGTCCGTTGAATACCAGACTGCCCACTGGATGTGTGTTCCATGTACTTCGGTTTGTCAGTTGTAACTCTTATCTGGAGTGTTCCTTCTTCAAAAGGTACCTGTGGTTGGGAATCAGCTTTGATGTGGCCTCTAAAGTGCCTGGCCCAGCACTTAAGCTGGCCGTTGGTGGAATAACTCCTCAGTCAATTTTAAGAAATTGTATCTCTTTCCGTATAAGACAGCGGCAGGAACGGAGAGTGTGAGAATGGCTGCCTAAATCCTCATATGTCCCAGATTTAACTTAAAAGAATTGGTAGACTTTGTGTTAAAAGAATCAAGGGATAAATGTGCTGCAGAGGATTTGGAAAATATTTAGCATTTTTGTGGTCTCTTTAACAGTGCCCCACTGTTTCCTGGGGCAAGGGCATTAGTGATCAGAGAAATTGTGAATCTCTGCATCTGGGCCACCGTGGAGCTTTCTTAGGCATGGGCTGGCTAGTACCCCGGGGTCATGGGTCTGCCTGTGTCTTGTTCTCAGTTGCTTGTGATTATTTCTGTTCAAACCGATCTGAGATAGTCCAGACCTGGGGGAGTGAACGGATGGTTTCATGCTGGTTGATATTCTGGTACATATGGGGCGCCTGGCTGGCTCAGTCAGAAGAGCACATGAGTCTTGATCTTGGGGTCATGAGTTTAAACGCCACCTTGGATGTTGAACTCACTAAAAATAAATAAAAGTAATATTCTGGTAAATATCTTTTAGATGGTTGTGTGCAGTCCTAGGGCTAGAATTGTCACCTCAGCTATAAACGCAACAGTCTCTCTGAGACACACACAAATTTAGCCACTGTTTGTAAACTCGTGGGATGAAAAGACCATGTTCGTATCTCATGTTTGTTACCTGGAGACAATTGTCCGATTGACAATTGACCGATAATTGTGCCTATGAGAGCAGCCTCTGTTGTGAACTGAATCCGTTGAAGTGAAAACAAGAATGCCATATTTTACTTACCTATTTCTTTTGAGAGAGAGTGTGTGTGCAAGTGGGGATGGGGGAAGTGCAGAGGGAGAGAGAGAGAGAGAGAGAAAATCCCAGGCAGGGTCCACACTCAGTGCAGAGCCCAACTGGGGGCTCGATCTCATGACTGTGAGGTCATGACCTGAGCCAAAATCAAGAGTTGGATGCCCAACCGCCTGAATCACCCAGGCACCCCAGCCATACCATACTTAAATTAAAAGCTTATTATTATTATTATTATTATTATTATTATTTTATCATGTGCTGTTGCTGTGTGTGATAAGGCGACAAAGCGTTGAACTTCGGTGCGTCTGTGGCATTAATTCTATAGTGGCCTCCCGCGGTGTGAATCTACATGGGGGGAAGGGTCACATAAGCGGAATCGTTAAACAGTATCTGCTCCGGAGGCAGTTGAATGTGACCGTGGGATATGGTGGTGTTTGTGTGATCGTTACCGCACGGACAGTGCGATGTTTATTCTCTGGCTGAACATTCTCGTTGCGTACACTTGAGGATGAATAAAACCAAGCTGAGACGTTGACCAAGCTCTGTCACTGAGGTGTCCTTTCAAACTCGGAAGGAAGGAGGCAATGTGTTTTCCACTGTGGGACGTGAGCTACTTCCAGCCCATAGTACGGCCCGGCTTCCTACAACAAGCGTGTTTATGGTTGCCTACCATTAAACAAGGGGGCACTGGACGGCTCAACACCCTCCCGTCTTGATAAAAATACACGCCGCGTTGCAATTGTGCTTTTTTTCATAGCTTTCAAAGTGCTTTTATGTACGGTGTTAGGTCTCCTCGATTACCTTTTTTTCTAATCACACGCCACCATTGCACAAGTCCCAGCATCTCTTAATTATGGAGGGCCTGTACCACATCGTATGAAACTTTAAACATGTTCACACCTCAAATTAAATACGCTTTGCCTTAACTATAAATCTGTGTGTGTCGATCTGTAGAGGCTTGATGGCGTAACTATTACTGTGAACATTTGTCTTCGCCTGTTCAGGCAGCCCTGACAAAATACCCTAGAGTGAGTGGCTTAAACACTAAATATTAATTTCACTCAGCTTGATGCTGGGGAAGTCCAGGATCAAGGTACCAACAGATGGGGTGTCTGGTGAGAGTCCTCTTCCTGGTTGGTAGGGGACTGTGTTCTTACCATCGTCTCTCATGGTGAGGGGGCGGGGGGAACTCTCTGGGGCCTGTTGGCAAAGAGCACTGATTCCCTTCATCAAGGCTTCCCCCGCATGACCCAACACCCACGTACCTCACAAAGGCCCTGCCCCTGCATACCGTCACACTGAGGGTTCGGTTCCAACATAGGAATTTGGTGGGGCGCATCGGCATTTGGTCTATAGCAATAGTTACGTACTTATTTGTTAAACTCTCTCTTTTGAATTTTGGAGGCTTTATTTTTCTTTCCTTGAGATCTCAACCTTGCAGACTTTACAGGGCCTTTGAGAGCTGACACCTTTGTCCCACGTCCGCAGGGCCTGTCCTCGTCGCTGGCCTTGCATTGCCTAACCTCCTGGTGGGTGGGTCTGACCTGGGTGAGGCACGGCCGTCCCTCTGGCAAAGCCTGGTTTTCCAGCCGGAAGCAAATCCAAAGGTAAGAAGCTCCTCCCTGACTGTGTGCTTGGCAGCGAGTCGGAGTTTTAATCTCCTTGGGTTGCGGTGTTGGGGGTCTTTTGCATGGTTGCTCCCCCCTGAGCTGCGGCACTGGCCAAAGTCTAGATAGATGTGATTAATCGGCCTGGAATTTGAAAAGCCAAATTCAGTCACTAGATCCATGAGACCTTTTCGGTCCTGTTCGGTCAGTGGTAAGGCAGTTGCCAGCATTTTCTTTCGTGTTTCTTTCTTTCTTTTGAGAATGAGAGTTGGGGGGGTGAGGGCCAGAGAGGGAATCCTAAGCAGGCTCCGAGCTGGGAGCCAGATGAGCTGGGAGTCAGATGTGGGCTCAATCCCACAACCGTGAGATCACGACCTGAGCCCAAATCAAGAGTCCGGACGCTTAACTGACTGAGCCACCCAGGTGCCCCTTGCTGTCCCCCACCTCCCCATCCCCCACCAGTATTTTTTTTAACCCCTACTTAAAAATCACTTGACACACAGCTGCTTCACCTTTTTAAACCTTCAGTGTAGACTTTCTCATGTTTTCTATAAATGGCTCTTTTTTTCCCCCATGCTAACATTTCTGCCTCTTTGCCGGCTTTGTGCCTTCCTATTTCCTTAATTTTTCTGAAACCCACAACTTGAGCTCTCTCTCTCTCTCTTTTTTTTTTTTTTTTCTTTTTGGACCATCCCTAAGGCTTCTCATTTGCATGTGTTTTTTTAGGGTTCTCTTTTACTTTTACTTATTGCTAAGACCCTTGCTGGTGTGCTTTGGTCCATCCATACTAAAATACACCAATTTCCATGTGATGGTTTTTGTTCCACTTGACTATAAAAAGTCACTTTGTTCTGTATAGAAACTTTGTATTTTATAGGAGATGTATTTTTGATTCACTTGTCTGTTTTTAGCTGCACTGACTTTACAGTAAGTATTAAGAATCAACCTAATTTTTGTTACTATTTATTTTTCACAGTGAATTCATTGAGCAGGCTTGCTATTTTCGGGTGATTCCAGACTCTGACCACTAATTGTTAAGAAATGTATGTGTTTAAGAGATGGTCATGGGGAGGAGGGAGTCTTATGAATAATTTATTGCCAAATGTGTTGAGATATTTTTAACCTGAATTTTTGGCACTTAAGGAGTGGGTTTGAGAAATTTACTCTTAGAATTAGATTTTTTTTTTTTTGCATAGATAGAACAGAAAATTTAAAATTATAATGGCTTAAATGAGAGAGAAGTTTAATTTTCTTTTACATAAAATTCCAACGATGGGCTCCAGGGCTGATGTGGTAGTTCGGTGGTGTTTTCAAGATACCAGGGTCCTGTCTTTCAGCTTCCATTCTCAGTGTTGATTTCTGCCCTCGTGGTTCAAAATGGCGGCTGGAATGCCAAGCTCTCTTTCTTCAGAAGCACGTACAACACTTTTTAGATCATATTTTGTTTGCCAGCACTTAGTAGAGGAGCTGAACTTATTTTACATAGGAGAAGGACACAAGTAATTGGATACCAGAGCGGTTGTGATAGTGGTCGTGTGCGTTGGTCCACAAAACCCCCATATTTCTGCCGTGGCAGTGGGGGTGGGTGGATGGTTTTAGTCTCTTGGATGGGAACACAGAAAAGGAGTAGATTCAGGTAGGTGGGAAAGGTGGTAAGGAGCTCACTTGGGGAAATCTTGAGTTTGAAGTACTCAAGGGATGTCCGTGTTGGGTCAGTGGTATACCACAGCGTGCTCGAGTCTGTAGCTCAGGAAATAATAGTCGGTAAGCTGTAGACACTAGACAAAGGAACCTTAGCATTCCAGAAGGCTCTTGAGACTGTGCACGTGGGTGAATCTCTCAGGAAAAGCAAGACAGCTGAGTTGACGAAGGACCAAAGGTGATGCCTCCGTGAACATTTGAAGGAAGTCACGGACAGAAGAGAGAAACTTAGGTTGAGGCTTAAAGGTGAGAAAGACAGGTGTGTGGGAAATTAGAGGGAAGCAATAGGTGTGTTTTTATTTTAGCTTCATTTTTCCCGTTGGACTGTTGTTTGATATAATGGACGCGTCACAAAGATGAACATTTTAACTTCAGAAAAGGCTAGGTGTGATATAATCTGAAGGGCACACAAGACTATGCCGCCAGCTCAAGAAAAGCACGGAGGTCCTTGTTGTCTCATTTCATCATTAAAAGATCCTCTGAATAAATCTTTTCTCACATCAAGGTGTTATTATCCCCATTTTATGCTTATGAAAAGCAGGCTTGCCGAGGCTCGGCAGTTCACTCCATGCCATGGCGCAGAAAGGGATTAGATCCCTGGCTTGGAAACCAAGCGCATTTATTGGTTCCGCTCTGGATTTTGTGCCTCAGTACCCTGACTCCTGAGAAGTTGACTTGTCAGGAGGTTTTGACTTGGTAAGAGCTGTGCTGTTGCTAACAACCCAAGTCCCTTTGCTCTCAAAGAATTAAAAAAAAAAAAAAAAAAATTTTTTTTAATTTCTGAAAAATTAAAAACAAAATTTGAAAATTTAAAAAAAAAAAAAAAAAGGACTATCTTGTTCGCACTGGCTAAATATGTTCATCTAAGACTAGATTAGACCGGAATCTGCCAACTTTTCCTCAAGGGACCAGAGAGCAAACATTTTAGGCTCCGCCGGCCGTGTGATTTCTGTCACCACTACTCAAGTCTGCTTTTGCAGCCTGAGAACAGAGGGGGTGCGACAATGAATGGGCATGGCTGTGTTTGTTTGTTTTTTGTTTTGAAAATAGCCATTTATGTGTACATATATATAACTTTATTCTATATAACTTCATAGTTTGTCTTGACGTTACCCATGCGGATTAGCTCATTGGCATTTTTAAAATGAACGAACAAAAATAACCAAACAAAAAACCGCCGGATGCGGCCGCCCGATGAGGATATACCATCTTTATTTTGAAAATTAGAAGACTTTGGCCCTTCAAGACTAAGCGACTAGTCAGAAGTCCCTAACCCGTCCAGCATGGCGATAGCATGAGCATGAAAGGATCCTCTTTAAAATTTTTTTTTAACATTTATTTATTTTTGAGACAGAGAGAGACACAGCATGAACGGGGGAGGGGCAGAGAGAGGGAGACACAGAATCGGAAGCAGGCTCCAGGCTCTGAGCCATCAGCCCAGAGCCCGACGCGGGGCTCGAACTCGCAGACCGCGAGATCGTGACCTGAGCTGAAGTCGGACGCTTAACCGACTGCGCCACCCAGGTGCCCCGAAAGGATCCTCTTTAGATCTGACACCATTGGCTTCCAACACCTTATTTCCTACTCTTCTTTTTGTCATGTGTGAAAAATGGAAGGTCTCTTTATTTTTATCTTTCTTTCTTTAATATAATTTATTGCCAAATTGACTTCTATACAACACCCAGTGCTCATCCCAACAAGTGCCCTCCTCCATGGGCATGGCTGTGTTCTAATGAAACTTTATTTGAAAAAGCAAGGGGGTGGCCCCATTTGCTGGCCCCTGCTCTAGAAGAAAGGTGAATTTTAGAATTTCTGCTTTTTTAAAAAAAAAAATTTTTTTAACGTTTATTTACTTTTGAGACAGAGAGAGACAGAGCATGAACGGGGGAGGGTCAGAGAGAGAGAGGGAGACACAGAATCTGAAACAGGCTCCAGGCTCTGAGCTGTCAGCCCAGAGCCCGACGCGGGGCTCGAACTCACGAGCCGTGAGATCATGACCTGAGCCGAAGTCGGACGCTTAACCGACTGAACCACCCAGGCGCCCCTAGAATTTCCGCTTTTAAGCCCGCAAGTAAAATCATCTGACAAAATTGTGAAAGTAGTGAATTATTCCCCTTTGTTTCCAGACCTTGAAAAATACGTAGCTGATTTTGTTCTTAAACTTGACCTTATCTCTAGAACGATCTTTTCTAAGTGTGATGACCGTTCTGAGAGGACAAATGAAAAGGGTGAAATTGGAGTCCCCGTTTTGTTCTCTATTTTATTTTCCTGTGTGTAGTCTTGATGGGATTCTGAGTTACCAAGGTCCTTCCAAATGTCTCAATGTCATCTGTCGCTTCCACGTCAACCCCTAAGTCACAGAGGACCTTGACCACCAAACAGACTTCTGAGTTTCTCTGATCACCATCAGGGTGTATCCTGATAGCCACACTGGGATAGACTGGAATCTGTAGATGAGAGGAGTCGTGGGTCCTCACACTGTTGGCATATTTGCATGCATTTTACTCCCGGGCGGTAAGAAGACCACCTCAGGAGTCTTCAAGGAACAGAAAAATCCTTCAACTTAGTTGCTTCATCTAGTGTTTTTTTCTTTGTATAATGCCGACGTACACAGCTATCATGGAAAAAGCTTTGTAAGGTGGAATTGGCTTGTTGGTGGTTTTACAATCTGTTCAAATCTGTATTTGTCCTGCAGTGGAGAGTTTTTAGTAATTTCAACTAGATGATTTTAAGGGCAATCTCTTCTAGAAGAACACACCAAGAGGACTTTAGTATTTTGTGTGCAAATAAGTGCCGATTATGACCAGTGAGCGTAATTAATTTGTAGGAGAGTCATAAGCAGATTCTCTGTTCTTTCTAGCTGTTGGTTCTCATTGATTTGTAAGAGACAGAGCAAATGTTTGCTAAAATAATTGTAATTCACCTTTTGTGTGTTCCTTTTCATCGCAGGCATTGCATGGTTCAGGATACACCTTGAGCACCTGCACGCTCATTGCCTTTGAGTGCTATTATGTATCTGTTTGACCTTTGGCTCTCTTCATGACTTATAGGAAAGAAAATATTTTCTCCTTGTGCGAAAGTTCTCCTAAAGTTGTGGTGACTGGAGGAGCGGAAAGGCTGGGTTTGGGGAATCCCGAGAGTCCGCTGTAATCACACATCACAGTCAAGTTCCGCTAATTCTAAATAAAGAGTCCGTCGTGCCTGCCATAGAGGATGGTTTGGATCTCAGCATAGTCTACTTTTCAGAGTTACATTACAAGTGGAATAAATCTGTGTGAATCAGTTAAATGAAGTAATTTGATAAAAACATTCAATTCAATGGGCGTTCATTGCCATGAATCTTCAGTGAATAGTGAAGAGCTCAGTGACCGTTTTGAAGAACTACAATTATTTCTCCGAGTTTCATTTGATGAAGAATTGCAAATCCCACATCCGAGTCGTCGCAGAGTGCGAGTCACGTGATCCAGAATCATGACTTTCTCCTATATGTCGTGCCTGGTACTGATTCCTAAGACATTTTAGGCTTAAATTAGATGAGAGTTCCAATATAAAAGTGGAGAGGATCGGGGCGCCTGGGTGGCGCAGTCGGTTAAGCGTCCGACTTCAGCCAGGTCACGGTCTCGCGGTCCGTGAGTTTGAGCCCTGCGTCCGGCTCTGGGCTGATGGCTCAGAGCCTGGAGCCTGTTTCCGATTCTGTGTCTCCCTCTCTCTCTGCCCCTCGCCCGTTCATGCTCTGTCTCTCTCTGTCCCAAAAATAAATAAACGTTGAAAAAAAAAATTAAAAAAAAAAAAAAAAGTGGAGCGGATAAAGCTTAACACACTATCTATGCCGGATGTCTTTGTTTCATATATGCCACGTCGACCGGTCTATCAGTCGACACTAAAAAAAAGTAATGGTGTTCTGACAACTGGTCTTTATTTTAACGGGTGCCCCCTCTTTTATGGGTGGTCTTAGGAAATTTTAATTCACTCTCTTCCAACTGACTGACGGCATAGCTTTGTTTTTTTGTTTTTTTTTTTTAAGTTGTACATGGTAATTTATCGTAACCTGCAGTGCTCCTACTTACACGTTTATTTATTTGGACCCATTGCTCTAAACACATCGGTAATTCTGGACACGAAAATTTTTTCTCTCTTTGGTATTTACCGAATTAGTGTCTTAGACGTCTCACGTGTTAGAGACGAATTGGCTCAGTCCCTTTGTTTTACAGAAGAACGTTGCAGGTCCAGAGATGTGAGGGACAAGTGTCCGGTCACCAGGGCTAGGGGAAGCCATCCTAACAAAGATTCTCCTTCCCTTTGATTCAACTGAATCCATTTTTGGTCTCGCGTTCTTGACATAGTAAACTAATCTGCCCACCTAATACTATCGTAAGTCTGCTGGGATTTTCTCCATTGAAACCGACTCATGAGTCAGAGGTGAATATTCCCTTCCCAGCCTTTCTTCTGTATTCTCCTTATACCTAACAGTCACCTGGAACCTGGTGACCGTTACCGTGGCAGTGCAAAGCTGCTCTGCGTTTTCTAATCCCTCACCCCATGCCCATGCCTAGTGTCAGTCAGGAAATGTGACTTCTAACCCGCTGCTCTCCGTGTTACAGGTTCAGAAGTTGTGGGGCTGCAAGGTTGGTGACAGGAAGGAGTAGTGGAACTCTCAGAATCTTGACCGAGGCTGAGTTTTGCCAGCTTGTGAAATCGGGTCGATTTTGTCACGTTAAATACGTCTTCTCTATCATCCCCATCTTCTGTTTGAAGTGGACAATATATGTGCCTTTGACTTTCTCATTAAGACAGTACCCCTCTCCTCAAACACGTCTGTCAAAACTAAAGATCGCTTAAGACTCACACCGCCAATGGTGCATTCTGTTTAGCACCGTCCTCCAGACCAGAGTAGGCTTATAGACGGGGAACTCCAGACACCCACATAGGAGACTTGGGTTGAGTGTAGATAGGATCCTTGGTCTGTTCATCAGAAGGAATTTGTGTCAGACTGAGTGAATCATCAGTTGTCTGATAGCAGCCTGACTTCCCACCCTTGCCTTAACAACCCGCCCTGTTCTGCATCTCAGATGGTGCACCAGAACTTTGAAAGACATCCCTAGGAGAGCCTAGAAAGCCTCATTAGGAAAGATGTGGGCCACCGACTATGTATTTTCTCCTCTAACTCTTGCCAAATAATTGACTTTTCATCGTAGTGTACTTGTTAAAATTGCCTAAGCCACACTGTCAGAATCCAGACCCCCCCCCCCCCCACCCGAGCTACTATTTATCTGCTTGCTGCCTTTGACCAATTGACAAGGTGTAATCTTCCTGGGGTCTAGACTTTGACGGACCTATGGATGGGAGTTCCGAGGCAACCAAGGACAGTGCCTGGACATTTGTGGCGTTTCCGAAAGAAACGTGGAAGTGGATTTGAGTCCTCAATACAATCTAATCCAATCCACACATGATTATTGTACATCTGTGCAAAGACCAAAAATTATAGACCTAAGGGATACAGTGATAGTCACTTAAGAGCACAAACGAAATGACCAAGCCTTGGAGAATTAAAAAGCGGCTTGTTTAACGTAAATCTCTAGTAGTGACCATTGATGTGAAATGTTGGGGGTCTGGGAGCAAACAGGAAAGAATTCTTGAGATGTCTTCAGTGCCACAAAGGTGATGTTAAAGCATGGGGACAGGACCCGTGGGCGGAAAAAGTTGTGAGGAGTGACTGATTATACACTTCAAGCTGGGAAGGAAGGGGTTAGGGATAGTTTAAGTCTCTAGGGAATTTGTTCCAGGACCTTGAGGAGTCATTTACTATTGCCTAGTAAAACCTTAGTCATGAGACACTTCAGATGTGTATCAGTGGGCCAGTTGCTAACATATATCTTGAGGGGATAGAGATAAAGGAAGCTTCCAAATGGGATTATGTTAAAGAAACCGTACAGGATCCTGGAGGTCAGGCTCATGTCAAGCAAAGGTTGCCCTTTGCCCTTACCAAGTGTTAACCTCCAGGCACCTGAGTTCCTGCAGGAAGGTCACTCTGCCGGTCCCAAGTCCTTGTCAATGGGCTGTAAGTTGCAAGTTGTAAGGAAGTTTAATTGTTCTACATTTCTTTTACCTTTGTTCTCCACGTCAGCCATAATGAGATTGAAACCCAAGTTGAACAGAACGTTGTTGATTCCAGTTCACGCGATCATGTGCAATTAATGGTGTTAGTTCCTTTTCTAAGGAGAGTTCCTTTTCTAAGGTGAGTTTTGCATGGCTTGAACCCCTCAAGAGGGACACTGCTGAGGCATTAAATAGGTGCTCGGTTTTAAGTTCACGTGCTGGGATGATATTTAGCACTTGGCCAGCAGGCGAGTCCCAACTGTGATGATACTCATGTGGCTTGGAATCCAATGTCTCGTTCCCTGGTGGCTCTCTGATTCCAAGAAGACTGCTCACGGATTTGGGTAATCTATTTTCTTAACTTGCTTTTTCTAAGCCTATAGGAAAAAAAAGAGAAATGGCCGACTTCTTGCCTGAATTTTATACTAACAGCAAGGAAAGATTTCTGGTAACTCTTTCTTGTACTCTGTGTTTGAATGTATTATTTTATACATGGAAAATAAAATATTCCTAGGAAAAGGGACTATTGATATTTCCATTTTAAAACTTTTACTGAACTCCAAACAGGTAAGATGGGCAAAACTGAGTATTATGCATGGCCCTTTGCCACAACCTCCCGATCTACCTAAAACAAGGGAGGTGGATATGCAGTTGGAAAATACTCTTTCCCAAAGTTGCTTTCAAGCACATTTTAAGACACATTCTCCCGTTTGATTTTTTTTTTTTTTTCTGGCACTTTCTCCCGTACGTACTGGGCTCCCTTAGTCATTTGGTGTTCCCTGTTGGCATTCATCTTTTCTCAACACGAGGCGACTGTTCTTATCATTGTAAGATTTTGCACATTTAGTAACATTCACTTGCTCTTAAAACCTACTCATTATATGATGAGTATTGCAGGCTTTAGGCTAGGATTTAAATGTGAAGGAAAATGATTGTTTTTGACCATAATTGAATCAATTTCCATTTGTTTGCCTGTTTTGAATACAGTGATTTATTCCCCCTCTATTTTACCTAATCTTGAAATTCAAGGTCACCACCAATTACCTGCTAACAGGGCTGAGAAAAGGTTTCAGGTTGTTAAACACAAATCTAATCGAGTAAAGTTTAGAGATCTAATTGGCTGTATCAACCCATTTGTGAATCAGGCAGCATCCCATCTAGCCAGTAGAGGGGAGCTCCCAGGAATTGTACAAAATGGAAGGTTTTTGTAGGAAGGCCGGTAGGGCAAGGATGTTACTAGCAAAAGAAAAGAAAGGATTGTTTCGGGCAAGGTCCTCTTCCTTTAGTGGGCAGAGAAGGGCTCCTGTTTTGTGGATGACTTCATCTTCCTCAGGGGCATAGAGGGGGCCCATGTGACAGATTACTTCATTAGCACGGATGAGAACATTCCTTACTGGCCCGGGTAAGCCTCCATTTCTAAGGGGAGGTTGAAGCTGCAGGTAGGTTAGGTCTTGAGCCCTGGTTTGGTGACGTGGCCTAGCATACATGACTCCATTTTGGGCCTGTGGTGTTCTCTTTCACGAGGTAAAGAAAGGTGAATGAAAATTTCCTGAATACCTACTGTGTGTCATGAGCTGAACTTTGCTCTCTCGTGCCAGTACTGCAGTTAATGCTATTAACAACCTCGCTCCTACCCACCCCCCCCCCACTTTTTTTTCTTTTGTAGGTGAGACCGAGTTTGCTGAGGTGAACTTCCCCGCCCAAGTTCACACAGCCGAACTCGGCCTGCTGACCTCATTGCCCAAGGGCTTTCTCCCCACAGGGTGTATTGGATGGGGGCTCAAAACTCACTGGCCAGCCGTCAAAGCTCCATTTGAAGTAGAAGAGGAAAATCTGTTGTCTAATTCTATAAAATGGATGCTCCCGGAAAAGCATATTGTCTCAGGGAGAGCTGTAAACCCAGAGCAACAATTGAAGCTTTGGTTCTGTAAGAAGGGAGTTTACAGAGCCCTACTGTGTGTCCCCCCAGTGTGAAAAGTTGCTGCAGTAACAAAGGACCACCTAAGGCCTGATGTAGGTGCGGGGGTGCTTCTCTGCAGCTGATATAACACTGCTCTTCTGTCTGGAACCTTCCTCTTCTCTGCAGACTGCTCGCGTGGTGCCCCTTCTGTGGCTAAACAGTGGCACTAATGATGGGGCTGGGGGGGGGGGAGAGCAGGGGGGTAGGGAGGTGGGGGGGGGGATATGGCTGCTGGAGAGGTTCTGGGAGGGAGAGAAGTCGCGATAATGCTAATGTATTTGTGATTCTGACAGCAAAGAGAACTCAAAGATGGCCCCGTAGGTGACGAGATTTTATTGGGGCTGACGCCACCCTGTTCTGTCCCCCCTTACCTCGGGGTTAGACCCAGCTAGGTGTTCTTCTATGCTCGTTTTCTGCTTCATGGCTACCAATAATCATACCGGTCTTTGGAATTTTCGTGTTTCAGTTTTTATAGATGAGGCAAAACCATTAGCCGACTCCCGTGTGGCTGCAAACTCCTCAGTGAGTGTCCCCTGAGCCACTGGCTTCACTTCTACCACGTTAGCTTCTTAAGAAATACGATTCTTAGGACCCACGCTAGACCCATGAGCGAATCTGGAAAAAGACCCCTTGGTCTGCATCATTAACAAGGTCCTGGCGTGATTCCGCTGTTCTCCAATTTCACTACTTTTATTTGACATGTTGTTTTTAAATTTCACCGAATAAAAAGATTTTGAATGACGTCGACATGAGGGGCAAGTTGGTACTGAATTCCAGTTGCTTCAATTAGAAATCGTTCCTATTCATTCATTCCGCGAGGAGATATGGATTGAATTTTTATCATAGCGGGTGTGGAGATAAAAGTCTTGCTTTCGGAGTCTTGCTTTCGGAGTCTTGCTTTCGGAGTTCCCGGTTGGGAACAAATACCCCTCAGTTATGTTTTGCAATCTCACAGCACTCTGGGACTCAGACTTTCAATGTTTTCTTATTATTCAATGGCTCATTAAGTGGCCAGGAGACTCAAACCTGAAGAAGGCAAGTGTGGAGAGGGAATGCTTGGATGGGAAATATTGAGAGATCTACTCCACTTGTAAGAGTAGGGGGCCGCATTACGAGTGACATTAGAGGTGACCTTGTGTTATTTAAGCTCACCATTGCAGTAGCCTCTTGAAAAGAGACAGCTTTTACTGTTCGCCTGTGGATTCAATGTATTCTTCCTTAATTCAGCCCATGTTTCCTAAACTCTTCTTTGTTTTGCGCTAAGCATAGCACCAAGGGGGGGAAAAGGGGCAAATTCGTTGCTTAAACATCAAGGACCTGTAGGGGCGCCTGCCTGGCTTAGTTGGTTGAGCATCCCATTTTGGCTCAGGTCGCGATCTCGTGGCTCGTGAGTTCAAGCTCCATGTCGGGCTCTGTGCTGACAGCTGGGAGCCTGAAGCCTGCTTCAGATGCTGTGTCTCCCTCTCTGCCCCGCTCACGTGCGGGCACACACACACTCTCTCAAAATATATAGAATGGTTTTCTTTGAAAATGATCAAACTATGAAATAGCAGCAGGACTGGAAATACGACTACATTTACTATTGGTGCCAGAACAAAAAGGTACATTAAAATGTCAATATGTGACAATTTTAAGTGGTCATAAAACGTGTGAACCAGCCCTTCGTGATTAGGTACAGAAAATACTGGAAATAAAACTGTGGTTTTTCCCTGCACCGCCGGGTCTCCTCCCTTCTCCCTGGCTACTAGTCAGACTTTGTCCAGGGGACTACATTGAGCGCATCTGTTACGGCTCCAAGCCTAGGATGATCTGTCTAGTTGACCAGTAAGCCCCCAGAATATCTCAGCTTCTGGAAGTTGTTGCTTTGTTTTGTTCTGTTCTGTTTTGTTTTTCCCTGGGCTTTGTTTAATTCTGTCTTGAGAGCTTTCAGTTAGTGGCAGTCATAGGACATATTAGTTTCCCAGGTCGGTAGTGGATGGGAGGAGTGGTTCAGGAGTGATCTTAGCTTGCCTTTCGTGGGTTGGTTGTGGTTCACTTACTAGCTTTATTGGCGAAAAGAACAGGTGATTCATATGGAGTCAAATGTTAGAATGTCGCAGCCAAGACTCTTGAAAGGACCACTCCTTAAGTGCACATAAATAATGATGCAAATGCACAGCAGACTCTGAAAGAAAGCATATTAGGCTATTGATGAGAATGAATAATACATGTTTTCTGATGGTCTGCTGCGTGTGGCAGGATGTTTTAAACGGGAGGGGAAAAAAAAACCCTCTGCATAAGGTCTGCGTTCGGTCAACCTCCTATTCAAAGCCATGCTTAATGTCCTCTGTCATATTTATAGCAGCACATAAATTCAGTTGTATGGTTAAAAGTTGTAGAGCCAACTGGAGATATACTTTGAAAAATTGGTTTCTACAATATGCATTTAGTAACTTCAAAAGTCTCGCAGTGATTTGTGCGTCCTCCTCTTAATTACGTGATGGGCCCTAATGCTGTAGAATTCGCCACCGTGGATGATCTCTGGAACTTGGCCATGTCTCATTTAATGGAATGGGGATTTCGGTTGTAATTTAGCATACTTATTTCTACTGCTGTGTAACAGCTGAGCTTATGTAACCAAATTTATACTCCTGGTTCTTTCATTTTATACGTTTATAATTTGAAAATTGCATTTCTCAGTGTGGAGTAAGCCTGCCATGTTTATGGAGCACCCATCGTGGATTCACAACCGTAAAACAAAACCTTTGTTCTTGAGGTTTCAGATACGTGTTGAAGAAATTTGAAGAAGGGCTTTAGGTCAATGCTCCAGTAAGACTAGATCTGTGTTACTGTTAAAGGTCCCTGCCCAATACAACAGAATATAAAAGGGCTAAGCAAGGATGAGACAGATGGATGGCTTATTAAAGATCAAGACCAGATTGCATGATCAGGAAAGAGTAAGTGTAGCAAAGTAGTTCTTAAGATTGAATGTCCTTTTTATATTTACATTGAGAATAAGGGTCTAGAGACCAAATGTGCCTTCCCTTATTTCCAAGCCTTTTATATATAATGTGATGAACCTATTTGCTTTAACTTGGGCACATCAAATTGTTTTCCAGTAAGACCTCTCCAGGTTTATTGGTCACTGTGTTCATCCTTTAACACTTTAATTGATGAAATGGGTGTCCTTTTTTCTCTGTGTGCTTGAGAAATCCTAAGTGTTGTAATATGAAAGAAGCTAAGTGATACGGTAAATAACTAGAAAAATAAAGACCTGGAATACTAAAAGGTAAACAACTATTTCAAATGCTCATGAGTTAACGTGCCCTGCAGAGAGATCCTTTTGAGATCGTAGTGAATCTTTGTTCCAGAATAAGTCGGAGTTGACCGTGTTCACTTGAAAGAGAGGGATGTGGATGCTGAGTTTGGGCACGCCACTGGCCTTGGACTTGCCCTCACTCCTTTCTCTCCCTCCCCATCTGTATAGTAAGTAAGCTTTACCAAGCCCAATTTTGACTTACTTTCTGAGCGAGTCTTCCGGAACCTTGAATAATCAGTGATTTCTCCTTCCTGTTTCTCCTTTCGTTTCTTTCTTCCTTCTTTGTCTCTTCCTCTCTTCCCATATGTATTTTCTCTGCTTCCAAACCCTTAGAAACTCTGTCTTGACAACATTCCAAGTTCTTGTCTTGGCTTTTGCCTTTACTGTAGCAATGCTCTTTTCTGTTGACCCTTATAGATTTATATTCCATCATCCCTCCCTCCAGGTAAATACATCCTCACCTATCTCCTCAATGTCAAGAGGGTTTTCTTACAATCTTAACTGGACTTTCTGCTTTCCTGTCTTCATCTATAGATAGTGTAGCTATCTGTCCGGGGAGGTTATCATGATGGTCGAGACCTCACGTAAGTGCCAGCGTGCTTGGGTTCACACCAACACCTCCAGAGGAATAGTTGTACGATCTTAGGTGAGCTATTGACCCGCAACATGCCTTGGTTTCCTCAGGGCAAAGTGGGGGTAGTAATAATAATTCTTTCTCCATAGGATTGATGAGACAGTTAATGAGTCAATATACAGTAAGAGTAAGTACTATGTGTATAAATACTTTTGATATTTCTACTATCTCAGACCCCATCTCCTCTATCAAACTTTCCTGATGCCTTTACTCCAACTAAAGGTTATCTCTTCTGGGAAAAGTATGGTTTTTCACCCTCTTGTAACACTTAGCTTACTCAGCTTACTCTCATTTTAATTGTCTCTGTATGTCGTCTCTCTCCTGCTAGACGAGAGGAGGTTTTTTGGTTCACTTGTCTCTGTGCATGGCTCCTACTTGAACCCACCTCGAAACAGTTCTTTTCTTAAGATTAAGTCTCTTCTAGAATAATTTCTGAACATTTGAACTTCTTGAGGCCACTCTGCATGTTGGATTCTTTTTTAAGTTTTTTTTTTTTGTTTTTTTTTGTTAATGTTTTATTTATTTTTGAGAGAGAAAGTGTGAGCAGAGGAGGGGCAGAGAGAAGCAGGGACAGAAGATCCGAAGCGGGCCCTGTGCTGACAGCAGAGAGCCCCATGCGAGCCTTGAACCCATGAACTGGGAGATCATGACCTGAGCCAAAGTCGGATGCTCAACCAACTGAGCCACCCAGGCGCCCCACTGCATATTGGGGCATATCTGTTCTTATCGAATATAGTTTTTGAACATGTCGTGTTTCTTCATTCTTTATAAATTCTTTTTCTTTAATGTTTGTTTATTTATTTTGAGAGAGAGAGAGAGCGCGCACACACATGAGCAGTGGGGAGGGAGGGAGGGAGAGAGAATCCCAAGCAGGCTCTGCCCCAGTGTGAGGCCCCTTCTGGAACTGGGAGATCATGACCTGAGCTGAAATCATGGAGTCTTGATACTTAACCGACTAAGCCACCCCGGTGCTCTTGTAAATTCTTTCTTAAAGGTAATTTCACCCCCTTTTCTCTTACCCTAATATTTGCTTCAGCTAACTAGTAACTTGGGTATTTTTTTAGGCCGCAGTAATTATAAACCCAGTTGGTCTGGTGAAGAGTTTGTCCGCAGATACAATTCATGAGTTCTAACTTTGCAGGTTACCTTAAAATCAATCATGGATTGCGTTGCTTATAAACCTGTGGGAGCTTTGCAGCCCTGAATTCAGAGTGATAATTACTTGTTCAAGAGTACAGTTAATATACTCTGGCCACACATTTAACCATGTCAGGAAGCACGGATTCTTTCTCAGCATTTGTGTGAAGCAGATGTATTTTCTTCTGATTCTGAAATGGAAACAGAATCAAAAGGAGACTCTAGTTGGTCTTGATCATATCATGAAGCAGCAATCAAACCGGGAATAATGCCCCAGCCTGTGACACCTGCCGTGGCATATTCATTCATGTTGCGTTTTGCTACGTGCGTGGAGTCATCCTCATTGTAATCTGGTTGATGTCATCCTTAAAAACTCGGTTCTCCTGGTTGGAGATGAAATAGTTAATTAATCCAGATTTGCATTTTCAGAATAAAAATCTTGGCAATGGATGGGACCTTTGTACGTCCTGTATAGGAGGTGCCTAGATATTATTAGCACAGAGAAAGAAGACATAAATAGGAATAGCATGTGAAGTTGTAAATATAGTAACTTTTAGATCATATGGGAGAAATTCTATATTAGTCTTTTTTTTTTTTTTTTGGTTTGGTGTGGTCTGGTTGTATATACCAGTTAAGTATGCCAGTGATTTTCCTTGTCACAGACTTGTGGTGGTGTTCACTGACGTAGTGACAAAAACGTGAACATATTAGTAAGAAATGCAAGTGGGTGACATTGTGGAGTATGTAGTGATTGGAGAGAGAATACAGTGCATGTAATCCCCCGGGGTTTGGGGGTAGCGAATGCCTGGAAACTATGTCATTATGCAAGGTTGCATTTTCTGAAGAGCGACACTGCTGTAATTGGGGCTTGCAGTTTTGTTCCAAAGACTGGGGCGACACTAATGGATACCGACCAACCGAGGATTACCGAAATGAAGATTCGACAATTGTAAGGGGTGGCCCTGTGCAAATCGAGACATCGAAAATTCAATACGTGGGCTAAGGTGAATACTAACACTTAATTGCCAGTAATTTTGCTCACTACCAAGATACAGACGGGTTCTTGAAAGCTATTTGGAGGGAGTGGGGGACGAGCGAAAATCGGTGGCCTCAAAGGACTGAAATCTCAAAGTCGGTCATGACAGTGCTTCTTTGCTTCTCTCACTCAGAACCCCTTTTGATCCAACATTTCTCCTTTCCTCTCTCATCTGCACCCAACCAGACTCTTTAGTAAGTGTTTTATTTCAGGGTCTGAAGAAAGGAAAGGGTAAATGAGAGCTCCCAGAAACCCTACGGTTACTATAGGAACAACTTCCATAATGGCGAAAATATCGATGAGGTTCTATCCAGGTAACTAGGGCTGTGCCTTCCTATGTTTTAAAACATTGCTAGTTTTTTTTTTTTTTTTTTTTTTACTAAAACCAAAGGCAGGGGGTCAGGGCCTGTGTTTTTGCGTGGTAGGAGCCAGAGGATTTGAGAGCCTCAGTTCTAGAAGAGGGAGAATGTCTTCTGTCTATGGAGAGGACTGAGCAGCAAGTCAGCTCAAGGGCTTCACGCACCCAAACTGAGCCCCTTTCTGAGCACTGGAGAACAGAGAAACTATTTTCATGGGCTCCCTGATTCAAAATGCCACTCACCGTGGAGTCCAAGTGGAAACCTTACACAGCTAGATACTCTCATTCTTGGGTGCCCGGAGGGCATCTTGCTAGAAAAGCTGGCTACCGTTTCCATGAGTAAAAAAGATGCAGATAAAGATTGGATCGGATGGAGGAGTAGATTTTCAGAAGAAGTGGTGTAGCGAGGGGGGAGAGACTTGATTCAAAATAAGAAACTTCTTCTCATTGATCTCATTCTCCTCACTCTTGCCCTTGCTCTCTCTTTTATGTGAACATAGTGAATCTTTGCCCTTACTGTTTTCAAGTCACCGTGACCTCGTGCTGACCATGACCTCCCAAGGCAAAGTTGGCATTTAAAACCTGTAACTGGCCTGAACTCTTTCTCAACTTACAAACTCCCAACAAAGTCTTGTAAAATGTTGCTTTCTGTAGCTTTGTAAAAAGTTGATGCGTCCTAATTTTGTTTTGTGTCATTTGCCCCTGACAATAAATGTAGAAATGAATTCCTGCTTGATTAACAAAACAAAACAAAACAAAACAACACCTGGGGCGCCTGGGTGGCTCAGTCGGTTAAGCGCCCGACTTCGGCTCAGGTCATGATCTCACAGTCCGTGAGTTCGAGCCCCGTGTCAGGCTCCATGCTGACAGCTCAGAGCCTGGAGCCTGCTTCTGATTCTCTGTCTCCCTCTCGCTCTGCCCCTTCCCTGCGCATGCTCTGTCTCTCTCTGTCTCAAAAAAAACCCAACATAACATTAAAAAAATAAAAAAAAAAAAAACAATTCATGAGAGATTTCTTAGATAAAACTGTTTAATGAGGTTCTGAACACATAAGAAAATTCAGAAAAAATACAGACCTTTATAAACAAATTGGATTTTTTTTTCCTTGAAAGAAATATCCCCTATTTCTGTGCTCAAACACAAAACAAAAATGGTTCTACCCAAAGTAAGTGGTGTAAGTGATTGTAAGTGTTTGTGTGTTAAGCTCTTCAGACTTCTCAAGTCTGAAGGAAAAGAGAATGAGTCCTCAGCTAAAACCTTCAACTTTAGTAATATTCAGACCACTTTTGTGGTACTGGACTATCTTAATATTTATTCTGTCTCAAGAATTCTACCTTTTTCCATAAAATTCAAGTTACTTTTTTTCCCATGGTGGTGGCAAGAGAATAATTTCCACCTGGTGCAAGTTTCTGTTTTATAAATGCTTTTTTTTATATGCAGGAAACTGGTTACTTAGTCTTCCATAACTAACTGAATTTAAAAATATATATGTATATTTATATAAACTTAATATACATAATATATTATTATCACATATATATGTATATGATGTATACATATATTATATATATAATTTATGTATATAATATATACATATATTATATATATATAATTTATTTAAGTAAACTCTATACCCATCATGGGACTTGAACTCAAGACCCTGAGATCAAGAGTCTCATGCTCTACCAACTGAGCCAGCCAGGAGCCCTTGACTTATATATTTAAATGATTCTCACAGGATATAGGATGGGACAAGGAAATTGTTTTCATTTGGCTTCTGAGGCTTAGTAATCCTTTTATGTCACTATTGACTTTTGCTTTTGAGTTTTAGGTGGATATATTGTTCTAGCAAATTGAACCTAAGAAGTCTTCCCACATGGTTTTCCTCAACCAACACTCAACTGCAAGTCACGTTAGCTTCAGGAGCCTGTGATGGATCTTCCATAGATTGACTTAAATTCTATTGAAAAGATAGTTTTAAAATATTTTTAGCATTGCATAAAAGGGGAGATGGTTAGCGTTTGATTGTTTCTAGAAAGTGCTTCTTCTTAGAGTTTGGCATAGGGCACATCTTGGCCAGCAGGACCACCAAGGGTTGGTAGTTGACCCATCAAAAGTAGGTCAAGGGAAACAACTGAGCGTCTTCTATAAACACAACGCTATGAAATAGTTCTGCATGAGCAAAACTAACGAAGCGTAATTTTTCTGACAGTTACGTCTTCATCTGAAGTGTTTTCAGGGTTCAGTTCTGCCCCCACTCATTACTTACGGAGCTGACGCACTATTCTGAAAACATATCCTAAGTGTAATTGAAAACATCAGAAAATGTTTTTTGGTCAATACTTGGATGTTGTCTTGTAAGTTTTTATTTCTAACTTTTAACAAGTTTCACGTGTGTTGAAGGTACTGAACATTTATCGTACATTAATTATATCTACAAAGAAATCCAACTATAGCAGGAAACCAACTGGATGTCAATCTTCAGGGTGCAAGGTGGTGTGCAAGTTTTTATGATAATAATTAGCAGGAATATAGAGCTTTACTGATGGCTTTCATCTGTTCAAGCTGCTATAAGAAAGTATCATAGACTGGGTGACTTATAAACAACAGGAATTTATTTCTCACAGTGCTAGAGGCAATAAAATTCCAAGGTCAAGGTGTAGCATAATTGGGCTCTGGGGCCTAGTGCCGACTTCTTCCTCTGTCCTCATGTGGTGGGAGGGGCTGAAGCGCTCTGTGGGGTCTCTTATAAGGGCACCTATCCCATTCGTGAAGGCTCCATGCCCAGGACCTCCCAAAGGGCCTGCTTCCTAATACCGTCACCTCAGAGATGAGCTTTCACCTTACGAATTTTGGGGAGGACACAAACATTCCGACCATAGCACTGATCATAACCCATTTTTCACACACATAGCATTTTGTTAGTGTCATAAGCCTTCATAAAATATATGCACACATTTCCACCTTCCCCACCAAGAGCACAAACTTTAAATATCTTCATTTTACTGAATAGGAAATTTGAGACCCAGAGGGGAAGGTGATTTGCTCAGACTCTTAAGCAAATTATTGACAGCTGGGACCAGCACTCTGCATGCTTGCCACTTTTAGCAAACTTTCATACTGAGTGCGAGGGGGCTTGTTTTTGATGTGTCTTAAAAGATTTATAATTTACTTAACCTTTTTCTAAGTGACATTTTGTCCTCAGCCCTTCTCCCTTCATTGTCTCAAAATGAAAGACCAGATTTTAATTCAGGAGGCTAGGAGGCTGTGCTGATGGTGGATTGGTTTGTTTTAAGGTAAGAAAAAAATGTAAGTGCCCATCAGGAAAGTTCTGGATGCGCTGATCATATTAGCGTTTGTAAGAATTGTTACTTAATGAAATTAAGTGATAATTCAGCTCTGTACAGAGGTGATTTTGACCCGGTGTGCCCTGCGGGTTGTGTGTACAAAATAAACATGACTTAGGTGATTTGAATGGCTAAGAAGCATCTTCCATGTTCCCTGATAGGCTCTCTGGAGTGAAAGGAACAAAGACTTGGGAGAACCTTGTAGGGGAGATCATCTCTATTAGAGTATGTTGACTACAACATAACCTTTCAAATTATTTCTTGCCCTTAATCCCCCAAACAAATTTTTTTTTAATGTAAAATTTAAGCTGTCAAGAGTCAGAGTCATTTTAAAAAAAAATTTTTTTTTTCAACGTTTATTTATTTTTGGGACAGAGAGAGACAGAGCATGAACGGGGGAGGGGCAGAGAGAGAGGGAGACACAGAATCGGAAACAGGCTCCAGGCTCTGAGCCATCAGCCCAGAGCCCGACGCGGGGCTCGAACTCACGGACCGCGAGATCGTGACCTGGCTGAAGTCGGACGCTTAACCCACTGCGCCACCCAGGCGCCCCAGAGTCATTTTTTTAAGGTTTGTTATAGTGGCGATATATGGGGTCACATTTCTTTATAGATACGTATAGTCTTCAACTTCATAGTTGAACATGAGCTTGTAAGCAGGATTTTGTTTTCTATAAAAAAAGGGCTTGTCAGCTTCAAGATTCAACAGGATGTTTGGAGAAAGAATTAAAATCTAATTTTTAGGCCATTTATTACTTTACTTCATGTACCTATTTCTGAGGCCTGAACCCATCATCTCACCTTGCCTGCCTAGCTAGGGAGTTGTTCTTTCACGTGCCTTCATCCGCTTGAAGACGTTAGAGAAACACACCTTTGGAATTGTCATGAAAGTTCATGAGTATACACGCTTACTTATTAGGAAAAGTCATTAGCTGCCAACAAAGAAACGTGTCAGTCGCTTTGATCGGCGAACCGTGCTAGAGTGACCCTTTCTCTCCTCTTTTCACCAACAAGCAGAACTTGAATTCTCTGGAATATTTGTTTATAGCCACGTGGGATTAATTAACTAGAGAGAGGTTTGCTTTTATTGGGGGAGTAAGTCACAGGACAGCTGTGGGAGATTTAAAACACCATGTTCGGACCTTAAAAGTATGAACGTGTTGGTACTTGGTAAAAGAAAAAAAAGTCCTCCACAGAATGCTGGGAAAAAAAGGGGGCATTTGACAGTGTGACCTTCTCTCCTAAGCAATTTGTTTAGCTTATTAGCTGCGCTAAGGCGTCGATCAAGTTTTTGGCCTTCCACGTGTATTATAGGCAATAAATGGATTTTAACTGCAGAATTTGGGTTCTGCCTTCATCCCGATGACTGAAACGGAATTTTCCCTTGTTTCCTTGGAACAAATGATGAAGAGATGGTAGGAAGATGAAATAATATTTCTTCCGTGGTCGCTCTGGTACCCAGCTCAAATTAGGAGTCATTAGATTTGGTGACCGGTCTATAATTTTTACTTCTGTCTAGAAAATAATTTCTTGCTATCACAGACTGTTGATCTTTTTAAAAAAGACTTGTAACCTCTTGAGAATCTTAGGTGCATAGAACATTCACATCCAAAGAGTAGACAAATTTACTCTCAGCAACATGATGACAACAGATAGGTGTACCAACTCCTTTTCCACATCCACCCAGTCGGCAAGAGCAAGCTTGAAACTCACATACCAAAAATCTTCTTGGTGACATTTCGAAATATTGTTAAATCGTCTTTTGATTACTGTGCCTGTGTGTGTGGAGCCCGTGTTCTACTATTCTCATGGGGTTTACAAGCACAGACCTACCTAGGAATCGCAAAATTAAATGACGGGGAAGGGAATTTAACGTTTCTTGCAGGCCCGTGAAATGTCAAACGTTATACCGATGCTTCCCACGAAATTCCCCTAAGGTTGACATTTTTTTTTTTTTTTTTTTCTGTAGAGGAAATGGAAGGACAATGAGGTTAAGTGACTTGCAAGGATTCAGGGCAGGTGTGCTGAGGAGTTGGGATTCATTAGCAACATCTTAGGAGTCACCCATGACGCAACACGAGGGCACTCCGTGAAATAATTCTTGTACAGGATTTTCCAGATTTAACACAGTACAGTCTCTTCGGTTGTTGTTGACCGCTAGTTATCTTCTACGCCACGTTGAAGCCGTTACTGTGTAGTTTTGGCCCCGGTGACATCGAATTGTCTTGTAATTTTAAAGGACAACTCTGGTAAGAGATCAACTTAAGTGTCTGGTTATTGTATCCACACTATGAGGTCAGTTGAGTGCATCAGCGTGGGTCTGAGTTTTTAATGGCTAGTGAATGTTCCAGATGTGGAGAAATGCGAAGGTAGGCTTAGCCTTCACTGTAGCTCAGATTGAGGTTTAAATCATTTCCAGGGGGGGTTATTTGCTGCTGATTTTTGATTTTAACTGCTTTTTTTTTTTTTAACTTAGATGTTTAAACTCACAACCTGCTACACCAACTGATTTCTCTCAAAATTAGAAGTAAAACTATGAGAGATGTAATTAAAACGCATACCCACTGCTCTCATTTTTTTTAAGGATACTGATACAAAGCCCCACTGACAAATGGGGTGATGAAAAGTTTATGGGCAGAGAGTATCTGAAGTTCAGAATTTCATCATTATCTTGACAACATCTTGAGTTCTGAGTCACCCCACGTCGGCACCAACCTTGTGACCCAGGGAGGGTAACATTCCTGAGATGAGCTCTGTCCTGTGGGAAGCTTGCTCATGAACTTCCCTCTGACCTCTTGGATGGTGCCTTCTCACCTTACATGCTGGATTTGGCTTTTGCTTCTAGTCCTGCCCCATGACCTCCGTTAGTTAGAATTTCCATATGGGTAAGAGGATGCTAACAGTATACTTACTACATTGTGGTACTATTGAGAAGGTTAAATGAAAGAATCTCGTAATGTGTTTAGGATTAGGATTGTGCTCGACACGCAGGAAACCGTTAGATTTTAAATTGTAATTTTAATTTACCCCTCGGTATGTGCAAGGTTTTCACCCCTGTGGTCTTGGGAAATAACCGGACTTCCCTGCTTTTCCAGGGTTCTGGTGGATTCTATAAGCCTCCCTCGGATACCCCACTATAACTAATGTAAGAAAATTAGCCAAATGTAGGGGCATTTATTAACTTTGTGTTTGAAAAAACAAATAGGGTTGGAGACTTTCTTACAACTTGATTATGTACATTCATTTCCTGCCCAGAAATGAATCACAGCTGGGTTTAAAGAATAGAAAGTGGCCCTGTGTTTCAGAAAACCAATTTTAGTAACACAGATTTTAGGTTTGTAGACCAACATAGCTTTAAGCCTCTGGGGATAGCTATATAGAATTTCATGCTGTGTATTCACAAAGAGGCACCCCTATGTTATGGGCAGAATGCACCCCACATTTCCACTTCGTCTTCTATTCCGTGACTTCTAAACTGGCGTATAGGTTTCTATGATAGAATTGGAGAATATATAGAAAAGGCAGGCCTGTCAGGTTTTCTGTTTCTTAGCTCTAACCTCATGAACCAGAATATATCTTGAAATAGCAGAGCTGAAATTATTTTGACATTCCTGCATACTGGCTAATTGAGAACTCAATGAAAGAGTTGTAAACGACAACTTAAGACACTGGTCCAACTTATCTCTTTATGTTTTCACTTATTGCTTTGTGGTTGTTTAGGAGATTAGAATGGGTTTAATTGTATTTTTACCCTATATGTTTGCCCCCACTTCTGAGGGAGAAATAACCAAAAATTAAGTCAAATAGATCCCATTGGATATCCGAAGTGGATCATGACCAAAAGCCATTCTTTTTTTTTTTAAAGCTACATAAGATTAATTCTTTCTTTCATAACATAATAAAGGCCTTCCTTCAGACTAGGAACATTATTTTAGTCATCTTTCAGCTTATTGCTTTTTTCCTCCTTCAACCATTAAATGCATTCCAGACAGGAAATTCACATATAGAGTGGAAATGAGCAGACAGAGACAAATTTTGACCAAAGCATAGCACTCTCCTACCCAACACCCTGCTTTTAAATAAGATAAATGTAGATTATTTCACGGTCATGAATTATGATTCCAAGAAGTGTAAGGAATAAAATTTTCTGTTCTAAATGGATGACATTAATGACAAAAAAAAAAAAAAAAAAGGTGACTGGGCCACAAGAACGTTCTAATTCTGCCTCCACTGGTGCCCAGGGCAAGGCCTTCTCTCTCCTGGACTTTCCTAATGGTGAGGACTGAAGAATACATGGACATTCAATCTGCTCCATGCTTCATCAAGGAAAAGCAACCAAATTTCCTCTAAAGAGCAACAGGTCAGTGGGTTCCCACTGATATATGATGGCATAAACATGCACTTGGAAAAAAATAGCATGCCCGCTTATTTCTGGCAATGGTTCTAGACTGAATTTATTTATAAATTTATAATTTATTATTTACTTGGATTTGCTTTCGTACTATGGAAGAAAAGTTGAGGGTTCAAGTACAATCACAGTTTCTGAGGCCAGAATCAAAAGCCTCTAGGAAGTTGGGGACTTCACTCGGAGTGGAAAAAGCCTGTTAATGACCATTGAGTTAGTTGGAATTCTAATCAGGTTATTGATTATGATAATTGATAATGAAGGCCATTTTCAGATTGCTATGGAAGTATGTAAGCCAAAAATACCTGGAAAGGCAATGAATACAAGTCTGGAACAACTGAAAAAGCAAATATAATTAGAGACACTGCGTAGGCTTTTCATTTCTTGGGTGGTAGTTTTCCTTTAACCGGTCCGGCTCGATAACCAGAAAGGCCACATGCTGCTTGTCTTTGGAGATGTGTGTGCCGATATGAGCATATAGCTGAATAGCTAAGTTGGAGAAGAGTTGGTAGTTTGAGATTCTTTTCTAGGAATTTGTCATTTGTGCTTGATTACAGCTGTACCATTTCTCTGGCAAGTATTTTAAGATTATGGAGCCTCTTCCGGGCAGCACTATGGATCTAAAACGGCTGCCTCTGGGGGCGCCCGGGTGGCTCAGTCGGTTAAGGGTCCGACTTCGGCTCAGGTCACGATCTGCCGGTTTGTGAGCTGGAGTTCGAGCCCCAGGTCCGGCTCTGTGCTGCCAGCTCAGAGCCTGGAGCCTGCTTCCGATTCTGTGTCTCTCTGTCTCTCAATGATAAATACACATTAGAAAGAAATTAAAATAAGATAAATTGCCTGCCTCTGCCATTTTGTACACAAGCGTTCACTAGTGTTTGCGTTGGACGTCGGAAAGCAGACAAGAAACAAATACTGTGCCCCTTCTCTTTTCGATGGACACACTTAGCATTTCATCACGGATTCTTTGATCTCAGTTTATTATTTCCTCTACTTGCTGCAACCAGACACTCTCTAACTGGGCTCTTTTTCAGATTCATTTTTTTTGTCATTTTTAACTGTGGCAAAATATGAAATTGACTGCAGTAACCTGTCTTAAAGGGTACAGTTCTGGGGCGCTTGGGGGGGGGGAGTGCTCAGGCAGTTAAGTGTGGGACTCTTCATCTGGCTCAGGTCACGATCTCATGGTTCGTGCTCGAGCTCCAGACGGGGCTGGGCTCTGCCCTGACGGCGAGGGATTTTCCCTCTCCCTCTCTCTCTGCCCCTCCACTGCTCACGCTCTCACTGTCTCTCTCAAAATAAATAAATAAACTTAAGAAGGAATAAAGTGCACAGTTCAGTAGCGTCCGGAGCTGTTTCCTTTGTAAACGGAAGCTTCTTTTAGTTTTCCTACTGAGAAGCATCTTGGTCCATGCTGTCTGCTAAACAGTCAGACCCGGTGGCTCATAAATAGAAGGTTCTTTCTCAGAGTTGTGCAGGCTGGGAAGTCCCAGCTGGGGGTGCAGGCAGGTGTGGTGAAGGGAAAGCCCACTTCTGACTGGTCGTGATTGGTCCCCTGGCTGCTCCTCACGTGGGGAAAAGGCTGGGGAGCCACGTGGGAGTCCCTCATCTGCAGTCCCACCCGGAGGGCCCCACCTTCGGGTCCTAATCACCTCCCGGAGGCCCCACCTCGTAGCGCTATCGTCTCAGGGCACGGGGTTAGGATTTCAGCCTGCCAGGTCAGGGGTGGGGAGGTGGGCAAAGCCATTCCCTCCGGAGCCACCAGTAACGCTTCTGTGTTGTGTCGTGTTGTGCTGTGTTACAGAACTCCAAGATGGGAGGCAAGCTGAGCAAGAAGAAGAAGGGGTACAATGTGAATGATGAGAAGGCCAAGGACAAAGACAAGAAGGCCGAGGGTGCAGGCACCGAAGAGGAGGGAACCCCGAAGGAGAACGAGGCCCAGGCGGCCGCCGAGACCACAGAGGTGAAGGAGGGCAAGGAGGAGAAGCCGGACAAGGATGGCCAGGACGCGGCCGGCAAGCCCGAAGACAAGGAAGGCGACAAAGACACGGCCGCGGCCAAGGAAGACGCCCCGAAGGCGGAGCCCGAGCAGACGGAGGCGGCGGCCGAGGGCAAGCCCGAGCCCCCGAAGGCCGCCGAGCCCGAGCCCGCGGCCGCGGCCGCGGCCGGCGACGCCCCCAAGGCCGCGGAGCCCGAGGCGCCCGCGGAGGCCAAGGCCGACGACAAGGGCAAGGAGGCCGGGGAACCCACCAAGACTGAGGCTCCCGCAGCTCCTGCCGCGCAGGAGACGAAAAGTGACGGGGCCCCGGCTTCAGACTCAAAACCCAGCAGCACCGAGGCTGCGCCGTCGTCCAAGGAGAGCCCCGCAGCCACGGAAGCACCCAGTTCCACGGCCAAGGCCCAGGCCCCCGCAGCCCCCGCGGACGAGGTCAAGGCGGCCGAGGCGCCCGCCAGCTCCGAGCAAACCGTAGCAGTCAAGGAGTAACAAGGACAGCCTATGGAAACCGAGTCTGCTTCCACCGCCTGTCTCTCTCTCTCTGTGTCTCTCTCTCTCTCTCTGTCTCTCTCTCTCTCTCCTATACTAACTCGTTTCAAATCCGAAGTAATGATATGTATTGCCCAAGATTAAAGAAAAAAAAAAAAAAAAGGATGTTGTCCCATCGAGGGAGGGAGGGGGTGGGGAGAATCCAAATAGTATTTTTGTGGGGAAATATCTAATATACCTTCAGTCAACTTTACCAATCAGTCCTGGATTTTAAAGATCAATGTCTGAAAGTACAGTACAATTTTTGTACCTGAACTGCTGTCACAGGCACTCCGCCGCTAAGATCCGAATATCTTGTCTTCTGCAAGGGGGTTGGGAGTGATGCGTTTGATTCTGCCCACAGGGCCTAGGCCAAGGCAATCAGATCTTTCGGAAAGCAGTATTTTCTGTGTTTTTCTTTTTAATTTACAGCTTTTCTTATTTTGATATTTTTTTAATGTTGTGGATGAATGCCAACTTTCAGACAGCCCTCTTAGCCTGTCCACACGTATCTCGATGCCAAGACTCCATTCTTCCTCCCCAGGTATTTTTGGGAGTAACAAACATTCTCTCATCCTACTTAGCCTCCCTAGATTTCTCATGACGAGTTAATGCATGTCCGTGGTTGGGTGCACCTGTAGTTCTGTTTATTGGTCAGTGGAAATGAAAAAAAAAAAAAAAAAGTCTGCGTTCATTGCAGTTCTGGTTTCTCTTCCATTCTGTGTCACAGGCACCAACACACCGCTCATTGGAAAATGGAAAAAAAAATAAAAATAAAAAAAAAAACAAAAAAATGTACAATGGATGCATTGAAATTATATGTAATTGTATAAATGGTGCAACAGTAATAAAGTTAAACAATTAAAAAGAAGTAATGAGGACTATTGGTTTTCTTTTATGGCCCCTTCCTCCTTGGTTATTACCTCATTAGAGAATAGAGTGCTCTCTTGGGCATTTTCCTGGAGGTATTTGGATAGAAGTATAAAGCGGTATGTTCTCACTTTGGTGAACATTATCTGTTTAAAAAATTAGCTGGTGGATCAGTGTCACTAAATTATCTTGGAGAGGCTAAACTAAAAAGTGACTCTGGATATATACCTTATAACATGGGGTGTTATTAATTTACTTAGAACAAATGTATATATATATATATGTATAAAGTTTATTAAGTTTATTTACCAATATATATATATTAAGTTTATTTATTGTGAGAGACAGAGCATGAGCAGGGGAGGGGCGGAGAGGGAGGGAGAGACAGAATCCCAAGCAGACTCCACGCTGTCAGCGCAGAGCACGACTCGGGGCTCCATCCCACAAACCATGAGATCGTGACCTGAGCCCAAATCAAGGGATGGGCAGTCAACTGACAGAGCCACCCAAGTGCCCCCAGAACAAGTATTTTTGAATAAAACAAGAAGCAGTAAGCAGAGTTGATCTTGAAGGCTGGGAAAGAGAATTAGAAGATCCTATGGAAAAATATCATCTATTATGTACGTTGTGAAAACACTGATGATCATATTATTTTAGCCCTTTACTTATCGTATTCATGACAAAGCCTGGACAGAGGACCCAAGGGCTGTGAGGAGGCAGTGAGATAGCAGCTCTGTGAAAGCCAAGTGTGGAACAGTTCATGGTGACCGGATTCCTCTGTTGGTTTTGCCGCTAATGTCTTGTATGACTTTTCAGTCTCTTAACCTCCAGGTCTCCCTGTGTTACCTACAAGAGGGTGAAGGCTTTATGATCTCTAAGGAAAGACCCTTGTCACTTCGGAAATATTTAGTAGTTTGTGTATATGCCTGCTAATAATGTTACAGGATGGATAGATACCCATCAATGTATGTGACGTCAACTTCATCCTTGATTTCTCCCCCAAAGCTTGCTCTGATTCCATATATTCTGTAGATGGGGAAAGGCTTGGAGAACTGGCAGAAGCAGTGACTTTTAGAGTGTGCTCATCCATCTGTAACACAAAATAAGGAATTGTCTCTTGAATCTCTTGGTAGTAAGTTGGGTCTTTTCCAACTGGATTCTAGAAGCTAAATCTCAGATGTAAAACCCTTAACAATGAACTTAACCCTAGCCACAAAAAGATTTCTCATGATTGAATCAGTTAAACAACAGGTTTTGGCAAGGAGTGGCATTGGGTGGTAATTAATCAGAGTTACAAATATGATTTCACACCCTACCATAGGAAAATTTCTATGGGACTTGTGAAGGGCCAGTACACTGGGATTGTTAATTCTCAAAGAGACTTAAGTGATACAGCAGATACAGACGAACCTGGTGCTGTCCCTGCGGGTTAAAGAAATTGGCCCCAGTTAACTTCTGAGTGATCTGTCGTGTGTACCACACCTAAGATGTTGTCAGAGGATAATTCTGGAAGAAGAAATGGTGAAACCGAATACAGGGCAAATATTATACCTCTTGGGTTCAATTCATGCCTATGATCGCCTTTGGGGACTTTTGGTTCTTGTTTCTATAGTGAAATGAATTTGAATTCTTAATGCTTGAGAGCACAGCATACAAGAAAGACGTAAACACCTTAACCACCAAGCAACTCTTTTAGGGAGGAAAAAAAGCAGAGGAATGCCCACGTTGTTACAAGGTGTCCGGGCATATATAAAATAGCTTGGGGGCAGGTTGGTAGGGGGTGGTGAGGAGATCACAGATTCAGTGAACCTTGGGGGACATTTATACGGTTACTAATATTAAATACTGTGCATTTCTTACAGATAAATGTCATCGGTGGAAGCAATATGTTATATATTCACTGTCTCTTCATCCCCTTTTTTAATTTTTTTTTTCAACGTTTATTTATTTTTGGGACAGAGAGAGACAGAGCATGAACGGGGGAGGGGCAGAGAGAGAGGGAGACACAGAATCGGAAACAGGCTCCAGGCTCCGAGCCATCAGCCCAGAGCCTGACGCGGGGCTCGAACTCACGGGCCACGAGATCGTGACCTGGCTGAAGTCGGACGCCTAAACGACCGCGCCACCCAGGCGCCCCATTCATCCCCTTTTTTAATTAAAAAATTCGCTAGGTTTTTTGGTGATTAGAATAATCAAATCAGCCTCCTGAATCAGTGTTTATTACAATAAATCACTGTTCAGGGATAAGTGAAACTAAGGAGACATTTTTTCTCAGTTTTCTTACACTTAGATGTGTTGGGTAACGTATAGAAGAATTAAAATCTGAACCAAGTATGCATTTTTTTTTTCTCTTTTCTGACTCTACTCAAACTGTGTGCAAGCAATTAAAGACCATCAGGAATGTGCTCACCAAAATATTTAAATCCGACTTTTAACCTACCTATGGCTCATGACATCAAATTTTACCATTCTTAAGAAAGCCTAAGATGTAGTCTGAAATCAGATATTCAGCAGAAAGTGTCGTATGTGTGGGAGTATTTGGCCTAGCCAGGAAGGGAACAATTGGGCAATCCATGTTAAATTTGGATTAACCTAGATTGTTCCCTCCTCGTGAACAATATAAAATGAAGGGAATGCAATACCCAGGCTGTGCTTCGCAGTCAAGTTAGCACTGTTTGGACCTCACCACCTACTTGGCCCGCTAGCTCCCACGAGTACAGCGTCTCCTCTGAAGAACGAAGGGTTCCAGGGTCTAATACCTGTTGGGGACCTATGTGCATACTGCAAAGAGGAAACACAGGAACCAAAATGAACTAGTCCGAGGTTACCAGCTATGTCCCTCCACCCTGAAGGTCCTATTTAGTAGCTGACACTGACTCTGCATGATGGGAACGGAGCCAAGTCCCAAGAGCTGGGGAGCACCAGGCATCCCGGAGTGGCCCTACCTGGCCTCAGCCCTAGAAGACCGTCTTCAGCCTGGGACTGCCCATTGAGGCAGAGGTCACACATGGTCATGATACAGGAACACCATTCCCCATTCTTGGACAGTCCCCTATCTTTCAGTGGGGTCAAGACCCAGGGTCTAGCATACAACAGGGAATTGGTGGTCAACTTGGGTGCTGGCAAGATCAGACATTCAGCTGCCTGAATTGGGTAAGTTGGGAAGTGCCAGCAGCTACACAAAGTTTGTTTTCATAGGGCATCCGAAATCCTTAATCTTCATCACATGAAACATCAAGGCATAATGAAACACCCTATCTTCATTGAAGGATTCACCCAACCTACCGCTTAATGTCCACTGTCAGAGTTGGCTTTGGGACACTCCTTTACAGGTAGAAGGCTGTGGCACACAGCTGATTTGAGTCAAGTGGGGACTCAGATTTTATGGGGAAAAATTTGCTGTTTGTAAAATTTACTATTTTGGTGACGAACTTGTCTCAAAATTGATGAGGTTAATCTTCATTCTTTTGATTTCTATTCTGCTTTTTGAGAGTAACCGTGGGGTAATTTTGATCATTACTTTGTAACCAATTTCCTCAATATTGAAAGCTGAATGCTCAGAAGATAATTTTAAGAATATACCAAAAAATGCTATCGCTAACCAGTTGTGATATTAGTCACATGAGCTCTTATATGCATCCTCATAAAAGGAGACAAGATTTGCTTCATTAATAGCTGACACTGTTTTCGGCCTGCCAAGTAGTTAATATTTTAAGCATTTAGTTCAGGGACTGCTATTTAGCCAGGGTGTTATTGTTATTATTATTATTATTATTGATGTATTTTTATCTTTTACCCTCTCTGCTAGTGGAAAAGTGAAAAGGGCCACGCAGGGAGTTTTTCGTGAAGACACATGCCTTTGGTTTAAAAACAACAATAACAACAAAAACTATTCCTTATCCTGAGCCTGTATGTTTCATGCCCTCTTAATGATAGAGATTTTTCTTAATAATGTATGAAATCTCAAAGTCCCAGAAACCATTGTTTTATTTTTTATGTCCTTTAAAATTTTTTTAACCTTTATTTATTTTTGAAAGACAGAGAGAGACAGAGCACGAGTTGGGGAGGGGCAGAGAGAGGGAGACACAGAATCCGAAGCGGGCTCCAGGCTCTGAGCCGTCAGCACAGAGCCCGACGCGGGGCTCGAACTCACAGACCCAGAGATCAAGACCTGAGGCCCGAGTCTGACCTTCAACCAACTGAGCCACCTTCCGAAACCATTGTTTTCATACATTTCTGAGTCTTTCTCAGTCCTCATTTTATGAAGAGTAATTTTCTTTCTCCATCTGTATTCTTCTGTTCATATACATACTTAAGTAAATTCCCAGAGTATCTTTTTGAAAAACAACTAGAATCTTTAAAAAGAACACTCAGTGTGACTGTGCACACTGAAACAATCCATCAAACACCAATATCATCTATCTCCATCTCATGGACACTTGACCTTCATATTTTTTAAGGTCCAAATATCACACGTGTTCCTCATTTTTCTCCCTGTAAAGGGCGGTTTTATGTTTCTCCTGAGCTGCTCTCTGAGTCCAGAAAGTTCGCTTTTAATATCACTCATTTATAAATTAATTGGGCCTCATATAATGGATCCAAGTCTTTTGTTTTAGCTCCCCCAGGAGCTAATTCAACGTGTTCAATTGTCAAATGACAAAACGATGAAGCTGGGCACCCATTTAGAATCATTTAGAGAATGTGCTCATTTGCTCTCTTCACATATGTTTTTGCTTAGATATCCCAGGATTTAAGAGAGTGTGGGTAAAGGGGCCTCAATAAAAGTGCTGTTTGGGGAACTTCTCATCTTTTCCTAATTCTGAGCCAGAGTTCCAGATAATGAAAGCAAAGCCTGTTAGGCTGCAGGCTTTCCTGAAGCCGTGGGTGTAGAAACGTAAATGAAAACATAAAAAAGAAATCTATTTTGGGGGAGCCTGGGTGGCTCAGTCAGTTAAGCATCTGATTTCCGCTCAAGTCATGATCTCACAGTTCATGGGTTCGAACCTGTGTTGGGCTTTGTGCTGCCAGCTCAGAGCCTGGAGCCTGCTTTGGATTCTGTCCCCCTCTCTCTCTGTGCCTCCCCCACTTGTGCTCTGTGTCTCTCAAAAATAAATAAATAAACATTAAAAGAATTTAAAACTAAAGAAATCTATTTTATAACACTCACATAAATATTCTGATAAATTTTTTAAAAAATTTTTAAAGACTGAGCTCCCATCCCTGGTAGGAAAGTCTTATTATTGGAAGCCTCACTGTCTTTTGGGCTGTTTTTTTTTTTTTTTTTAATTTTTTTAACATTTATTTATTTTTGAGAGACAGAGCATGAGCGGGGGAGGGGCAGAGAGCGAGAAGGAGACACAGAATCTGAAGCAGGCTGCAGGCTCTGAGCAAGCTGTCAGCACAGAGCCCGATGCGGGGCTCGAACCCCCAAACTGTGAGATCATGACCTGAGCCGAAGTCGGATGCTCAACCGCCTGGGCCACCCAGGCGCCCCTCTTTGGGGCTTTTAAGCTACAAATGTATCGAAGTACAAAATGTGCTGGAATAGGCACCAAAGACCTGCCTTAGGACAGAATAAATTAATCCTTCATGTTGCTTAGATTGTATTTAAGGGTCACACCACCGGAAAGCCAGCCCCATCATGTTGTTACTGAAAGGAAAAAGGCATCTTATTTATTTATTTATTTATTTTACCTTGAGGAAAATATATTCACTTGTAATAAACTTTTATTGGCAAAAAGAATGGGGAGGAAAATAAAAAAAAAAATTCTTCCTCCTTAAAAAAAAAAAACCACACTCATTAAGGAAAGGGAAAGGCCACAGCTTTAGTACTTTACCGACAGAAACAGCCCTGTTTTGAGATTCACCATAAAAAAAACAGGATGACATATCTGATTACAATCGTCTTTTACGCAATTTGGGGAAATTTGACCTGACAGGTGTACCCCATTAAAAGAACTAACTAAAGGTCCTATAGCAGCAGTGACCGAGTTCCATCCTCCTGCTCAGACATCTAAGAATAGAGCTGCCTCTCAGCCGGAACCACCCACTGCAGCCACCAAAGTCTGACTAGTATGCAAATTCCCCGGAGGGTTCTTTTTCTTTTCCTTTTTTTTTTTTTTTTTTTTTTTAGCTGAGTATAATGGAGACTATATTTTGCTTGCTACCTATTCAGCTGCCTTCTCCTGCAGGAGCTGAAATTGCCTTTGACATTCAGAGCAAAGCCTCTGTCTTCAAAATAAAACACACACCCGTAAAAGCAACAAAACCCCAAATAACGCAAGTCGAAGACAAGCTAATTAGAATACATCAGAAAAAGAGCTGGTTACATTTCAGATGCTAGTCCGAACCTCATTATGACTTTGTCTCTTTTGTTTCCTCTCTTCCTTATTCTGTTTCCTCCGCATTTTGTCTTTCCCGTCAAGGTTTCTACCTTTTTTTTTTTTTTTTTTTTTGCCCAGCTAATTAAATTCTAAAGTGATAATGTCCCCGTCTTCCCTCCCTCGCTCCTTCCCTGCCTCTTTCCCTCCTTATTTCCTTCCCTTGACGTAAATGCTCATACTGGACCAGAACTATAAAAATTACGTACATCTTAAATGTGTAGTTCTCTTTTGTGCTTCATTCATTCCCAAACGGGAAGCCTGTACCTCTTACTCCCCTTCACCCATTTTGTCCCCCTCCACCTTCCTTTAAGTGTGTAGTTCTTAAATACACTTCCTTCTGACTCTGCATAACCCTTCTTATCCATGTGTTCAGGAAGACAGATAGTTTACTTGGAACTTACCTGTCTTTTACTCGTCTCCTCCCCGCCTCCATTTATCTGGATCCGGGAAGGATAGGAGGCGATGTTCAGGATCCAAGATAATTCGAAATAGTTTTTGATGTAGAATGCTTATTAAAGGAGCATCTTGAATGTCTCTCCACCAGAAACTCCGACCCGGAGGGCAGGGCTGTGGCTCCTGAATGCCATACAACCTGGCTACGTAATATCTTCTTGGATGTTGAAATACAAACATCCCAGGCCGCCAGCCATGACTTTGATTCAGCAGTTCTGATGGAAGGTGGAAGGACAGGAAGAGTTTTGTAAAGCCCTTCTTTGGGGCTTTGCTTTGATAGTGTAATTGTCACACGATTGTAAAGACACTGGGTTAAAGTCTGGGGTTTGTGGATTATACTCTCATCTTGAGTAACGCCCTTGACATCGTGAGGCTTACTTACCTCCTTGGGAAAAAAAAAAAAAAGGAAATAATAAACAACAATGGAGTTGGTGTGACTATTTTCAATAAGACCTAGAAAAAACTGGCTCGTGATGTACTCCATGAACATCCATGATATACTTCTATTCCTTAAAAAGGCTAGGGCCTTAAGCTCTGGCCTGATGGTCCTACCTAAACTATGCAGCAAAATGCAACAGGAAGACATGGCAGGTGAAGTCATTGGAGTCCCAACCCTATACTCAGGTGGCTCTGTGACCTGGGGACAAATTTAACTTTTTGGAGTCTCGGAATGGTCATCTGAGACCCAGAGAATATTCCTGTATCAGGGGCTTGTGGTGAGAGTTGAAGGTCATGTTTAGTGCCATGCCTAGTACGTAAGTGCTCATTGAATGGATGTACCACGAGGATTTGCATTTCCCTCTGGAACAAGGGACAGTCAAGATTGAGGCAATTTCATCCTTCCCCTTCCCCTGATTTTTATGATCAATTTATCTTTGGAAGGAAAATCATCTGTTATGGATTAAGTCTGCTTTGGTCTTCACATTCATTCTGTGGATATACCATATCATGTGCTCAGATGCTTCAGTTAAAGCAAGGACATGGAAGGGGTGCCCCAAGACGAGGGGTGAGAGCAAAAAGGATTTTTCTTGCTATGATGCTGTGATTCCAGGGCATGTAACGGCAGAGTTTGGGAGGCGGGGGGGAAGGCAAGCAAAGTCTGGGGCAAGGAAGCAGAATGCATTCTGAGAGTGATGGTGTTGAAGCAAGAGAGGGCCCATGATAGCTGACAGTTGGGTGTTGACTGATGACCGGAGATGTGAGATAGTGATTAGGCTCTACCATTCCCTTTGAGGACAGTGAGTTCTGGCCCTAATGGCCATAGGTTTTGTTTCATAAGACGTGGGGTGAAGTCCTTCCAAGCCATGGGTAGGGAGGCGATTAACTCTGCTCCTGAATAGCTCTGGGTGGTGTCTTTTTGGAAGTAGATGCTGCCCAAATGAGCAGAAAGGAGGAAGCGCTTCATTTTCTCTAAGTTATCCCTCACTTTGACTCGACCTTGTAAGTTAGACTTCAAATAAAGCACAGGTGGGTGAACTTCTTTGCACCTGGGCTCGGCACACTGTTTTGATCACCTGCAATCTCTCTGAAGACCTCCGATGACTTTCTGCTTCTCGACCCTCCCTCTCTTGCAACCTACATTTAGAAGATGCTGGCAGACCCCCAGGTTTGAAGCTTGTCTCTGAGACTTTAGGAGCTCAGCGACCTCTGAGACTTTATAAGCACAGCGACCTTGGGCAAGCTACTTAACTTCTTAGTGCTATATCCTCCTTATCTGTAAAATTGGAATAATAACTCATGGGGTTGTCACCGAGATCAAGTGACATAACGGATCTAAAGCACAGGACCTGGAACCTAGTAAGGGATCAAAGAAAATGTGCCATTATGTCTCTTCCTATTTC